>NC_079149.1:125234618-125576683 GCF_945859685.1 Eupeodes corollae
CCCCTACGATTCAAAAAGCTTTTAAAAATTAGAAATATTGTCTACCAACTCATTTTTCAGAAAATTTTTTTTGTATATTAAGTAGTTTTTTTTATAAAACCCCAACAGTTTGTTTTTTTCATATTTGTCACCTCGAATATTTTACGAATAAAAAATGATTTCATCTCCAAAACAATTTTGTGCAACGAAAAATAACCTGTTTGACATCCGGTAAAATTTTTGAGAAAAATCGAATTGACATTTTTTTTATTAAAAAATAAAAACCTAAAAATAACGTTACCAGAAGTTGGTAAAAATTGATTTCCGACTCAAATATTTTTTCAAAAATTTGATATTAAGGCTTCCAATTACTTCTATCTTATAAGAAATATTGTTTTCAACATTCTGTAAAATTTTGAGAAAAATCGAATTGACACTTTTTTTACAAAAAATAAGAATCTAAAAAATAATAAAAGTTGTTAAAAATTGATTTTCGACTCAAATGTCTTTTCAAAAATTCAAGATATTGGCTTTGAACTAATAAAATCTTTTGAAAAATGTTGTTTTCAACATTGAGTAACATTTTGAGAATAATCGATTTGACAGTTTTTTAACAAAAAATAAAAAACAAAAAAAAATTATTAAAACTTTGGTAAAAATTTACTTTCGACTCAAATATCTTTTCAAAAATTAAAAACATTGGCTTCAAACTTATTTTATTTCACAAAAATATGGTTTTCGACATAGAGTAATTTAAAAAAAATTCATCTGTTGGGTTTTTCATAAAAAAAATAAAACCTAGTACGCAAATTTGGTAAACATTTATGTTCGGTTCTGGATATCTCGTTAATAATATAAGATATTGACTTCAAATTAATTTCATTCATCCAATTTGTATTTGTTTTTATAAGAAATAAATATTTCTAAAAAATGTTAGTAACTTTGGTAAAAACTGGTTTTCGACTAAAAATCGCGTTAAAAAAACATATTTTGAAATCAAACTATTTCATTATATTTAAAATGTTGTTCGTAATTTAACTGAAAAGCTGCAAACCTTTAAAGCAAGACAAAGGAAGTTATCAGTGTGGTCCGCATTTCAATTTTTTTTTCTGTATGTACTTCAAACATTATAATCCGTTTATTTGACATTTTGGGTTAAATACGTCAGAGAGTATATTAGGATTTGTGTACACAAGTTATTACTTATAACTTCTGATTATTCGAAAATTTGCTATAATTGAAAAAAAATGTGTTCTAAAATAATTCATCTTGGAGTTAAACACTGAAAACCATGCATATTTGATATTTTATCACAATTTTAGGGTTAATCCATTCTCATCTTTCCAATTCTTGCAACTGTCACATTTAAAATGTTTATTGTTTCTTGTTCGAAGTAATTTTTGTATTCAACTATTAAGTCAAAAATTGTATGGAATCAACACTTTTAAATGGAAAATAAAGCTGAATATATTTGAAGCCATCCATTTGTACGGAAACATCGCTTAATTTCAAATAAATGATCTCCATTAAAAACTTAGGCATCTTATCTTGTATATTTCATTTTCAGAGTCATAAAATTAATTCTCATTATATTAAAATAGATACTTTCAGTTGAAAAAAAAAAACATACTTTTGGAAAGCCAAACATGGTATGCTATAAGCTTAGAATTTACCAACTCAGAGTAAAGAGTATACAATTTTTACCACTATTTCTTTGACAAAGGTAATAGATTAAATCCATAAGCATTGGATTTGGTTCCTCAGGGGAGTCTTTGAGGACCGTTTCTTTTTATTTTGTTTATTAAGGATAAAGTATTGTGAACAAAACTGTTGCGATTTCTTAGAAAACATAAACACAGGTAACATTTTTTTTGGAGTATTCAAATGAATTGCAAGAAACTAAGATTTAGTGTAATGAGTAAGAACACTGCAAAAGAACTTTTTTCTAATGTTTCAATTTGCAGCTTGATTTATCGACTTCGATTAAACTATAGTAAAATACTGTCACCAATTCAAACAACAAAAATAATTATATTTCTTAAAGCATAATGTTCGGTTTCATAAGCTTATAAAATTATAAATGAAAAACGCTTGAGAGAAATAATTTCTATCTCGATTGTTTTAAAACAAAATATTATATTAGATTTAAAAAATAAAGTGTACGAATGGAACGCGAACATGTACCTGATTTGAAAGACTCTGTTTACAAATAGAACTTATTTTTCTAAATTTAAAAATTAAACAAGAATATAGCTTTGTCTTCATAAATTTAAATGTTAATCAATGTATGGGGCCTAAAGTAGTGCTGATGAAGAGGAGAGGCAGATGCACGGAATCAGGTGATTAACTTTTTTCGACTTCTCCGCCATAGTAATGTCATTTATCGCTTAAAATGTCGATTTCGAAATTTTTACAAATGCAATACTTGCCAATGTGTCGCAAGTAAAAATATGAACCTACTTAAAAATGTTCAAAATGGTTTTTCTGCTTGAGATATATGAAAAATAGGATTTAGAGAAAATAAAGGCTTATAAACAAAAATGTTTTAAAAATATCATACAATTTAAGAGAAAATAATTAAGAGATTTAAAAAGAAAAAAATTTACAAACATACTTTAATGACTTTACATTTTTTTAAACATCAAGTTTTTATAAAAATAAATTGTTTGATGATTTTGCAAAATAACCTTCCAGAAAATATTGATGCCGTTCAAATTTTAAGTTTCTGGAAGTTCTCATATTAGTTATGTATGATGACTCTTTATTTGAATTTAACACTTTCATAGTTTTGAAAAATACGTTTTTGATGTTAGTTTTAGTGCTGATTTGAAATCCAACATTTTGATTTTGAGTACATGTCAGCTCAAGTTTTAAAAATACCCATTTTTAACATTATTTTTATTATATATCAAAAACGTTATATGATACAATTGTTGTTCTTTCATTCCGTTTTGTCCTCTTCTATTGGAAACTATTTTAGCACAAACGGTTTGGGTTTTCTTTAAGATTAATTTAAGACACGTGAAAGCTAAGAACTTATGAAGATTTTTCGAAGATATTTAAAAAAAATTCATCTGAATATAGACGAAATTTATTATAAATTTGAAAAACTATTACAAATTTGATCAAACAAATGCTACTTCATGAATTTAAATAGACTCAAAAAGTCTTGTATGTTTGTTCTGATCTGAATTTCAAAAAGGAATGTCACAGAAACCTTACGTAAAGGCTTTAAAAAATTAGATTGGTAGGAACAAAAACTTGTTATTTTACTAGTTACAATCTTTTCGATTTTCCTTAAATTAAAATTTAGCCAATTATAAAAATATAGAAGCAAGCTTTTAAGGTCCTAAATATGACGTTAATACTGTGGATCGCACCCCAGTTTCTTTTTAAGATATTAGTGCTGTATAAATATAAAATAAACGTTTTTTGTACGAAAAAAAATACGGTATTTTAAAAGGTCTTATAAAATCACCTAAGGGTACCGAATATGAAATGTCTTGTTTGTAAAAAATGTAATTACATTCAAATAATGTTTAAAATAAAATAAGGTTTTGAATTTGGAATTTTCTCTATTTTGAATTTTCTCACTTTTTTATTTTTGAATTATTCGAATTCTCTATTTTCTATAATTAAATTTTTGGGTTTTTAATCTGGATTCAATAAAACGCTGTTTCAAAAAATAGATTTTAGTTTATTATGTCACTTATATTGTTTAGTTTTCTCAATCCAAACAAAAACAAAACAATTTTACAGCTAATAGCTTAGGTCTTGACCCTAAATCATAATTATTTTGAATTCATATTCAGCATTTCTTCTATTTTTCAGTCCCCTTAAATGTCAATTTGCTATTTTTGTATCGTTTCTAACCTTATCAAACTCAACAAGAGTTAAATTGAATTCTTGCGTGGGAAGTTTTTGTGTTTATTCGAAAATTAACGTAACGAGGACATTTTAATTTGATTTGTATTTCTTCAATGAAATTTCAATTAAATAAAAGTTTTGTTTTAGTCAGAAAACTCTTTTATCCTAAATCTAATGGAATCAAGAAATTAAAAACAAAAAAATAAATTAACACAGAAAAAAAAAAACAAAATTTACCCACGCAACTTTTTCTTAATACATAATACCTAATATCAAAAAGCTTTCTTCAAAGTTACACCTTTACAGAAAGAGTTACAAAAACAGCGTACAGTAATTATCCATCCAGAGCTTACCTAATGTACCTTACATAGAAAAGTGTAGGTTGAAAAATAAAATCCATTTTCAAGGTACCTATACTGAGCGGTACAGTGTCGTCGTAAGTTGGAATATATAGGTTTATAACTTTTCCGGGTCTTTCTATGTTGATGTTGTAAATTTAAATAAAATGTCTCATTTTTGGAATACGAAAAATAAGAATTTTCGTTCGCTCGCGCGCAGAGACATTAATGGCAATGGCAATTAAATCAAGAACATATATTATAGCAGCAGCAGCCCCGGCAAGGTGTGCCACCCGCGATAAAAGTTTTTATTTAAGCAGGTTAGAGGGTGGTAGGATGGTGGGGTGGTGGAGAGAGTGCATCATTATCGTTCTATTGTTTTGTTGCTGAACAAACTACAAGAATCAAGAGGATTACACCAAAGGAATCATGGCTGTATTATTAAAATCTTCTTATCCCCAGTTCACCGGGTACGATATCACAACCAGAAAATTTATAAACGGTGTGGCATGGTGGCAAAAGGAAAGGTATACATGCATAAGGAAGATCCTGCGGCAGGATACAGGATTCTAGCATAGATATTTTTGTGCAACAGAATAATATTAAAGTAGACAACGACGACGACGACGTCGACGAAGGATGATCATACACCTCGCCTTGAAGTTGTGGAGCACACCAGAAACAGCAACAGCAATATAATGTTCTGACATTTCTAAGAAGTTGGCTTTTGGTGCTGGCTTGGCTGAGACTCATATAAGGGCATACATAGCTATAGAATGAAGGTAAAGTCTAAGAGAGAGAAAGAGTTGAAAGAGAATTTCCAAACAAATGCCAGAAATTAAAATTAAAATTTTATTCTGCACTTGAGCTAAATCAGGAACTTTGTGTGTTCGGTCCGTATACATTATACAAAAGGAGCAATGAAGTGTCGGTCTAGGAGGTGCGGTATATGTAGTTGGTTGTTGGTTCTTGGTTGTGGCAGGAAAGCCCATTGCGATGCTATATATGTATATGGAGCTCTTTCTCTATAGTCGGAATGAAGGAAGGGACTTTAACTTAAGTAAGATAGGAAGACATTAGGGAAAAGTTACAATGATTATTACGTTGTCATATGCGGATGTTGCAACTAAAAGGTCCTTGCTTTAGTTTACGAGGATATATGTATGTAAAATTTAGGTAGGAGGAAGTTTTGTTTTGTTTATAAAATGCTGAAACATAGATGACGCAGATTTAAAGGTGTTGAAACTGAAATAGGTAACCTAAATGAGTTGTTTTGTGTGTTTTAGAAAAGAGCGACGAGTTACGTTAATAAAACTTAAAAATTATTTTAATTTCCTGAAATACTTTTTTTGTGTTGAAAGCTCTTGTTTGTTTTGTTTAAGAACTTAAGGGATGTCTGAGGGGTCAGAGTCATAGTTTAGTTCTTTACTGGAATAGTCGAGGTTTGTTTCAACATAACTAAGGCTAGGATGTGACCTACACCGACTACTTCATTTTTGTGAACTTTGAAATAGCACCCTGTGTAGTTATTACCGCAATCAAATTTTGCTGAAAAGTTAAAAACTAATTATATTTATCAAACAAAAGAACACAGAGACTTGAGCGACTAGACTATATAAGGTGATAACAACACAAGCAGAGGGACGGAGGAGAAAGAACAACATATAGAAAGAACACTTGAGAACAGCACCCGATAGATTTTGAGATGGTTTTTGATCTGTCTACTAAACTCGCAAACTGATGCCTGATTTCGGTGATCGATCTAAACCGATGTTTTATCAGTGACTAGACTGTTGCCAAATTTGTGTAGTTATTCTCAATTTTTCAAACCTTTTGCAAAGGATATGTTCTTAAAGCTCTTGGATAAAGCATATGAGCAGTGCCCTAGCTACGATATTAAAATTGTTAAGGAAGGTTCCCAAGCTAGAAAGGGAAGATATCTTTGGTAGAATAATTAGGAAAACAAACTACCCGGCTACACTTTCAATGACGGATTCAGGCTTATCGATTTTCTGTGGGGCGATATTTTACAGTAGCCAGTACGTTTTTGTCATTTGGAATTCTACAGACCAATCTACCGTCCACCAGATTGAACTTATTGCGTTCGACGCAACACTCTTCCGGCATCATGGATGCACGAACTTTCCGATGAACTAACATCAGCTCGGACTACTACTTCGCTGTAGCAAGATAGCAATTTAGGTTTCCAGATTGAAGGCCAAACAAGGTGATGCTGGTAGTGGATACAACGTCGAACAGCTGCAAATACAAAAGATTGCCCAATCCTTTTACTATCGAGTGATAAGAAACCTATTTAGAAGTTCTCTTTCACCAACAAAATGTTTGTAGAACCAGTGGGAACATTGACAAGATGCAATCAGAAAAACCGCCCCTGACGTTCAGGGTTTAAAACCAGCCACGAACAACAAAGCTTGGGTTAAAAGATAAGTAGATAAAGGTATATAATATATATATAAATCTCTTAAGGAAAAGCAATTCGGAAGGTTTAAAGTAAGTTTGTAAATCTAAAAGAAAACCTTCTTTTTGGGTATTTGATGTACAAATTTTGAGAATTATAATAAAATAATCATCATCCACTGCGATACGTGACTTAGTTTATACTTTCAACCCTTCCAAATTAAAATAACCTAATTTAACTTCCAAAAGTATTCAACCGACGATTTTTCTTACCCAGAAATTCCCCAATTAATGCTTGCCATAAACGTTCGTTCTTTGATTTGAGTTCGTTAACTCCTAGTTTGTATTCAAAACCAGCCATATTATTTTGTACTTAATTTACTTCCGTATCTGTAAAGAAAAAAAAACGAAACAAGAGATGTTTAGAAGCAGAAATGAAGTTCGAAAGTTCTATGAGCAAGTTAAACGAGACTCACAATTGCATAAGCCTCCAACCAAAGGCTTAAAAGACGAAAGTTAAAACTTCATAGTAGAATAGCAGTCAATGCTAAGGTTATGAAGACTGAATAACGGCGACTTAGAACCAAAATCTACAATGATGCTCCATTCAATATGGACTACCAAAGCCAACAATCCGATCTTCTCAACTTTGACGAAGTAGAGATTGTCATATCTAAGCTGAAGTTAAACAAAGCTGCAAGAGTCGATGGCTTGAATGCCGAACTTTTCAATGCGGTTGGAACTTATCTGTAAAATATTGTCCAAAGAAATCATGTCTGCTGAATGGAAACTGAGTATTGTTTCCCCAAAAAAAGGAAGAAAAATGGAGACCCTCTTAAATGCACAAACTTCAGTGGAATCAATCTCCTTAACATCGGTTAAAAGATGCCATAAAAAGTAAACGTCTTAAACCCTTCATCAACAAAATGATATATATCAAAAAAGTTCACAGTCTATCGAATATTCACATTTCAACATAAATTAGCCTCCATTTTATCTTTTCATCGATCTTCAGCATCTAAAGAAACGAGCTTTATGGAGCCATGTCTAGTTTTGGCTTCTCTGTCCAACTGTAGTCTGTTTACGTAGGTTGAAGAATTCGCTCTGCTCTATAAAGATTGGAAAACTTAACCCAACAACATTGGAAAAAACACAAATCCAACGAAGGTAAGTGCAGGAGAAGATGGAGCGACGAGCGGTTTCTTAATGTCTTGAAAATTTTCTTCACTCCATATGCCAGAATTTTGGTAATCGACGAAGCCGTATAATTAAAAATGAGTTTTAACGGTAAACGCAATTTTTTAGGAAAGGTTTATGATGCATCGCCAAGCCTTACTGAAATGAAGTGTCACAACTGTCAAACAACCATTGAAACTTCTTATGCACTTAAAAAAATACACCTTACCTTCTCTCAAGTGAAAATTGTATCTTTTTTCGTCATCTTCTTAATTTTAGAACGAAATCCACGAACACAACAATAAACTACAGAAAATGCAAACATTCATCACAATAATAATTATTTTAATTAAAAAGGACAAAAGTTTGAAAGAAAAAAAAAAACTATTTGACGATTGAAAAGCTCCGACGACCTTAGCCTGATGTTGATGGTTATGGTGCTGATGACCATCCATCAATTTCACACAATGCTAATCATAGCCTTGTCCTCATCGTTCGTCATCAACCAACCGACCGACAACGAAGTACGCTATTTTAACCATCAGAGAGCCTTCCTGAGTTTGAATAGAAAAAGGACAACAAAAATGGAAAAAATTAATTGAAAAAAGGCAAAATGAATTCAATTTTCCATACCAACAATAAAAAAATTAAAATGAATCCCAGGCTTGCTGTTTTCTTATTAAATAGGTTCCTAGGCCGTGAAGTATGCGCGAGAGTCAGTGGTAGCTGCCCTTAGACACTACAGCGACAGCCTCGAGAAGAAACCCCATTTTAACATCCGAGACCTTCGTCCGTCACTGTTGTACAAGTACAGCCTCTCTGATGCGTTACTCGGATTCGAAACCCCTTTCCATCATCCATCAGGAGGCCATCATCATTAGTAAGGACATAAATTCCTTTGGTACAAGACCGCGTGAAAAATCACTCAACATATAACAGTTGAGCAGCGAGAAGGAGCGACTCATACACAAAGCGTGATGCGGGGTGGATTCAAAAGCCTTTATAAGTGGAAAATTGCGCAAAAAAGAGAAAAAAAAACACGGAGAATGGAGAAAGGAGCAGGAAAAAAAACGTCAAAAAACGTATAGTCAACCGGAGGCCCATTTGTGTTTGAAGTGTGCGCACTTGGTATGAAAAAGTAGCGTGACGGAGCTTAAAAAGGACGAAAATGGGGACACAAAAATATAAATGGCAGAGCCAAGGTCGCCATAATCACTGAACCAACTGCGTTCCACCCACACACCATCTTTTCCTCTCAACTATATACGAGTACACCCATTTGGCAGAATATGCCTCCTACAACCCTCCTCTCCTCCTTCCGAGATTCCTTTTCGACCATTTGACTGCATGGAAATACTATTACTATCTATATATGTACTGTACATAGGTATATAAAATGTTATACAGGACACTTGAGGCGATAGTGCTGCCGCCTGCAGGGCTAACCGTCCTTGTGGATACGATGTTGCATATCAAGAGGAGAGGTTTTGATGGTTGGTGGGTATATTTTAGTTGTTGCAAAACTTCCGGTTGAGAACAATTTTTTTTTCAAATTCTGATTTTACAACTATATCAAGCCATTTTTATTGAAAAGGATAACAAACCAGGATTTGTTGGTATCACCGAAGGCTTCAATGACTAAAGTGCTAATAGTAAACATTGAGTGCTTTTCCGTTGAAAACACTGTCGAACCAAGTTGAAGAAGAAATTTTGTATTTAACTCATTTTTCTAGTGAAAAGAACAGAACCAGAACACAGGACACGAAAAAGTAAGTTAAATTCTGATTCTGATGATATCCTGGAATGCAATCGAGTTAAATTCACATTCAATTATAAACGAATGGATTTTGCTTCTCAAAGGACCATATTTTTGGAAAGTTAATCAGTCGAAAGTACATAAGGTACCTTCACACACATATTTTATATGTATATTTTGAATGTTAACACAATATTGCTCTGTGGTTATATTATGGAAATGGCAGGTCTCCAGCTGGATGGAAATGGAAATGGACAGGACATGGCATGGCACGTGTGTGTATTAAATTTTATATGTAAGTATAACTCTGCTCAGCTGGTCAGGATATGTTCAATGAACCTGAATTAAAATATTGTATAAAGTTAAATATTAAATTTTGCAACATGACTTGACTATGTACATTCGTTTATGAAATACAAATATCACTGTGATTACTGGGATATATGAGGGTACATGAATTGGGTTGGTTGGACGTATGAAGTTTTCTGATGGCAAAAACATGAGTTTTCAAATTTTTGCAGTGATATTTCAGAAAAGTAAAATAAGTGATTGTGTTCTAAGAAGATGGGCTGCTTGCTCAATTAACTTTTACCAATTGTGTTAAAATCTGAAATGCTGTAAATACAAAATGATATGAAACATACATATTTTGTTAAGGCGTAAAATGACACTATATGAATGGAACAAAATATTGTGCAAATCCCAGATGAAGGATTTCTTGCAGAACTTTAAGTTTGGCAAAGGTTTTGATATTTTTGGAGACCCGTTGTGATTTTGGGCAAACGAGAACAAAAGTTTCCATTTTTGTGCGGATATTTATTTCTTTTTATTATAATGATATTGGTATGGTTAAATTATGTTTCGAGCAAAATATTGGCTATTGGTTTATGATCTTGTAGAATAGCCAGCTGCATTCCAACTTCGGTCGTACGGAGATATATACAGAGATTCGTTCTTAAGCCGTACTATGCGAATGTAGAATGCCTTTTCCTAGCAATATTCAGGAATTCAAAACGAATGTGCACCGACGCACGTCTCCTTTCAAAACCTCTCTCCTTTTCCTAGTGCTCATACTGTGGCACCAACATATTTAAAACCACAAATCGGTAAAATTCATATCTTCCAATTTTCAACGTCACTTTTAAATCACCATTCCCTCAAATGCGGCAGTTTTGCTTATGGACGAATCTACTAAGGTGAAAATTTGCTTCATCACTGAAGATGATTGACATTTCTTACAACCATTCTAAAAATTGACGGCGCTTAAATTGATCAAGAGGCTTTAGTTTTGAAATCATTTTCACCTTGTAAGAGTGAGATGTGTCTGTATTTTGATTGGAACACCCATTTTGATAATAAGGTTAAATAACTTCAACGTATCTTTCCATAAATCAAATTGAATTGGTCTGCAATTAAGAAATGTCAAATTAAATGCAAAAAACAACATGACGTTTAGTCAAGATCAGCCCTTAAAATTTAACCATCTGAATAATACCCACGTTTTGTTGGAAAATCTATCCATAGTAGAGTAGGATTTTACACGAATAACAAAAACAATATCCATAGTATGAATAACACCGATAAAAGTTAGAGTAGAATCTTACTATATATGGGTTTTTGACATTTTTACGAGTCTTGAATGGATCTTATGTGATTTCGTTTTCAAATATTGGTACTATTGATATTGCATTTCTATCTCGATGGCTGTGTTTGTTGGGTAATTGTGCATTTGGAATCATGTGTGTTTTTCATTGGGGAAAAAATAAATCTCTTACTGTTGATATATTTAGTTTTCTTAGTGAAAATGGACTGACTGGGCTTATTTTGCAAGAGAAAACAATAGAAAAGATAATTAAGTTATTAAAATACTAAATTACTAGTAAATATATACGCAATGATGTTTCTTATGATGTGCAAGTGAGATAGTTCGATTCGTGTTAAACTTTGAAAAACTGAATAGTTCAGAACCATATAAGAATATACTACCTAATCCATGTTCATTTTTTTAATTTGATTAAAACAAAACTATCTTTTTTGAACACAAACATGCAAATAAACATACCATAATGCATTATCTGTAAAACCAACTCCTCCACACAGGTTTTTCTCGCAAATTTTGACTCGACTCCAATCCCCGAATCAAGCTCATTTCAACTCGAATCAGGTATATAAAGAATTTAGGCGATCTTCAAGCTCGCTTCAACACCACATGTTAATGTAGTAGTCTACGAACAAACCCCCTGCTTGAATCAATTGTTAAATTATTTTTTTTAATAGAATCTCAATTTCCAGATGTTTTCTTAACATTTCTTCTTGAAAATTGTTAATTTTATTAGTTGTAGTTAATATTTTTTGCTAATAAATTTTAACTTTTGATTTTCACAAAACTTTCTTCTATTTGTGTGTTTTTTTTTATTATTATTCTCACAGATCTTCTTTCAGTTGTACCAATTTTTAAATAAAAAATCTTTCTACTGCGGATCGTTTTGTTGGCAATTTCTCACTGTACTATATATATTAAACTAAAAAAACGCATTTAATGAAATCTTATTTGGTCCTTCCATATTTCTTTCACTTTCTTCTCACATGTGTAAAAAAACGTCAGTTCACAAAAAAGGTTTTGAAGATCGAAATACAAATACAAATACATATAAAATATGTTCAATATTCTAAATTTATTCTACGCAACATGGTTCTAAGAAATTTAGTTCTATACAACTACCAAGTTACGTGACATGAGGGAAAGGAAGTATAGGATTGTCAATCACTGCCTGTGCAAATCTAAAGTTTTCTCTTTACGGATACTGCTTCTTGCAGGACAAATCTACCAAAAGTAATTCTTGTCATGAAAGCTGCTTTCCCAAATTTGACATTCGGATTCGGCTTAAGACTATAGGTCCCCTCTATTTCTTACAACATTACTTGTACACAGGAATGGTAAGGAATTAAAACTCACTGGGTCCGAGTTTTCAACCAGAAATATTTAAACCAAGTAAGATTCTTTGCACTTGCCATCTCTGGCGTACCACAAGGTTGCCAATTAGATCTTCTTCTTTTTATTATCATAACCATTAATAATATGGATTTAATTTCTAAATATTCAAAAATCTCACTTAAAATGCTTATGAAAAACTTCTTTTCAAGTCTATTACTTTAGTAACTTAGTGCATGATTCTTGGCTCATTCAACTAAAACTCCACTTCAACTAAAAATTAACGAAAAAACTGCATTGATCTAAATGTAAACAAATGCCAACCAAATTCTCGAAAGCGGCTAAAAACTTTACCCCCTAGTTACATCCTTTCTCCATAATCAACCCATTCCCTCTGTTGAGGTCATCTTTTTCTTGTAAAAATAAAAACCTACACAAAAACCACAATAAATAAGTTAAACACCCCAAATATCTCAAAAAGTAGCTGAGCATGCAACTTTTCAGTTCCATAAATTCAAAAGTTTCGTACATGATAATTTGGCATATTGGAAAAAATATTTCGTACTTTAAATGGTTTTCATTAAGATTTTTGGTGTATTTTTGCTGCACGTTGTTTTCTGAAGTTATTAAATATTTGCAACGGTTTCCTTATGTAAAACAACTCAATTTATTTGTTATCAAGATCTGCCAAAATATAAAATTTCCCTAATTTCTGCATTCCATGGGGCCAAAAAAGTTGGTTTATTTTTAGTTTGAGATCAAATCTGCAGACCTGGGTTTTTTCGGATGTTTTACCATCATCTATGCACTAATAGTAATGCAATTTTCATTTGTCAGCTTAACCGATACCAGTTTTCTTTCATTTGGAATTTAATTCTTGCGAAAAATATTTGTTACGAAACAAATATTAAACAAACTAATTGAACAAAATATAGATTCATAAAGTTTATCTTCTTCCAATGAAAATTAATCAAGTTTTGACTTATTTTTTTTGATTTGATGAAAATTCTATTTAAAAAGAAAAACAAAACTCGAGTACAAGACTTTGTAAGTTTCAAATTTGTTTCATTTCTTTTTTTCAAGCTTTTATAGAATTTTAAAAATGCTAAGTTGGAAATTCAACAGCTCTACATCACTCTTTAATATGTAGATACATAAAGTAACACTAATAATACAATGACATCAAAAAACAATTAAAATTGTATTTCATTTCCACATCATGGAAAGCCTCATAGGTACATTTCCATTTGAATTAAAACTTTCATTAATTTGTCAATCCAACAAGCATAGCCTTGAACACCTTGATCGAAATCTAAATAGAGACTCGATTCAATTCTTCAATCCACTCTTCTTGTAATCAGGGAAAGTTTGGAGTCCATGAACGCAACCATTTTGTTTTAGTTCACGCAAGCCAACAACCCACCTCCGGCCGCCATGTTTATATTCATATTCAAACAGCATGTCCGTCTTCTTTCTTTATCTTTGTTCTTTGGTAATCGGAAGTAACTGTAGCAGTTTGTGAAATTCTTGTGCTCAAGATCGCCAATGTCTGGAATCGAAAATAATAAATTAATAAATAAAATCATTAATTTCGATGTTCAGTATAAGAAAAATCAATTAAAATGTTAAGCAATTGATAAGGTTTAAGTTAGTGCAAAAATATATGAGTTAATTCCGAAGTAAAGTGCTTTTATTTGTGTGTATAAAATGTGAATTAGAATTCATTTTTTTTTTCATTCATCAAAAAGCTCGGTCGGTTGGTTCGTCGCAACACGTCGCGTCAGTGAAGTGTTCATTGCGGTTTAATTTAAAAATTTGAATTTGGTCTCTTTAAGGTGATTGGTTCGTGTCGAAAAAGAAAATTCATTTTTAAATGCTTTTCTATTCGTAAAGTTAATAAAGTTCAAATTTCGATTTCCCGATATTAGCAACATAATATAATTTTGATGTTGATAAGTAAGAGGTACATATATATATTATTAAAACAATATTTATTGAAATGGGTAAGTAACTTTATTGCGCTTTAAAATATTTTCTTAAAACATGTTCATGAACAATTAGAACTAAGAACTTCGAAAACAATGATGCTTAAAATAAGAAAGTATTTTATATCTTCAAACAATACGATTTTAAGGTGGCGAATCAGTTTGTCCCTAGTCATAAAAACAGGCCCCCACTAAAAATCAAATAAATCAAGCCCTATTCCATAATCTGAACGCATAAATTCAACAACTTTAAACAAATGGAGGATCCAGATGGGGTCATATTATCTATAAAGCTCATACAGCAAAAATTGTATCTACCTACAGATTTACTAGTAATTTTACGATATGACCAAAAAATCGATTTGTAGGTATGTCAAAAACAACTAAGATTTTTATAATGATTCACAAATTTAAAAAAAAAACACAAGTATTGCCCTAAATTATTTTTATAGAATCATTTCTGAGAACAAGAGTAACTGTTTTTAAAGCCTGAACAAGAGATCGACTATTTGATCTTAAGTTGCCTTTAAATTCCTGAAATTCGTCTTCATTTGAAGAATATAGTTTTTGAGTAAAACTTGCTTTGGATGTTCTAGAATTGAGAAAAATTTATTTCTTTGTTAATAACATTTTGAAAAGTTTTATGCCAAACAGACATTTTTTGGAATTTGTCTTCCAGAATCAGGTCCAATTCAATAGCAATTATTGACTCCCAGAAAAACCATCTTTATATTAAATTCTATTTGATTTCCCTAAAAATAGGTCAAAATTTTGAGGAAAACTTTGACCTTTCCTGACTTTTTGCCCCTGTATTTTTGTATCGTCCTTTCATTTACTTCAAATTTTATATTTTTTTTAAACCAACGTTTCAACATTTGTGAATGAAATACTCGGTAAAACGCCTCTGAACTATTTTATTCTGGTTCTTAAGAAAGTTATATTTAGAAAACTGTTGGAATGCTTTCAGATGTAAGGAGTCTTTCAAAATAAATAAGTAACCATACCTTCGTTTAAACAAATTTAATAACTAAAATTTGTCACTTAAGCCTTTGAAATAGTATGCTATTGCAGTTTTGTCAGCTTTCTAGAGCATTAAAGAACATTTTTAAGTGGTTCTCAAAAACTCTTTATATTAATTTTTTGGCCCCTCTCCCTTGATCAAAAGTCTGGATCCGTCCTTTTCTGTGGATGTGGATGTGGATTCGAAGAATTTTCGAACCTAAGTCTAGGTCGCTGTAAGGCCCGTACAGCTCCATTTTACTCTTCACTCTCATTCTGTGGATACTGTAGCGTAGATCACTTTTTCAGTCGAAACGACTTGCTTTTATCCGTATTTAAGACCGAGGAGGATGAGGGTCTTATAGAGTGACACTTTTGTTGCTCGATAGAGGACTTACTACTCAATTTTTTCTAAGCCAAAAGACACAGAGAACTTCTACATTAATAGCGGGGAGCCCAGGTAGATAAAGTCCTTGACTATGTCAAAATTACGCCTATTGATGGTGGCATTTTGGTCGAAACATAGGTGTTATAGGTTCTTTGTTGATAGCAGCATGTACTTCGATTTACTCTTAATTTTGCGGTTCTGTCTCAATACTCATAAAAGTCTCACTGTGATCACGCTGAGTCCTTCAAATTATGTCGATGTCTTCGTGATATGCGAGTTATTGAACATAATTTTGAAAGATAGGGCTTTAGTGTTAATATAGAAGCTCCGCAGTATTCTTTCAAGGACAAGTGGCTTACGACTCTCAACCATTGCTGTGTGCTTGTAATGTTATCAGAAATGGAGGGGACCTACAGTTTTAAGCTGAATCCGATCGGCACTTTTCATGACAAGAATTACTTTTGGAGAATTTGTCAATTGCTCGCAAGAGTCAGTATCCGTGAAAAAAAAACTTTCGATGGCACTGGCAAGGAGAGAGCCCAAGACCTCTCACATAACAGTCCAACGAACTAACCACCATGCCACCGCCCCGAGCACTTCAATTGTATGTTCTTAGTTTTTTTCCTAGATCTGCCGCAATTTAAATATTTGATCGACTGCGGACATTCTTGGTCTTAAACCACACTTATAATGATCAGGTTGTTGACGATGGCCGTAAGAAGTTCACATATTACGTAGGATTTTGTATGTGATGTTGAGTTAATTGATTCCTGTTTAGTTGCTGCAGTTTAGAGGGTTATCCTTTTTCAGTATCGGGTAAACAATACTTAGGTTGCAATCATCGCGCATACTTTCTTCCGACCATATTTTACAGATAAGTTGGTGCATGTTCAGATTTTCAAGAATATTTCTGAAGCTTGGCCGCAGGTTTAGCGTTTGTAAATCAAGTTATTGGTATCATTCTTCAAAAAACTCATATAAGCATTCATCTCCAGGTTTGAAATCTTAACCAGAACCGCATCAACTATAAAAGTTTCTTCACAAAAAAAATACCCTTGCTGTAACCATTTTCAATCAATTCATGATGTTTTATAGATTAAAACCGTCAGTCAAGTTAAAGGTATACTTGCAATCCCATAAAACAATCTTCAAAGAGCTATTTTTCCTCACAGTCTTGTATAGTATGTACAAGGGACGTATCCCATTGGATTTAAGTGGAAAATACCTATTCACCATCATACAACAGAAAATTACCACAATCTGATTGACATTTATTAAATCAATTGAGCTTTTGCCTTGATATAGCCAATTTCATTTATACCAAACCACAAACATGTATTTAACATCATTTGAACGATGAAAGCCAAAAAGGATCTTTTGAGGCTTGATTTTGAGTACCACCCTACCACACATACCTATAGCAAACGATGTCCAAGTATGTATGAGTTTTGCAAGGATATATCAGACAAAATCAATCCACAAAAAGAAAAAAAGAAAAGGATACAATTTTTTAATTTTCTTCCTTTTCTGAACGATGGTAAAATGTTGTGTGTGTGTTGTGAGTCAGACTTAAACAACATCTGCTGTCATGCGGCATTAAAACCTCTTCTGAGCAAATAAATTAATAGCATAAGCATCTCATGGCTTCTCTTTTGGAGCTCTGACTTTATTGTACCGCCACTAAACCACATTTACCCGCTGTTGACTGGCCGAAAAGTCAAATATGTCAGTTCCATTTTGTGGTGGTTTCGTTAATCCTTATAGTAAAGCAATGGATGCCTTTTGATCTCCGAGCGAGCATAGCATCATCAGGAGCACACCAACTTAAACACCATAAGCAATATTATACCATAAACCCCATGTTCAATGCGGTTTGGCTGTGTGGACTCAAACATAACCCCCCATTATACCCTCCTTTCAAAAATAACACATCTCAAACAAAAAATGTTATTACATGCCCCCAAAAAAACATATATGGCATTGCCATCGACGACGACGTCGTCCTTGTTGTCAATATAAAAACATAAAAAAGCCGACAAAGAGAAAACACAGCAAATAAAATAATCAACTTGTCAGTTAAGAAAACCACTCTACCGCACATTCCTACCCAAACCTCTCTATGTGCAGTTATACCCAAGCTATCAGGATATTGGCACCACCCAACATCGTCCCTTGTCGATTTCCGAAATGTCCTTGTCCATCGATAGCTCCCCTGTGGCCATGTTACACTCGTATTCGTATAAGGCCGACAATCTCCTTGCGGTCTGTCCATCATGACCTTTTGGTTATAAGGAGATCATTTTTGTTTGGTCTCCGTGGTGGTGGCGGCAGCGGCGGTCGGTGTTGATGTTGGACTGAGAAGAAACTGCTGGTGGCATCGCGCAACGTTTAAAACTTTTCCAAAGTCAAAATAAGAAAAACATGAAATCTTACACTCGAAAAAGGACGACCTTACATATACTTACAACTCTCTTACAACTTCTGGAAACACACAAACTTCTACAAAGCTTATTAATTGTAAATTGCTATGATATTGGTTTCAGGGGTGAGTTTGTGAGCGAGAGTTTGGGTTTTCTTATCACACCATCATACCACCTTCCAAAACCGACTGACACGGCCCCGATGAGGGTGAGGGGATATACCCTCTATCAAATAATAGATTTTTCCCTTTGGGCCAGATGGACGTTACATATAGAGCGGTTTGTATGAGTATACCCAAACCTAAAGTTATATAGATAGAAGTTTTTGAAGGACTATTCCCATTAAGAGTGCCCACTTTAAGATTGTTTCGATAGTAAAAGGGGAAGATCCTTGAGTTTCGCTATTGTTTTTCTTGTAGGATGCCTCTATACTTTCTACTACTCGTACCGAGAAGTAGAAGAAGATGGGTATTTTCTTTGAGAGGATGGGATAGAAAATTATTTTTCATTCAACTTATATCTTCATATAGAAATTAGTTCTTGCTCATCAACAGAACTAGAAGTACCTTCGACTTTAAGGAGTATGTTATTTTTAGTGAAATACTATTTCAAGTTTGTTGGGAAAAAAGAAACTGAAGGATATCTTTTTAAACCTGTAGGATAAACTATATTTCAAATCATCTAACAAAAATATGTATGGGTAACCTGTTTCATCAAAGCTAACATGAAATACTTTGATATCCAGAAAAAGGTTTACAGGGCGAAGCAATGCACTTTCAAAACATTTTAAGAAATTTTTCAAAGTATTAAATCATTACAAAATTAAAATATTGTCAAAAAAATGTTTAAACTTTTCTCACATCAATACACGGCATTCTATAAACAGTATTGTAGAAAATTCCCAAGAAAACGCATCGGCAGTAGCCAGATTTTTGGATTTAAAAATTGGTAGAACTAAAAGAAGATCTGTCAGAATAATAATTAAACAAAAAACACACAAATAGAAGAAAGTTTTGTGACCATCAAAAGTAAAAATTAACTTGAGCAAAAAAACTAACTTAAATTAATAAAATGGTCAATTTTCAAGAAGAAATGGTAAGAAAACATCTGGAAATTGAGATCCATTAAAACAGTTCATTTAACAATTGCAGCTTTGACGTTAAATAAAAACTTCAATAAAGGGGTGTGTTCGTAGGCTACACATTAACATGTGGTATTGAATCGAGTTTGAAGCTCGTCTCAATTTTTTACATAACTGAATCGACTTGAAATGAGCTTGATTTGACTCGATTCTGGTCGGGGATTGAAAATGGAGAAGGTAGTTTATTCTTATATGTTGCTGAGCTATTCAGTTCTACATTATTTAACACAAACCAAATCTCACTTGCACTTAATAAGAAACATCAAAACACTATTTGCATACAAAAAGTGCTGTCGAACTCAATCTTCTTACTTAGTATTGAGCGGTGCAAACACCAAAAAGATTTATTTAATCTAAACTGAGATAAACCTTTAGTGAAAACATAGAAAAACTCAATAAGTCCAGATTTTTTTCGCCAATGGAAAACACATGATTTCAAATTTACAACTACTCAACGAACACTGCCATCAAGATACAAATGCAATATCAATCGTACCAACATTTGAGAACGAAATAACATAAGATCCGTTCGAGATCGGTAGTTTTCATACTACGGATATTGTTTTTGTTATTCGTGTAAAATCCTCCTATACTTTCGATAGATTTTCTAACAAAACACGAGTAATATTTTGCTTAATGTAGTTTAAATCATAAATAATATATGTACATACATTTAAAAATTTAATGAGCATAGTTTGTAAACATTTAAAAAAATTACAATGCATCTTTGATAAGCTTGTGTTGTTTTTGACACTTTCGTCAGGAAATACAAATTGCTCGTAGTTTTTGGAACTAAAAACGTTTCGAAAGCTTTTCCATTATTAATTTTGGAGGCTTTCGCCAGAATACCATTAAGAAGTTTTTTTTTTAGATCCTCAATTGTTTTGTGTGTTTTGACCTATTTCGTCATGAAATACAAGGTTTTCGTAAATCAATCGTTACTTTGTAACGATGTGATCTGAATCTACAAATATTAAATATTTCTTGCTAGTTTTTCAAGATCTTTTATTATTATTTATGTTTGAAAGTTTTTTTTTAGCATTTCAATATTGTATTGCGTTTTTTTTTTTGATACTTTGATCTGAAGAAGGGGTTTATAGATTTTATTTTTTTTTTACTTTTGGCACTGCTTTGTCATTAGATAATATTTTTATATAAAGGTTGCATTTTTGACACTTTCGACAGCACTTTAATGTTTTATGAAAGCTTTAATAGGTCGCCCATAGATTGTGTAGCCTTTTGCCAGAAACATACATTTAAAATTTGTTTGGGATTTTTTACGATCGACGACGATTTCGAAACATTCGTAAAAAAACAATTTTTGATAGGATTTTTAAACCTTAGACACTTAGTTTCCAACTTTGGACAATTTCATCAGGAAACACAACTATTTTAAACCGACGATAATTTTGCGTTTTTTTTTAAGAAGAACGAAATTTTCGTTGAGAAATACAGTTTTTAAAGATTTTTCAAGATATGTTATTAACTTTCCAAAGGAAGTTATTTTAATGGGTCTGATTTGCCAAATTGAAAATGTTGCCGTTTCTTGACGTTTCAAGGTCCCTGGAGTCGAAATAAAAGATTTTTAGAAAGATGTCAGTGCGTGCGTGTGTACGTACGTTCGTACGTCCATACGTTTGCGGTATTTAGACAAAGTTTGAGAAAAATCGAATTGACAGTTTTTTTTACAAAAAATAAAAACCTTAACAAAAAACTTAATAAAAGTTGGTAAACATTTTCTTAGGACTCAAAAAGCTTTTAAAAATTAAATATATTATCTACCAACTCTTTTTATTTACAGAAAATATTGTTTTCGAAATTAGGTATTTTTTTATAAAAATCCAAAGTTAAACATTGATGTTCAGTTCTTGATAGCTCTCAAATTAATTTCATTCATGAAATTTGTACAAATTTAACGAATTCTACTTAAATTGATAAAAATTAGTTTTCGACTAAAAATCTATTTAACAAAACTATTTCTGTACATAAAAAATATTGTTGTTAATTTTAAAATTTTGTAAGAATAATTCAACTAACAATTTTTTAAACCCAACACGAAAACGTACAAACTTTTAAGCAAGATAAATCTACAGACGGGATTGAAAGTTATCAGTGTGGGTCGCATGCCAGTCTCTTTTTTATTTGTGCTTTAGACTCTTTTGACAGAAAAAAAATATTTAAAAAAAAGTATGTAACTAGTTTTTTTTTCATTATTAAGCATTTTGGAAAATTTTGTCATCAAATACAAATTCAACAAATTTCTTAAATGTTTTTGATATTATCATATATTATTGTCTATTGATTTGGATACAGCAACTTTTGTCGAAAGTTATATTTATTGTGTCTTTTTTGAGGTATTTTAATATTTTGGGTTAGGAACACTACGTCAGAAAAAAAAAAAAACAAATTCAAAGTATTTTTTTAAAACATTGAATAAAAATTTCTGTACAATTGTTTTAAATTCAGTATTTTGAATTTTAAATAATTTCATAAGAGAAACAAGTTTTGCATTATAGTTTTCAAAATATTTTACTTATTTATTAGTAAAAAGATTTATAGATCTTCCATTATTTTTCGTCTTGAACACTTTCGTCTCTAAATACAAATTTCCCAAGTTTTTTGAAATTGCTTGTTTTTGTTCTGAAATTATTTTGTGATTTAGAAACAATGTTTGTATACAAATTTCTTAAGATTTTGGAAACATTCCACAGGTTGTAAAAATTGTTTCAGATCTTTAATTTAGCTTTAGTTTTGTACGTTTTTGTCAAGAGAATTAAATTGTTTGATATTTTTTCACCGTTCTATTTAATATGACCGCTTTCTTATTAAAAAAAAACAAGTGTTTTGAATTTTAATTTTCGTGCGACAGAAACTAAAAGCTTTTCTTAGCGTTTTTGACAGTTCTTTTAGAAAATGAAGTATTTTAAAAAATGTTTAAAAATATTTTTAGATTTTAATTAGTTTGAGTAATTTTGGACACTTTCGTCAAGATATAGATTTTATTGATAGCTTTTTTTTGTATTTAAGAGAATGTGTCAGATTGTAACAATTACCAACATTAAAAAAAAAAAACAATTTCATCGTTCACTGATTTGCATTTTGGTTATGTCAAATCGATCAAAAATCATAAATATTATTGATAGTTTTTTTTACTAAATACAAATTTCACAATTGTTTGAGAACAAAAATATTTGCATCTTGAATTGGCTTAAGTGATTTTGGGAACAGAGTTATAGGCAAACAATTTTTGAATAGTTTGTGAGCATTTTCTACTTTCATCATCAAATACAACAATGTGTATTATATCATATTTTACTTCAATTATTTGGCGTTTCAGACGCTGCGCCATTAACAGGAGATGTGCAATTTAATTTTTTTGAACGCCTTTTAAGCGTTTTTGTATATTTTAATATTTGTCTATATATTTTAAACAACATTTTTCAAGAACATTTATTTTTGTGTAGTATTTTTTACGTTATGCACAATTTCGTCAAGAATTTGAGATTTTTTCTAGATTGTTTTTTGAGTTTTGGAAACTTTAATGAGATAACGTAATTTTTGTGAAGGTTGCTCACTTTTTTGTGCTTTAGAAGCTTTTAGATAAGAACTTAAATATTTTTCTTTTAATACTTTGCAAGGTTCTTCATCATTTAACGTTTTGGAGACTTTAGCGAGGAAATACAAATTCTACAATTTTTATTTTCTTTAAAAATATTTTATGGCTTACAAATTTGTTTGAAATCTTCAATTATGTTGAATTTTTTGACGTAAAATACAAGTTTCACAATATATTTAAAAAAAACTGTTGACATTTTTGACAAATCTGTTAAGAACATTTTCGTCAAGAAATCTGAATAACCAGAATAAGAAGTGTTTCTAGTTCTTCGATTATTTTATACACATTTTAAAATTTGAATGAATTAATTAATTTGTATTTTGTTGGCTTTTTTGTCAGAAAAAGAATTCGTTAACAGTTTATCTGAAGTGTTTTTTTCAGTTCAGGATACTTTCACCAATAATTTATATGTTTTTCAAGATGTAGTGTTTTTGTTTGCATTTTGGACACTATCTTCAAATAAAAGGCATTTTGCGCTGGTTTAGTTTAGTTCTGATAGTTTTGAGCATTTAAGTTTAAGTGAATTTTGTCTAGTGAAAGAAATGTTTTCATTTGTTAATGGAAGTTTTTTAAAGTCCTCTATTATTTTGTGGGCTTGTTGCTTTCGACAAATTTCTAAAGATTTTTTAGATCGTCAATTACTTTTATCAAGAAATAAAAAATGTCTGTAATTTTTTATTTTAGCGATTAGATATTTTTTTCAGGAAATGCAAGTTTTACAATATTCGTAGAGCTGTTCAAGATTTTCCATTATTTTGGGCTTGGACACTTTTATAAGGAAATCTAAACTTTACAAATGCTTTCAAACGTGTTTAAAAAGTATTCGTCATGACAAAGAAAAAAAAACAATTAAAAGTTAAGTATAAGGTATTTGTTAAAATTACATAGTTTTCTGTTTTTGACACTTTCGAGAAAGTGATTTTTAGAATTTCGGAGTCTTTTGACAAGAAATCTTACAAATTTATAAAAAGAAATCCTTTTTTTTAAGTTTTTATAGGTCGTCCATGTTCTTTCGCTCTCAACAGAAAACGCATTTTCTTAAACCAGTTTTAGATCCTCTATTATTTTATTTCAAAGAGTTTAAAGGACCATTGTCAAAAAATACAAACTTACATTTTTTTTAAAGTTTTGATAGATCACTCAATTTTTCGCGTTCTTCTTCTCAAAGTAACTAAAAAATGAGAAGCTTTTCTAAGTCATTTTACGTTTTATAGGCTTTCGTGAAAAAATAAAACGTTTACAGAGGTTTTTGAAATCATATCGGAATTACACAAGTTTTAAAAAGTTATGTATAGATAGTTTTTTATAACTTAAAATTGTTAAATACAATAGTTTCGGTTACATTTTATTAGAATATAAATTTGGTAATAAAAGTGTTTTGGCGGTGGCAATGTCGTCTGCCAAAAATTTAAAAAGTGTTTTGGGTAAGAAAAAATAATAAGACAGACTCTTAAAATTTAAGCTGAATTAATCGGAATCATTTCTTAACTTTTCAAAGAAACTATAGAAGTGATGTATCATTCACATATTGTGGCCTTGTTCTTCCTTCTTATGACTCATAACTGCAAAGACAGTAAACCATATCGAACTAAGGAAACTAATTAAATTTTGTATGTACATTTTTTCTGCACCTGTATCACGTAGCAGGTACCTGTTTATCTTTTACTGGATGGACAGTATAATAAATCATATATTATTTTCAAATACATCATAAAAGGTCTTTCTTGGTACCTGACTTCCTAAAAATATACAATTTTCAAGCAAAAACAGAAAGTTGTAGTTTATACAAACAGAATTTTCAAAGCAGCAAAAGGTATCTGCTTACATTTTAAGAAAATTCAAAATAATTATATGCCTGATGCTTGGATAACAACAAAATATATTCACCCAAAACATTTTCATATATTGAGCAAAAAATAAATCCATTGTTTCAAATATAATATCTTCAGATTTCAACACAGAAGACCATTGTTAATAAAATTCATCCATAGGAATATAAATAACAGTTCGTCTCCATATACCTACCTAAAGGCAGGCACAATCATCAAACCCCATATATATACGTTTAGAAATCCCAACATCTGTTTCAGATTATTTTTAGTCAAACAATAAAATTATCTTCTCTGGGAGTGAGGATAGCAAAATAAATCCATTAAGGAAAAGGTATAGAAATCGGTACATAATATGCTTATGCATGTATATGATATGAATCTTATCCTAGTTCTTAGTTACAATATGTAAATAACCAAATTCTTCTACCTAACTTCATTATTTTCCTTTGCCCAAAAACACCCATTTATAACCACACTTGAAGAGAAGATTTTTCATATAAAAGCAACTTGATCTTTGCAAATTACTCACAGTATTTCGGTTCTCGTCTTGTGAATCGTAACACTCACTTCGAAAATGTACTCAATCTATCGTTTAGTTTGTTTCGTGTTGCTCTGGAGTTGTTGTACCATTCTTTTGGTAAGGACAACAACAGAAAGTCCTTTGAAAAATTCAATTATTGATGCTCAAGACACTTTCCTCAACGCTCAAGGCCAAATCATTCGATTCCATGCTGGAGAAGTCATCACTGGTGGTCTGGACGACCTCAAATCCCGCTTGGTCATTCTTCAGACTGAAGTTGAAAAATTGATCTCGAGTTCCAATACTCGCGGTATTGAAGCAGAATCATGCATTTCGGCTATGAATAACTTGACCATTTCCTACTCTGCCATCGAAAGTGACTTGAGAGGATTGCAAGTGGAATTCGAGAAGCACAATGTATTCGAGAGCAGAACCATTCTCTTCAGAGACATTATCGCCGATATCAGAGCTCACAGATTCTTGTTGGCCGATGAGAAGTTTGTCCAACTTGGTGATCTTGCTTCAATGCGAAAGATTGTTCACGAAGTCTACGCTCATTCCGAGGATAATCTGAAGATGATTTTGAACTTTTCTGCTGCTGTTTCTGACAGTTCCCGCTGTTTCACTGTTGTAAGGTCTGTGTACGAAGAAATTTCAGAAAACCGTAGGAAGAGGGTCCTGAACTTGATCCGCCTGGCTCATTATGTTGCTAAAGAAGACTACAACTGCAATAGCAATGACACAGCCTTCAGCGTGGACCTTACCCAGAAGATTATAGCAGCTGCATCTGATGTTCTCATTGCATCCATGAAGGCTGGAAACTTCTCATCGTGCAAACACGTGGGAGTGCTGCTGGATGCCCTGGACGAGCTCTCTCCAAAAGTATTCGATGCTATTATGCAAAGAGTGATCGATGGAAGTTCCGGAGCAGTTGCACCCCAAGAAGTTCTTGCCAATATTTTCCTACGTTGCAACAGCCCACAGGCCATCTCAGGAATCAGCTATATTTTCTCCAAAATCAACGATGTCTTTAATGCCAGTGATCTTGTTCTCGACATTGCTCAAGATTTAAGTGAGTTAAAGAAAAGAGACGACTTCGATGAACTCAACCACGAAATCAAAAGTTCTTTCCACAAACTTGTCGCAAGTGTACCCCAGTGTGCCAGAAATATCTTTTTCGAAGAATCCATCTGCTTCTGGAACCAACCTAAAAACGTCTATCTCCAAGCAGTTGATGAAAAATTTAACTATGATACAGAACGTCGACGAGTCTTAACAGGTTCTTCTCCACCCCAAGGTGAACTCCAAGGAGCTGCATGGATTCCTATCAGACAGGGTGATGATATCTTATTCCGAAGCAGACACTACCCCAGAGAGTTCTTGTACTACGCCAACTTTGAATACAATACTGAGAATCGATATGTCTTCAGTTGGATTGAGGGCAACAACAGGGACAACCAGAGTGCATTCACAGTTCAGCTTCTGGATGGAGATTCATGTTATCTGAAGAGCACCCGGTACAATGAGTACATGTTTGCATCGGATGTCAAGTTTGACTCCGAGTACTCGTATGTTTTTGCATGGAGAGCAGGCACTGCTGATGGAAGATCGGATTCAGGATTCACCTGGCAGATCAAGGCTTGTTAAGTGATATTTTTTCAAATGGTGTTTTTGACATCAGAACATATTTTTATATCTTTATTTCGTATGCAAGCTTTTTTGTATATTTTAAAATTTTTACAATGAGAATAAAGACTTTCAAATATCATATACAATTTTGTTTTTCAATTTTTGATTAAGATCTTATACCGAAAAATTCTCTAGAGACTTTTGGTTAGAAAATGAAATAAAGGTCACCCCGCATTTCCGAAGTTCTATACGATTCTTCGTGGAAAATATTTTCAACCGAATTTCTTAAGTTATGAATTCTGAAGTCTTCCAATATTCACAGTTCTTCTGTCAGTTAAAAGATTGTGCCAAATGTCTTATGTGTAAATTCACAATTTGATGTGACAATATTATCATAAACTTCATTTTCAGTTGTTGTCAGCCAAATGTTTGAAATCGTTAAATGTCATTGTGACACATGACATTTCTGTCAGATTTTTCATTGTCATGTATAATAAA
This sequence comes from Eupeodes corollae, assembly GCF_945859685.1. Taxonomy (NCBI): domain Eukaryota; kingdom Metazoa; phylum Arthropoda; class Insecta; order Diptera; family Syrphidae; genus Eupeodes; species Eupeodes corollae. The sequence goes on from NC_079149.1 coordinate 125,262,113, forward strand.
GCTTCTGTGCGACAACGCGAAAAAAGACAATTCTCGTTGAAAGGTATTTTTTTAATTGACAACTAATTGATAGCTATTTGTCCATCAGACATCATTGAAAGATATGACAATCATCTGCCATTGTGACACATGACATTTCTGTCCGAATTTTTATTTTCATGTATAATAAAGCTTCTGTGCGACAACGCGAAAAAAGACAATTCTCGTTAAAAGGTATTTCTTAAAATTGACAACTAATTGATAGCTATTTGAACATCAGACATTATTGAAAGATGTGACAACTATCTGTCATTGTGACACATAACATTTCTCACAAATTTTGTATTGTCATGTATAATAAAGCTTCTGTGCGACAACGCAAAAAAAGGCGATATTCTTTGAAAGGTATTTTTTAGTTGACAGCTTATTAAGAGCAATTTGTTCATTAGACAATATTGAAAGATGTGACAATTATCTGTGCATTGCAGAACGAAATGTTATTTTAAGGGGTATTTTCAAGAAAAACATAACAAATTGATTTTTTTGCTTTGTGTCTTGTTGGCATAAATATTTGCACATTTCATTATAATTTAGCTTTGCCCAAAAACACTATGTAGGTTCCTAAATTGGGCAAATATTTTTGCTTATCAAAGGATAACTTTCTGAAAACTTACAATTTTTCTTCTTTTGTTTAAATAGTCACTGAAACAAATATTCGTTCAGAAACTGCGAATTATTTAAAAACAATTTTTGTCTGAAAGTGGAATTCCGGTTTGTACAATTTTCATTAAAATAGAAAAATTACAGAAAGTTGTATGATATGAAAAGTCTTTATTCTCATTGTAAAAATTTTAAAATATACAAAAAAAGCTTGCATACGAAATAAAGATATAAAAAATTGTTTTTTGAATATTTCTGATGTCGAAAACAACATCCAAAAAAAATATCATTTAACAAGCTTTGATCTGCCAGGTGAATCCGGAATCCGATCTTCCATCAGCAGTGCCTGCTCTCCATGCAAAAACATACGAGTATTCGGAGTCAAACTTGACATCCGATGCAAACATGTACTCATTGTACCGGGTGCTCTTCAGATAACATGAATCTCCATCCAGCAGCTGAACTTTGAAGGCACTCTGGTTGTCCCTGTTGTTGCCCTCAATCCAACTGAAGACATAGCGATTCTCAGTATTGTATTCAAAGTTGGCGTAGTACAAGAACTCTCTGGAGTAGTGTCTGCTTCGGAATAAGATATCATCACCCTGTCTGATAGGAATCCATGCAGCTCCTTGGAGTTCACCTTGGGGTGGAGAAGAACCTGTTAAGACTCGTCGACGTTCTGTATCATAGTTAAATTTTTCATCAACTGCTTGGAGATAGACGTTTTTAGGTTGGTTCCAGAAGCAGATGGATTCTTCGAAAAAGATATTTCTGGCACACTGGGGTACACTTGCGACAAGTTTGTGGAAAGAACTTTTGATTTCGTGGTTGAGTTCATCGAAGTCGTCTCTTTTCTTTAACTCACTTAAATCTTGAGCAATGTCGAGAACAAGATCACTGGCATTGAAGACATCGTTGATTTTGGAGAAAATATAGCTGATTCCTGAGATGGCCTGTGGGCTGTTGCAACGTAGGAAAATATTGGCAAGAACTTCTCGGGGTGCAACTGCTCCGGAACTTCCATCGATCACTCTTTGGATAATAGCATCGAATACTTTTGGAGAGAGCTCGTCCAGGGCATCCAGCAGCACTCCCACGTGTTTGCACGATGAGAAGTTTCCAGCCTTCATGGATGCAATGAGAACATCAGATGCAGCTGATATAATCTTCTGGGTAAGGTCCACGCTGAAGGCTGTGTCATTGCTATTGCAGTTATAGTCTTCTTTAGCAACATAACGAGCCAGGCGGATCAAGTTGAGGACCCTCTTCCTACGGTTTTCTGAAATTTCTTCGTACACAGACCTTACAACAGCGAAACAGCGAGAACTGTCAGAAACAGCAGCAGAAAAGTTCAAAATCATCTTCAGATTATCCTCGGAATGAGCGTAGACTTCGTGAACAATCTTTCGCATTGAAGCAAGATCACCAAGTTGGACAAACTTCTCATCGGCCAACAAGAATCTGTGAGCTCTGATATCGGCGATAATGTCTCTGAAGAGAATGGTTCTGCTCTCGAATACATTGTGCTTCTCGAATTCCACTTGCAATCCCCTCAAGTCACTTTCGATGGTAGAGTAGGAAATGGTCAAGTTATTCATAGCCGAAATGCATGATTCTGCTTCAATACCGCGAGTATTGGAACTCGAGATCAATTTTTCAACTTCAGTCTGAAGAATGACCAAGCGGGATTTGAGGTCGTCCAGACCACCAGTGATGACTTCTCCAGCATGGAATTGAATGATTTGGCCTTGAGCGTTGAGGAAAGTGTCTTGAGCATCAATAATTGAATTTTTCAAAGGACTTTCTGTTGTTGTCCTTACCAAAAGAATGGTACAACAACTCCAGAGCAACACGAAACAAACCAAACGATAGATTGAGTACATTTTCGAAGTGTGTGTTACGATTCACAAGACGAGAACCGAAAGACTGTGAATATTTTGCAAGGATCAAGTTGCTTTTATACTAAATCTTCAAGTCTATACCATAAAATGTAAAGGATATAACATGTGCAATAAAATATATGTTCGTGTGAAGGTACATAAATCTCTATTTGTATATAAGCAACATAATATTGTTCAGTAGGTAGATTAGTTTCAATAGAAAATGGTAATATAAATAGGATAATAGTTATTATCCTGTACATAGACCTGTAATAGTTTTTTGTTTCCTTTCCTGGAATAATATTATTTGAACAAAATAATACCAAGCACATGTTAAGAATTCTAGGATTTTGTTTCCCTTTGTAGGTGTGCTGAATACATTTTTTAGATAATGTCTGTCCGGAAATATCAAGTGAAATCTATGAAAAGAAATATGTTTACTGATAAATGGTAATTATTATTGAAGGTTTTGAAGTTCTGTCAATGGAACTAAAATATACAGAATTTGTCTAAGATTACGAAGATGTTCATTTTGTGTATTTATGAAAAATAAGAACAGGTTTTCAAGAAAATTGTAGACTAGTTGTTATATGATTTACAAGATGTTTCAAAAACCATTATTTCAAGTTATGAGTAGCTACACATATCTGTTTTTGAAGATCCGTTTTCTTTTTAGTGAATTTAAATGTTTTTGAATTTTACCTTTACATCAATATTTTTCGGTTAGCGATTCCTATGCACCTGCCTTATATTTTTGAACAAAACGTGTTCAGGTACATATTGTTGGAAATTAAATGAGGTATAACATGACTGTTGTCAGAAACAATTGTTTTTCCTAAAATTATATTGTTGATATTTTGCAAGAATTAATTTTTGTGACATTGTAGTCGAATTTTACTTACTCTATATTTTTCTTCGAATTATATGTGACTTCAGTGCCATGAACATTGTGTGTTCCAATGAAATCAGCAAGTTCATTTTTTTCTCACAATTTAACATTGTTATGAAAACGTGAGTTCCAATATAGAATATATCGTCAAATTCGTGTTTTTTGATCATAAACAAAGGCCACAAAAATTATAGGTACTGAAACATATTTCTATCATAGTTCAAAAAATACAACGCATTTTGATTTGAAATTGTTGTTTGGAAACATTGCAAAACTTTAAATACCCAATACTCTTTAGTTATTGTAATAGGTTCGATTCGTCAAACTAAAAAATGTTGACATTTTTTGACGTGCATGTGAACATACGTTCGGGAAGATTTTTTTGTCAACCATAGCTCGAGAACCAGTAGAGATATCGACTTCAAATAATTGTTGTTATACCTACAGATAATAATGCAGAAAGATGAATAAAGGACTCTAAAAAAATTGAGTTTGTTGTTTTTTTTACCACACCAAATTAAAAAGGTGAAAATGGTGGTAAAACTTAAATATCTATATAGAGATTTGAATTAATTTTAATATTGTATATTGTAACGTGATACCAAACAAGTATATTTTTGGAAAAAATGAAAATTAAGTTTTTCAAAATAAATTTGTGCAACGAAAAAAAACGTTTTTGACGTCTGGTAATATTTTGAGAAACATTAATTGACAGTTATTTTACAAAAATAAAAACTTAGGAGAAAAATTAACAAAAGTTGGTAAAATTTGTTTTTCGACACCAATATCGTTTCAAATATTTGAGGTAGTGGCTTTAAACTCATTTTTACTTATAAGAAATATTATTTTCAACATTTAAAAAAATTCAGAAAAAAAAATATTACAAAAAATACAAATTTAAACAAAACAATTAATAAAATTTAGCAAAAATTGATTTTGGATTCAAACATCTTTTCAAAATTAGAGATTATGACTTTTAATTAATTTTAAATTAAAAGAAATATTGTTTTCAACTTTCGGAACAATTTTGAGAAAAATCGAATTGACAGTTTTTTTACAAGAAATTAAAACTTAATTTAAAATGTAACAAAAATTCGTAAAAATTGGTTTTCGACACAAATATTTTTTCAAAAGTTTGAGATATTATCTTAAAACTGCTTTGTCTTTTAAAAAAATAGCGTTGTCAACATTCAGAAAAATTTTGAGAAAAATCGAATTGGCAGTTTTTTGATAAAAAAAAGCCTGAAGAAAACTTAATTAAAGGTGGTAGAATTTGCATTCGACTTTCAGAATTTAAGAATATATTTATATCCATGAAAATATTATGTTCGACAATCAGAATTTTTTATAAAAATCAAACAGTCAGATTTTTCATACAAAATAAAATCTACAAAAATAGTACGTAACATTTTTAAAAATTGATGCTCGGTGTTCTATATCTCGTGGATAATAAAAGACCTTGACTTCAAATTAAGATCATTCATTAAATTTGTATTTGTTATCATAAGAAATAAGCTTTTAAGAAATGCTACTAAAAATGGTTAAAATTGGTTTTCGGCTAAAAATCTCGTAAACTTAAATAGATTTTGAAAACCATCTATTTCATCGCATGCAAAATATTGTTGTTAATTTAATCATCTTTTTTTTTGTTTGAAATTCAATTGATTCCTTTTTTAACAAAACACGAAAATCTTCAAACCCTCTAAGTAATACAAATCTCAGCCTATTTTTTTTAAATGTAAGCTTTCACTCTGCATGATGAGAAAAAATTATTTTCGACAACAATTCTGTCTAATACCCAAACTCTCAGCTGTCCTTTTTTTCCAAATCTTACCAAAAATTAATTCAACCAAAGTTTTATTCATATCTGACCTATATTTTGGAATTGTTTATTTAGAGTGACAGTTATCGACACCTAATTATAGGCTTCACCTGGTTCACGCATAATGACTTAATTATTTTAAACTCATTCTTAACCTTAGCCATAAATTCTCAGGTCAATAAATCTGGTTTAGAAAAAACAACTATATTTACTTTTATGGAACATACAAAAATTAAAAATAAAAACATTATTATTTCATCAAAAAATTTTCGCAACTAATTTTATAGTTGTCATCATTCTCTTTAGTCTTCAAAGATGTTTTTATGTAGCTTCTACATTAGTATTATACAAGACCCGAATTAATTAATTCAATTTTATTCACACATTAATTACCAAAAAGACAACATCAAACGAAACACGTCGAAAAAAAAACAATATTGTCATTGATGTGATGTCATCCACGGAATAAATTCGACTTAATTAAACCCGCCCCAAAAACCAAACCTTAACAACCTAAACCCTGTTTACCTGTTTTTGGATCTCGTAAACAAGAAGAGACGACGCGACGAACAAAATGAAAACAAATAAATTGATGTTCTTGTTTTGGTTTATATATTTTTTATAGAGAAAAAAAAACAAACATCTCTTAGTCTAGATTAAGTTTATTGGTTTGACATAGCTACATGCGAAGAACACTGTGATCTAACAACTTCTTATCTGCCACACAAACTCCGATTCCAAGTCGCCGGCTCCGCATGTGCCCTTCTTCCATGAGAAGACATACGAGTAGGAGTCATCCTTCTTGTATGTCACATCCGAAGCGTACATGTACTCATTGAATTTGGAACTCTTCAAGTAACACAAATCGTCGTCCAGCAACTCGACTTTAAAGCCACTCTGTTTATCCGTGTTATCCCCCACAATCCAGGTGAAGAGGTAGCGCATCTCTGCATTGTATTCGATTTCAGCAAAGTACAAATACTCCCTGGCAAAGTCTTTGCTTCTGAATAATATATCGTCACCTTTCTTCTCGGGGTACCATGCAGCACCGAGGGGTATGCCTCCTTCGGGATCGGTGGGAGATGTGAAAACCCTGCGACGTTCCTTGTCGAAATTGAAAGTCGTGTTGGCAGCGTGGGCGAAGACATTCCTGGCCTTGTTCCACAGACAGACGGATGGTTCGAAGAACAGGTTCCTGGCACACTGGGGAATGTTGCTCACCACTTTGTCCATAGCTTCCCTCAAATCGTCACTAAGGTTGTCAAAATCCTTCCTCTGTCGCAGTTCACTTAGATTCGAAGCGATGTCCAAGACAAGTACACTGTCATTCAAATGTCCAACATCTTTAATCTTCCAGAAGAGATTGGTGATTCCCGACACCGCTTGGGGTGTGTTGCACTGCACAAAGATGTGAACCAGAATTGCCCTAGAGTCAACGACTCCATAGGTTTCGTTCACCAAACTCTGCATCACCTCGTCTGACACCTTTGGACTGAAGTCATAAAGTTGCTCGAGTAAAATTCGGATGTCTTCGTTGGTGGAAAAGTCACCGAACTTCATTGCTTTGAGGAGAGTTTCAGTGGACTTAGTCTTGATTTGGCTTTCCAACTCGGTTCTGAATTTTCCATCACTCCGATTGTGCTGGTGTGGAACTTCGTTGTCATAGGCCTCAGCGAGAATTATGAGCTTATGCGGAATATTATGGTCATTTTCAGACATCTCCTTGTACAGAGTCTTAATCACCGAGAAGCAGTTGTCACCGTTTGAAACTTCAACGGCAAAGTTCAGAAGAAGCCCGAAATTGTTCTCAGAATGGGCGTAAACTTCGTGGACAACTTTCGGCATCATAGAGGGATCATTGAGTTGATTGAATTTTTCATCGGCTAACTTGAACCGATGGTTCCTAATGTCTTCAATGGTTTCTCTAAATAGAATCGATCTATTCTGGTGGTCAGAATGAGACTCGAACTCCATTTGCAAACCTCTCAAACGCTCATCGAATGATTGATACGAATTTGTCATACTTTTCATAAGCAACTCACAAGCGGAACTTTCAGCACTTCGGGTATTTGATGATTCTATAAGTTGTTCCAAATCATTTTGCAGATTATCCAAACGGGTTTTCAACTCCTCCAGACTATCACCGAGCATTTCTCCAGCACGGATGCGAATTATTGAAGTTTGAGCATTCAAGAATTTATCTTGAGCTTCATCGAGAGATACTTTTGAGGGGGACTTTGTTGCTTTTCGACTTAGGACTGAATTAGTTGCACTTAAAAATAATAAAATGAATAAAACCAACTTTGAGGAGATTGAAGCCATTTCGTTTTTTCGTTCTTCACACAAAACATAGACCGTTCTGTCGAATTAAAACCGAAATACTGTGAGAAGTTTGGTTGGATCATTTTGGTTTTATATAAATTAAATTGAAGCAGGGAAGATGAGAACCAGCAAAACAAAACAGAATCATCCTCTAGTGTAAGAACTTGATCTTAAGGGTCTATTTAACCACATACTTTTAAAAATCTAAGAAACATGCAACATTTTGTTTTTTATAAAGGTTAAACGAATTTTGTTTTAAAAAAACTATCCTTACTCAGTAATGTCTGGTATTAGCCTAGGAAACTTATATATTCACTTCGATATTGAATTCTAGAAATTTTGGACTGTCTAACTTTGGCAAAACAAATTTACGGCGGGGTGAGGGGGTGTGAATTGAAAATAGCTCAAACACTTATACTTTTGAAACGATTGTCCCGATTATCGGAAAAACTATTGTTATATTCCTAAAAATTGCTCAACAAATTTTTGGAGAGAGTGGAGCGATCTGAAACTTAATAATACTTCATGCTAATAGTCTCATTTTTTAATTTTTTAATAGCTGGACAAAAAAGTTATGACGTTATTACGTATTTAAGGTATCACGGAATAAGTCCCAGTCCTCTTAACCTATTTTTCTTAAACTAAAGTGCTTCATATGCCCCCCGACATTTTTTCCAAATATTTTAACTGTACGAATAAAAGTTTCAAAATCTAATAATAAAAACTATTTCCAAAAACTTATAGTTTTGGATTAATTAGCTATAAAACGTGCATCCTGGCATAAAGGGAAGTTTAAAAACGTATAAATGAGGCTTTTCACCAATTAGCAGCCTTTTCAAAGTAAATTCTGAGAATCTATTACTTGTTTTTGTGAAAATTGAAAATATTGAAAAGGGTCTATGTTTTTATTGATTTTATTTCACCTTGAATATGACACTTATCTGGTTTAACTTCTCAAAAAACTGCTGAAAAATTTAAAGCTATTTCTTAAGTTATTATGTTTCCTCTGAAATAATATTTTATATAAAGCAAAATTCAAATTTACTCGTAAGTCTGTGTCATGTTTTTAAAAGGTCTAATATAAAATGTAAACAAACATGAATATTTGTCAGTTTCGGTATAAACTTTTCAAACCAAAAATTTTATTTTTTCTGTTATAATATTTTGGTGAAAACGTGCCTTAAAGTTGGAAATACCTGTCATTGACTCACCTAACTTGATACCAAATAAATTACTAAGCAACCACTAAGAAAGCACAACCTGTGTTCCTGTGAACACACATATTTATAGTTGCAAGGAAGACTTTATTGAATACAGTCAAACCCGTTTTCTCAAGACAGGATTAACTTTTAAAAAAATATATTACAAAAAAATAAAAACATTAGTTTAAAAACACATAAAATAAATTGAAATAAAATAAAATAAAATTAATTTGATATAACTATAAATGAAATACAATAATTTTAAAAATCACTTAAAAAGGTAAATACTTTAACAATAATATTTTTTAATGCATAATCTTTAACCTAATGCATACAAAATAATTTGATTTATAAAAACAGTATTTTGTAGGTTCATAAATGAAAAGGCTTAGTTAATAAATTTTAGATATCTATATATAGTGTGAATAAAACCATAAGCGGTATTGACTGTTACCATAGCAAGCAGCAGCATCTTAGTGATTATATCTAATTTCTTACCCAAGTTCCCCGAATGCTTGATACTCGTATATTCTCAAAACCAGAGTCAAAGAACCGAACTGGTTTCATTTTCGTTCGATGACGATACAAACAAAAGTAATACCTTCTTCGTATTTCTTTTTTAATCAACATAACATTCTTTCGATTAATGGGTGAATCTGAACATGGATTAAATTAGCATTGGTATGAGATGCACATTGCACACTCTTTTATCAATTTAAATAAATTTGCATATTGATGATCTTGAGACAGGTGTAGGAATTTTTTGTCTTCTTACTTTGCCTTTGATATGTCGAGATAGCATTTTTATTTAAATGGAATCAATGATAACCTACGAATTTAGTGGAAGTAAAAATAAACATATAAAATAAAATGATTTTGAGTTGAATCGGATTTATTGATAAGGTAAAATAAGTAAGTGTAGACTTTTGGTTAGATGTGAGCTAATAACTTTGTTAGGTTGTTTATTTGTAGTTTTTTATGGAGACGTAAATACAAAAGTAGAACAAATTGAACAAAATTACTTTTGTAAATTATTATTATAAAAAATAAAAATAAAACTCCTAAACCGATTTTAATCAAATTTGTACATCATCTGCAGTTTGATCCAACTTGAAAGATAGGATAGCTTACATGTCAAACTATGACCTCAATATAATTATATTGCAAATTATTTGTCTATTATTTGACACTAACTAACAGTCATCTATTAGCTCCAAAGAATTCTTAAAGTTGGCGACATCTATTGACTGGATTGAGTAAGTTAAGTCGAAAAGTTTCATATAAGCTACAATGTAATAGCATTACCACCATATTATTTTGTTGAGGCTAAAGTATAGATTACATTTACTTTGTAGTAAACGAAATACAGTCAATTTGATTTTTCAAGCCAGTCACGTGTTGCTTAGACTTTGGGGATATTTAAGCAGCCAAAAATGTTAATGTTGACGAAATTACTTACAGATTCAACAATTGTCACCAGGCGATATGATGTCTTTTAAATCAATCGATACTGTTGTTAATGAAAATGGTAGTGTACATTTTTCATTTGAATTCTTAAATTCACTAGATATACCTGGAATGGCTCCACATAATCATAGATTAAAGATCGGTTTACCTATTATTCTCCTTAGTAATAGGAAGTCACCTCAATTTTGCAACAGTCCGCGTTTTGTCATCAAAAAAAATCACCGGAAATATAAATGTATATATTATTTTGAACATAATAATAAACAAACTGCTACCGAGAACAAAGACAGCGTCTATTTGGTTGTGGATTTGTTGTTGGAACTAGGCTCAGGCAAAAAGTCTTGAGCAGTGCCCTGGCTAAGATATTAAAATTGTCTTAGGAGATTTTAATGCCAAGCTAGAAATAGAAGATATCTCTGGTGGCATAATCAGGAGATACAGCCTGCACGACACTCCTCTGACAACGGATTCAGGCTGGTCGATTTAGCTGCGGGGCGAGACGTTCTGGTAGCTAGTACGCAGTTCACGCATCTTAGTATCCACAAGGGGACATGGAAATCTCCTGATCAATCAACCGTCAACCAGATTGACCAGATTGCGATCGACGCACGACACTTCTCCAGTATCCAGGATATCCGAACTTTTCGAGGGGCCAACATTGACTCGGACCACTACCTCGTTGTAGCCAAGGTACGGCTACGGATATCCCGATGCAAGCCAAAACAAGGAAGTACTGTGAGAAGATTCGACGTTAGACGGCTACAATCGTAACAGACTGCCTTTTCCGATCGAGTATCTAATAACCTCTTAAGGAGTCCTATGCTTCCTGCGTTAAGCATTGAAAACCAGTGGCAACATTGCCTTGGCGCTGCACAAAAGGACTAGAGCTGCTCGTGAGCCCTACGAGCAGAAGAGGAGAGAGGAACACCGGCTTCTTAGATGGAAAAAAAAGAGAGCATGAGAAGCACGCGATCGAGGAGATAGAGGATTGTCACAACAGGAATGAGGTTCGTAAATTTTACCAAAAGGTAAAAAAAAACCTCCCAAGGGTACCAGCCACGAACCGAAGCCTGTAAAGACGATCAGGGGAACATCGTAGTAGAACCGCAGTCGATGCTGAGAATATGGAAAGATCACTTCTCCAAATTATATAACGGCGATGACGAACCGAATTCCGCTGTAAGGGAGATAGAACCACTCAACCTCGGCGACGCAGATCAACAATTCCACCTACCCGACCTTGACGAAGTGAAGATAGCTATATCTAAACTTAAGTCAAACAAAGCTGCTGGAGCTGACGGCATCGCTGCCGAACTATTCAAAGCAGCAGGCGATGACTTGGTACGCAGAATGCCCCAACTCATCTGCAAATATGGTCGGAAGAAAGCATGCCCGATGAGTGGAATCTCAGCATAGTGTGCCCGATACATAAGAAAGGAGACCCTCTAAACTGCGCCAACTACAGAGGCATCAGTCTCCTTAACATTGCGTATAAGATCCTCTCTGCCGTATTATGTGAACGTCTGAAGCCATTCGTCAACAACCTGATTGGTCCTTATCAATGTGGCTTCAGACCAGGAAAGTCCACTATCGACCAAATATTCACACTATTTCAGATCTTGGAAAAAACCCAGGAACTTCAAATCGATACCCACCATCTCTTTATCGATTTTAAAGCCGCGAATGACAGCATCTATAGGGAAGAGCTCCACCGGGAAATGTTTAGTTTTGGCATCTCTGTCAAACTTATCCGTTTGTGCAGAATGACGATGGAGAATGCACGCTGCTCTATCAAGGTCGGAAAATATCTTACCGATGTATTTGATGTCAGAAAAGGTTTTAGACAAGGCGATGCACTGTCATGCGACTTTTTCAATATCGTTCTGGAAAGAATTGTGCAAAACTCAACCGTCAACATTAGAGGCACAATCTTCCAAAGGTCCATCCAATTACTCGGATACGCAGATGATATTGACATAATTGAAAGATCAAAGCGTGATGTCAGTGGAGCGTTTTTGAGCATTGCGAGGGAAGCGAAGAAGATGGATTTAGTGGTCAATGAGGGCAAGACCAAGTATATGCTGTCATCAAAAAAGGACACAGAACGACGACGTCTTGGACAAAACGTCACCATGGACAGCTACGACTTTGAGGTAGTTAAGGACTGTGTCTACCTAGGCACCGCTATTAATACAGACAACGACACCAGCGCTGAAATCAAATGAAGAATAACTCTTGAGACGTAAAGTCCTCTCTCGAGCACCTAAAATCACCATCTATAAGACACTCATCATCCCGGTTCTCATTCATGGCGCTGAGACCTGGGCCCTGTCAAAGAAAGATGAGAGCGTCTTAGGATGCTTTGAGAGAAAAATTCTTCGGGTGATTTTTGGCCCCGTAGGCATAGATGGAGAATGGAAGAGAAGATATAACGACGAACTCTACGGGCTGTACAGCGACACTAGTTAGCAAAATTAAAGTCCAACGGATTAGATGGCTAGGTCATGCAAAGCGGATGGACATCAACGCTCCAGCCCGGAAGATCTTTGAATCCAATCCCCAGGGATGGCGCAGTAGAGGAAGACCGCGACTCAGGTGGCGCACCCAGGCGGGAGAGGACCTCAACCAACTTGGCGTGTGAAACTGGAGACAGCTAGCTAAGGACCGAGCTGGCTGGAGACGCATGTTGGTTGAGGCCTCCGGACAAAAGAACGCACCAAACAGTGACTTTTTGTGGATGTAATGGCCTCTTTTTAATTACTTGAGGATTCTCAGAATCCCAAGTACGACAATTTTGTTTATTAACATACCCACTGAGTGAGAAATGTGCTTCATCGCTGACAAAATTTTTTTTCGAAAAATCTCCGTCCACTGCCTTTTTTTCAAGCACCCATTCGACTTATCCACGACCGACGTTGTGAATGATATGCTGGTTCGAGTTATTGTATGAGCTAGATATAGGTGTAGATCCAAAATACGCCATAATGTGCCATAAGACAGTCCTTATTTCTGAGAAGAATCGACACTTTCTGATTTTCGGCAACACTTTCACTTACGGCAGCGATATTTTCTGTGGTACGAGTGAAACGATGATGTCCAGGTCTTACAATATCTGAATTTTATCCAATCTTTTCAAATTTCTAAACAATTTACCCAATTGATTACGTAGTTGGACGATTATGTAAACTGTATTTGCCTCTTAAACCACGATATGTAGCTGTGGCAGAATCATCGTTTTTGTTGTAGGTTTTAACAATTTTTATGCGGTTTGTGATAGTTAAACGATCCATTTTCGTAAACTTCAGCTTTCAACTAAAAATAAAGGTTATTAAGAACAAAGTTCAACAGATGTCGAATTCCAACCCTACAATTTTGAAACCACAAAACGAATAATATTTTACATTCTGACGTGATAGTATATCAAATGGTATACATTGGAAAAAAATAAATTCGCTTTTTTTAAATCAAAAATTTGAAAACAAAGTATTGTCCATTTCGAATATCCTACAAACAAAAATAATATTACATTCAAAATGATTGTAAGCATCACAAAACAAAATGTCGACAGGTGATAAAAAATTGAGAAAAATCGAAGTAATCAAATTCAAATTGGTAAAAATTAGCTTTCAACTAAAAATCTTAGTAGCAAGGAAAGATAACTTTTAGTTAATTTTTATAAAAATATATTTTACAGCTTTTTTGAAACACACAAAAAAGTTAAAAAAAAACTGATAAGAAATAGTTTTCGATTGAAGTTTTCTGAGAACAATGAAAAATATTGACTTTAAAACAAAAAGATGTAAATAATATTTAAGTAAACTTTTTGAAAAATTGAAAGACTTTCCCGGACATGATTTTTTCAGTGCGCGTTGCCTTTGAATAGTATTTCAAAATGTCTGAAAGCCAAACAGCCAATGTTCAAGAATACAAAAACTTGTAAAAATATTGATAAAAACTCGCAAACGCTGTGAATAAAATAATTATAAGCCTTAAGCAAGATCAGAAACATCAGAATTTTTTAAATATAGCCAGCAAACTTTTGAAATATTTCTGTCTAGTATGGAATCCGTTATACGGATGGATAGATTTGACACTTTTAAAATAGCATACAAGTCAAAACAAAAATTTCATTCGGATTTCATAATCGGTGTGAATGTTCAATAGTGAAAACCGTGCTTCCTTTTCACTGCCAACTGTCAAATTACTTTTAAGAGTGGCCAATACTTTACTTCTCACAGAACTGGCAGCAACTTCAAATCATTTTTCCATTTTGTACACCCTTCAATCCTTCATAAATAGATCCATACCTAATCCTCCTTAGTTATTATTATTGTCTGATTGGTCTTATCATTTCATTCACGCAGTAAAAAGAAAATCTTATAATTTGAAAAGTCAAAATGTGTGTATCATCTTTCCCAATTTAGTGTAAGAATCAACTCTTCTATTCTTCAAAAAATATAGGTTACTTAATATCTAAGCTGATACACAATAAAAATTTCCAATAAATTGATTCAAAAATCTTTCCACAAAATCCATTTCATATCAAAATTAAATCCAACCAAAAATAATATCCACAAAAATAGAAAACCAAGCCACAAAAAGATTGAAATGATTCCTCGTTATATATACCAAATGTTAAAAGTTCTGTTTACATTTTAGCACAAAAGCCAGAAAATGCTCTCAAATCGTCCAAATAAAATCCTTTTCATTGTAGATATATTTCAGTGTAGGTTGTGTAGAGTCAAAAAACTATATACTAAAATATATCCATGATGTTGAAAATCATAAACACAATACTTGTGATAAATAGCACATCCATATCCTTATACCAAGTCTGATGATGTGCTGTCTCTTCCATCTTCCATGTTCCAGGATTTTCAGGATCTTTGTGGTAACTCTATGCCAAATTCTCCAATGCTTTTCACAATCGATAAGATAAATATAAATTCGTATCTACCTACCTTCAAACCTTCTGTGTGTATGGAAGGAGGTTGGTATGGGGGAAGCTCTTGCAAAAATAAAATCCAAGTTAATAACAAAAGGGCTTTAGAAAGTAACCAGTTTCAGTTTGTTGGTGCGGTGGATGATGTGATGCCGACCAAATTCACTTTCGTCCTTCAGAACGGATTCAAATTATTGAAACACACATCCGTCCGACACCGCCACCGTTACCGCCAACGCCCGCCATCCATATAAATATACACTGTATATGTTTTATGAAATGGAAAATTCTAAAGGATTTGTGTGTTTGTTGTATACAACTCGTACCTAGTGGCCCCGACATTTCTCAAATACTCATATAGGTCGTATCATTTACGATAAAACCTAATTCGTCCATTTTCCCTTCCGGACTCAAGCCCGGAAGATAGTTTCCAGTTCCATACTGTATACGTATAAGGACGCTTATAGTTTATGCCCCAACTCCCTTTGCTATACATATACGTTGCTCAACTGGCCGGCTGCCTCGCCTCAGCCCTTGATGGCTGCTTCGGCCCAACAAGGGACAAAGCATAATCTGTTTGTTATTTGCTCGACTGCTGATGATTCTCCTAAATTTAGGTCATTTTCATGGGAACTAAAAGCAGAAGCCGAAGGTGGTGGAAGGTGGATGAGGAGGATGAAAAGGATGAGGAAAAAAAGGAGACTTGGCGCTTGTAGTTTGTTGTTCCAGGTGAGCTTTGGAAGAGATGGTGGCTAAAATTGTTGCTCTTGGCAACAATCTAAGTACCTATAAAGCTTATGATCGTATAATCCATACATGCAGGTCCTATCCATGCTGTACTCGTAGTACGTTATACAGTAGGCAGGACATCAGGCTGAATGGTAGACACCGACCGACAGCAATCTCCGTTACCTGTTATATCCTGGACAAACTCTCTCTCTCGAACTCTCTGCATATAGATTATAGTAACGCAGATAGATATCTTCCGATGTGAATTCCCTGAGCAGGCTATATGTACACGTATTGATGGTGTGGGGACTAAACCGAACCGAACCAAACCGGACCGAACCGTACACCGGATATTTGTACTCCGGCTGGTTTTGTTTTTGGCATGTACCATGTGGGCAGTATACTGATATTCTTTTGGTCAGCTTTAAATGGATAAAACGAGGGGGTTTTGATGTGCTTTCAATCCTGTCAGGTAACTTCGGTTTAGTTTGTGTATCGTTACGCATTACTATTTATAATGGTTGCCAACTAAGTTATAATTTTTTAATAACAGTAGTTTGTAGAGGGAAATTAAAAGAAAAGACCAGGAGGGTACCGAAATGCCAATCTTTTGCAGTGCCAGACCAGGCAACAACCAAGCTCAGTCAAATCAGTGGAAAACCGATGATAGCGAGTGAAAGCGTTGATAGTTAGTTCAAGTTATCAAAAGATAGTAAGAGCTGTTGATAACCAGCGAAAGATAAAGGTTCAGAAAAACCTGAATCACAATAAAAGTTCCCGGCAAAAAAAGTTAACATTTCGCTACCCGGATTCAGTTTTAAAGATGACAAAACCGAATCTGACATAGAACTTATTTCCAACCAAAAAAGAGGATGGGATGCTACCCGCACTGATAACATCCAGTCCCGTCTTTCTATTATTCTTGCTTAAAAGGTTTGTAGGTTTTCATGTTTTGTTAAAAAAGTTGCAGGTTAAATTAAACTTCAAAATGAATTAAAAATTACCAACAATGTTTTTTTTTAGATATTGAAATAGTTTTATTTCGAAATCATTTTCTGGTAAAGAGATTTTTAGTCGAAATTTTTATAAAATTTTTACTGAGTGTCGAAAACAATATTTTCTAAAAGATGAAATAAATATGACGCCAACACATGAAATTTAAAAAATATTTTTGTGTTTAAAATAAATTTTTACCAAGTATTGGTATTGTTGTTTTTAGGTTTTTAGATTTTGTAAAAAAAGCTGTCAATTCAATTTTTCTCAAAATTTTACCGAATGTAAAAAAAAATTTTATCTTATAAGATAAAACAACTTTGAAGCCACAATTTTAAAAAGATATTTTTGTCGAAAATCAATTTTGCCCAAATTTTAGTTTTGTTGGTTTTAAGTTTTTATAAAAAACTACAGAATACATTCCAGTTTGTTTTCCTGAAATTCCTAAAGGGTTTTGAAATTGTATCATTGTATCATTTTGTATCAAGAAGCCTATCAGTTATGGTCTGACGCATGTAGTCCTCTTATTCTGCCAGCTGAAAATCATGGTTCTTGAATCAGGTCAATGTCAATTTGTCTACTTCCCAAGATGTAGAGAAGATTTGAGCTGGCGGCTTAACTCTGATGTAGATTAATTTGTATCAATTTCATGTTCATATTTTATTACTTACTTGATTTGTGTTATTGCATTTTGCAACGGTTTATGCCGTTGCGTACTTTGTAGCCAATTTTCCGCAAAAGGGGTATAGGTTTGTGGCTAAGTTGCACCACCACTTCTTTACCTTCGTCCGTTCTTTTTCCCATCTCAATTACTTTTCAGCTTTGACTAAGCTGTTCCGTATTTATAGATTGAAGATATCTTTATACGTGATCTCAGGGTATCGCGGCACCTTTGATCGTCAATTTGGCCTAAGGTTTGACGAAGTCGCTGATTTCATTCAGACCGATAATCAGACCGTTCTTTTGACGAAGTCCTGCAGGAAAGCGAGAGTATTGTCGTCCTCGCACGTCAGAATTTTGAACCCATGGATAGTTTTGAGGTTCTCAAAGAGTGGTGGTGGCTTGCTTTTAACGATAGCATCGTTAATCGTTAACCTCATCCAGGATTCTCATTTCCAATAATTGCCATTGGTCTTCTGAGAGTTTTCTTGAGAGATTTCCGAATGGCGAATTTGCGCGCCTCCAACGTCTATTCTGTAGCCAATGTCTTTTTTGTTTTCTGCAGGGTTGATCTTTTCGTGGCCAAAGTGTGTCATCCTGCCTTGTTCTCTTGGACGTTATTGCCACTGAATCAGAGTCCAGGGGAGGTACATGGCCTACCATCTCCTTCTCCTTCACCAGGTTCCTAGTCCCTATATTTTTATTTTTATTCGTTGCTGTCAGTGTCTTAAGGTTGCGTGTAGCGTTTTCGAGCACTATCTTATCCCTTGCCATTAAGAAGTTCGGATCTTTGTTGGATCGGTGTCGAATTGTCCGCTCAGTGTTTTGTTTTCTCCTCTGAAGTGTTCTGTCTTCGGTGAGAGTTTTGGTAGTCTTTTTTACGATCACCGTTTTTGTCGTCCTAGTACTTACTGTATAAACGAAGGTGATGGGGTTATGCTAGAGCTGCATTCGGGGACATGATCCCTGTTACTGCTTTCACAAGCACAATCCAGATTCTTCTCATACGAGACCGTCTTACCGTCCTCCATGCCCGTTGTTGCACATGGGTTCGAAGTTTGCAATGGCGGCGTATATTCTCTAATCGGGGGTGCAACTGAAGGGGTCGTTCCTTTCTTGGATTGAATTAAAACAATCGGTGGATTGGGTGGTTCCATCAGCGCACCCACCCAGTGTTTCCTTTGGAATCCACCTCCCCTGATGTTTGGGCACATGGCCCTCCCATCATCAGAGGCTCGTTCTTTAGGAAAGCACGAGCGTTGAAAAGTTGTATCTGCTAGTTTGCTGTCAATACCTTCCATTTCCTTTTCCGAAGTCGTTGGATTGTCTTCTTACAGTTGGATATTCTACTCCGAACTGAAGTGGTCGACAATGTTGAGAGGGTAGAGCTAGCAACTGAACATGTGTCGTCGTCGGTCTCTAGTTTTCCGATGCTAGCTCCATCCTCCACACCGAGGTTGGAAAAAGGACTGAAAAGAAGGTCCTCTTCCTTCTGTGTAACGGTCGTTGCTGTGTTCCCTGTAGTTTTGTCCTTATGTGCGTTCTTGTCTGTCACTGGCGACTTCTCCCCTCCTACTGTTGGAGAGCCAAAGCCCGCGCCGGCAGCCGTGACTTCTGCAGACGTTTCAGCGTATATCCCCGCTTGTTTTTCATTCTTTTGTTGTGTTCTGTCCATGGTTTTTCGTTTTAGGTTCCTCTTTGTTTGCTTTAAAATCTCAGCTGATCAGCTGAGACTTAAGAAATAAAAATCAACAGCTGATCTGCTGAGAGTTTAAGCGTAAGCCTTCCCACCACTACAAGGTGGAATTCCCAGGGATAATTTAGCATTATGTTCATCACTCAGATTATCAATAGAAAGATAAGTTTGTTGATGGGCCTCAAACATTATAAGAATTTGATTATTTATGTTTGTAACAGAATCGTTTTTAAGTGCTAAATTCACTCATTCGCGTAACAAATCATCCGTTTTCTCTGAAATTTGGCGCCTTGCGGGTAAACATTAGCTATTATTTCGTCTTGTCCAGTGACGCTTGCAAATGTTGGTTCTATTAGTACTTCACTATCATTATTTCAAATATATCCATTTCCTATATCCAAAAGAGTTATTAAAAATTGTGGTGCATTATTATCACCACCTAAATGTAACCTTAAAAGTTTGACAGAGGTCCACAGAAATGTATATTTTAGGCAAGCATTTATTTCATCACTTTTTGTACCTCTTGGCACAACTGGCAATTTTTGTCGAAAATCACCAGCAAACAGTATTACAACACCTCCCACCGGACGTTCATCAGCTCTAAAATCTGTAAGTGTACGATCCAGAGCTTTAGGTCCACCTTTATTTGATAGTCGATTTCTCCCACTCGATAAATGTCGTTTCTTTAAGCACTTTAGGTAGTGAGCTTTGTTTCGAGACACTACAAAATGGATGCTCTTGTTCCTGTTTGGTATAAAAAATCCAGCTAAATGATAGACTTGAACCTGAACTTTAAATGTAGGTATAAAATCTCCATGTCTGACTTCATTGACACCGAATGACGTCATTTGCAAAGGGGAATTGTAAACATGAATGATATCAAGAAAATGTTTAGAATCTCGATGAGAATGATTCAAAAGACTTTTTAATGGTTACGGTGCATCAGCAAAATCTGCCAATAAAACTTTTCATCCTGAACAGCAGATACCTGGTGGTTCTTTAAGCTATTTGAATGCATTACAGAAATTGCACTTGGTACCTATTCATATTTCCTATCAAACGTGAGAACAGTGATATTTGGATTTTATGTGCATAGAAAACAAATTATTGATTAACATTATCGGACATTATTTATGCCTAAAACATGCTCCGTGATATCCTCTTTCATTTAAAAAAAAATCCATGACAATTTGATAAGAAGTTTCGAAGCCAAACCGTAACAAAGATTTAATGTTTTGCTTGATTTCAGTTTTATATAAATAGATAATAATATAAAAACAAAAACCATGCACACAATTTTTTTTTGAGAGTCTTCACTAACGTACGGCCGTATGTACGAACATGCGAATTCACACATTTTTAATTTTTATGAATTTTTACGTGTAATAAAATAAAAACTACATTTAGAAAAATTCAGTAGTAATATTGATAGAGGAATAGAAGAATACAATCTCTTTTGAATGCAATCACTTAATTTTCAAGCTACTTCTGCCGTCACAATTTCATGAAACTTTAAAGATTTTTATTACTCTCTTTTTAATCGTTTTTTGCTTCTCGTTGTCTTAAAACTGACATTTACCCAAATGATAGCAGTAGGATAAAATTGTAAAGCTTTTAAAAGAATCCAAAACACGAACGATCTTCTCAAAGGAATGTCAATCAATTGATTTGGAAAATGAATACAAAAAATGATTGCAATCTTTAAAGTGTCAAAAGAAGGATGAATGACACTCACTTTAGACTTTTTAAAAGTGACTTAGTTCGTCTTTTCATAATTTTATCTCCCTCACTCATAAAAATATAAAAATGTCTACCTAGCTTTCGAGTTCTATATGATTTATTAATTTGAAAGCAGATACATTCAGGTGAATTTAAAATAAGTCACTTAAAATTACTTCAATATGAACACCATCAGTGAATGCAATCTTTTGATTCAATTCAACGAATGGTTATATAAAGATTGCATTAAAAAAGAATCTATTCTTGTGTGTCGAGAAGAAGAATTCTGATAGCTGGTAACCATCTTCTACCATGACTATGACCATCTACACATCTCGGCGTAACCAAAACTACGAATAATCACTATAATTTCGGCGTAGTATAGGTACACTGTTTCTAACCCAAATTTGAATCTGAATCGGTCTGCTGGATAGCAGAGCTGTGGGGTAGTTTCTCTCTCTGTCTATCTTTCTGTCTCTGGGGTAAAGGTGTAAATTTGTTGGCCGTAAAATCTGTCCAATTACGTGAAAGAGTACCTCAAAACTACCTTTTACCATCATCACTATGAAAATTGAAGCTGAAATTCCAACAGCTACTCAGTAGCTGTAACTGTTAGTCTAGTGCTGTGCTATGGTCTATCTACTACAACAGGTAGGCATCCTTTTTGGCACGGCAGTAATAGCAACAGCAACGAGTAACGACCGAACGACAATGAGTGTAATAATTGAAATTAGCACTCGAGCAGTCTGTCCTGTCTGTACACTCTCCTCCATCAGGATCTAGTGGGTGCGATTTGAATGGGTATGTTCGCACGTCGTTGGTCGTTGTTGCTGTTCGTCCTTTGGAATTTGTATTACCTTTCCTACGGTTTGGTCATCCTGATCCTGATGTTAACGTTGCAAAAGTCGTATATACTAACTCGTTTCGGTAAATTGTTGTTCTAGTTTTATGAATTCGAAAACTGAATTCGAATATGCAAGAGCATTTTAAGCATTATAACGATGCACAGGCACACCGTTGTTATGTTGTCATGTAGAAACAGATAGATACCTTCCCTGCCTAACCTACTTTACATACCCTGCAACATTCCTTTAGCTACCTTTTAGGTATGCACTGTACAAATTGCATGAGAGTCCTTATTCGAATTTGTGCTAGGTTAGGTTTACACGATGCAAGTGCTATAGGGTAGGGTTCCGGCTACATGCATATTTCGATTTCGAGTATTGCGGTAAATTTTGTTCTAATATCGTAAATCTATACCGATTTGCGTGAGCTGTGCAATAATGTTCTATGTGTATGCAGAAGACTCATTGCATATTGTTTTGAGGCAGAGGGGTTTTCGACTTTACCACCACCGCCGCCGTCTCCCATCAAAACGTTTAAGGATTAAGGATATATCTATTGTCCATAGTCTGATGATGGTCAGTCTTTCATTGGGTCCGGTCGGTCGGTCGGTTGGTCGGTCGGTGGGTCAGTCGGTTGGTTGGTTCGTTCGTTTGTTCATTCAGAGCAATCAACCTATCAAATGAGGTGAATGAATGCGGTCGAAGGAAACAGATCGTTAACTGCGTAAATGGTTGAAATGGCTTTTGAATTAAAAATTAGCCATTTTGGTGCTTAAACTATCAAATAGAGACGGCATATTGGTATAGATTGGCATAATTTACGGTAACTTTGATATGTGAGGCGATTTCAATGGAATTATTATGATTTCATTCAAGCGTAATAATAATTACTGGATGATGTTGTTGTAGACTTTATTGACAGACAAGATTATTATATTAATTCAATATTATTTAGAAATTCGATAAATGGAATTTTAATAATTCAAGTTATGTGCGTTTCTGAAATGTTAGGGATATTTTGAATATTTGAGGGCTAAATGGATAGAGTTTTCGGATCAAATCTTTTTTTTTAAAGGAGTTTTGTGAAGACGATGAACCAGTGTGTTTTTTTTGAGTTAGGGCTTCACTACTCAATTGCTTTCTTAGGCCAAAGAAACAGCAGTCATTTTTCGTTTGATCTCAGTGCTGGAGACTAGAAAGACAGAGTCCTTAACAAAATGGGACTAATACCCTATTAGTCATGAAGATGGAGCTTCAGCGCATCTTCGATTCATTAAAGAAAAAGAAGTCAGCAGATTTCGATAGTGTATCCAACATTGTAATTAGACATTTACCTTAGGAAGCTGTGGACCACTCTGTTTAACAACAGTCTGAATAATGCATATTATACTGTCCGTTGTGAGACAGCTGTGGTACATCCCCTCCCGAGAAAGCGAAAGGACAACTCCAATCCGGCGAATCACCGGTCGATAAGTCTTCTTCCCAGTATCAGTAAGGTATTCGAGAAGCTTACAAATAGAGCTCTGTCCATATTTCCGGATAATCATTTCGACTTTCAGGCGAAACATGACACTATTCGTACTGCCTCTAAGCTTGTTTCTGATTTTCGGTAGAACAAATCCAAAAGGCAATGTACTGGTGCTTGTCTGGTTGACTTGGAGAAGGATTTCAACATCGTTTTGTAAAAGGGTCTGTATCTAAAGTTGAACACACTTGGCAAAAGTAAACCACTGTTGAATATGCTTTATGACATGCTTAATGGTAGACGGTCTATTGTCAAAATTGGCAATGTAACATCTACCAAAATCTTTGATATTAAAAATAGTCTTCAAAAGGGAGCGGTTAACTCACCGAACTTGTTCAGCATTTACACCAGTGATCTGATAGTAAGTCTGACTCAGGCAATAGCGTACGCCGCTGACGCAGTTGTGTACAGATCGGTCACAAGAATTGAGGTTATCAGGACACTTTTGCAGGGTGACTTCGACAAGATTCAGCAATATTGAAATAACTGGAAGTTGAAAATCAACTTTCAGAAATGCGAAACTATTCTGGTCAGGACTCCGCTATATGGAATCTTAAGGGATAAGAGTACGAAAAAGAACTGGAAACATCTAGTGCTCGTTGACCAAATCAACAATTACTGGCGAATAAAAGTCTAATAAAGTACCTTGGCTTTTAATTTTATCAGTACAAAGTATTTCTATAGACATATGAGGGCATGATCTGACCAGAGCTCGAGGAGCCTTTGCCATGACAAAACGGTTGTTTTTGAACAGCCTCCTTGACAGCAGGGTGAGGGCGATTTACTAAATGGCCCTTATCCGGCTGATGATTACCCTATGGGTGCTCGGTATGGTTTAACATTGCTCAATCTCAAATGGAAAAGATTGGGGTATGTTTGAGAGACAATGTCGCCGACGACGTAGGTGCTCAATACACTGTCTCAATACTCAAAAAAGCCACATTGTCACCGCGCTGAGTTCTTCCGATTTTGTCAATTTCATCAGCATATGCGAGTAATTGACACGAGAGCTCTGCACTATTCTGTGAAGGACGATGTTACAGTTATCACATGCCACCTCACATCTCCTTGTCTAAAACCTTTTCTACATCAAGAATTCTACAAGGTCATCCTGCAAAAACGGACGAGTTTAACAGAAATGCCAAAAATGGAACTTGTCCTTACAGTATATCTCTTATCGAAAACGATTAAAAATGGTGGGTGTCGATTTAATAGTCCTTACTATTTTTCCAGGATCACATTGACGTATTGTGACTATTTGATTTACTGATTACTTTCCTGGTTTGAGGTCACTCTGATAGGGATCTATTAAGTTGTTAACGATGGACTTTAAACGTTCACATATGCGTCATAAGTGATTTTAGATGCGATGTTAAGGAGACTGAGTCATCTAAAGTGGAGATGTATTTTAGAGGGTCTCTTTTTTTTTTTAATATCGGACAAACATTAATTCATCAGGAACACATTTTACAGAGTAATTGCATGCTTACTTATACTTACTTACTTAAAGTGGCACTACAGTCCTGTGTGAACTAGGGTCTTACCCAACAACTTTCTAGCCAGTTGTCTCCACAAGCACGCTCCAAGATGTGGCTGTCCTGTGGGTGTGGGTTTGAAGACCATTGGTTTCCATGAGTTCTACGTGACCGAGCTATCTTAGTTGTTGATCTTTAACCCTTCCGGCTAAGTGTACTAAGTGTACCTTTCCTCCACTCCCCTTCTATGCTTACGGACCGTAGATCACCCGAAAAATTGTACTTTCGAAACGTCCTACTTACATCTTAAGTTCTCTACCGTATAGCAGGATGGGGTGATGAGGGTCTTATAAAATGACACTTTGGTAACTCAAGAGAGGGGTTTTCCAACTTAATTGCTTTTTTAGCCCAAATAAACAGCGTTTATTAAGAGTTATACTAAATCATTACCACGTGTCATATAAGCTTGATAATAGGTGTCATAACCGGACACTGTTTAATAGGAAAGCACACCACGCGGTTATGCGTATTCTCAAATGACTTCTGCAGAAGCTGTATGGACGAGGAAGAGGAAGAAACGGTTCTTCATCTTCTCTGCACATGCCCTGCTCTAGCTCGAAAACACAAGAATTACCTAGGAGAATTCGTCTTTAACGATCTAAACGATCTAAATCATATCGGTATAATCAGCCTCTCACGTTACGTAAGAGACTCAAGCTGGTTCCATTGAGCTTAGGAGGAAGCCTCAAGCCACTATAACATAACCTAACCTAAGAGTTATTATTCTTAGTGCATGCTCTTAACGAAATCATCTTCAGCTGATTTGAAAATCTTGGCATCTTAGCCATCCGCTCTTTCAGCTTTTTTAGACTTCAGCTTGGGTATAGCAATCTTCACTTTGTCAGAAGGACGGGATTGTTGGCTTTCGTCATCTATATTAAATGGATCATCCTGCCTGACAGCGGAATTCAATTCGTCGTCACCGTTACGATTCCACTACGATGTTTCTTCTTTTGTTTTTAAGGACTTCGGTTCAAAGTTTCACCTTATAAATCTTTCGAACTTCATTCATGCTTTTGAACCTTTAAACATCTTCGACCGCACGCTTCTCATGCTATTTCTTTTTCCTTCTCAAAAGTCGGTGTTCCTCGCTCCTCTTCTACTCATAGAGCTCGTGGGCAGCTCTCGTTCTTCTATGGCGTTACTGTTGTTTGGTTGTATTTGCCTGCCGACATTCTTCATTAAACCAGGAGTTCTTTGTTAGTGGTTTCTTGAGACCCAGCACGTTAGAGGCAACTTATCTGATTGCCTCTTGGCAATGTTGCCAATGGTTTTCGATACATTGTGTTGGTGGCAGAGAACTTCGAGAGAGGTTACTTGTAACGTCTTGTTGCGATCTCTTCCGATTGTAGCCGTTCGACGTTTTATCTTCTCCCAGCATTTCTCTATTTTGCCTTGAGCCTGGAAACCGGAAGGTAGTAGTCCAAGTCGATTTTACCCTCTCGAAAGGTTCGGATATCCATGATACTGGAAACGTGTCTAGCGTCAATAGCAATTTGGTTAATCTGGTTGACGGTAGATTGATATAGAGAACTCCAAGTTCCTGTCTGAATATTGAGGTGTGAAAAACGCGTACTGGTTAACATGACGTTTCACTCCGCAGCAAAGTGGATGAGCCTGAATCCGTTGTCGGAAGTGTTGGTGTTCAAGCTGTTTTTCTCTATTATTCTACCAAAGATGTCTTCCCTTCCTAGCTTGGCATTAAAATCGCCCACAACAGTTTTAATATCGTAGCTAGGACACAGCTCATATCTTTTGTTTAAGAACTCGAAAAACATATCTTTCGTGTTGTAATACTACTCTTCTGTGAGGATTTGAGCGGATATTAAATATCACAGTTTTTCATTCTACTTTTTGCCCGGCTGTTCCCATCGTATTTCCTGATTGTTATGTAGACTGATTCCTCTATATACAAGTTTATAGGGTCTCATTTGTTCGGTATGAGTCAATCATTACTGAGGTTCCATTCATATGTTTTCTTCCTAACATATTTTACAGATAAGTTGGTGCATGCTCCTAACCAAATTATGTCCACCTGCTTTAAAAAGTTTGGCATTCAAGCCATCTGCTAAACCGACTTTATTGTAGAATGTAGACTTCAGCCTAGCCATGGCAATTATTGCTTCATCTATCCTCTAGGTTGGGAAGACTAGATTGTTGGATTTCGTCGTTTATATTGAATATATCATCCTGCTGTCTGTGACGGTGGAATTAGATTCGTCGTCACCTTTATACAGTCTGCAAATGTTATCCTTCAATATCCTCAGCACTATCAGCTGTTTAACTATGATGTTTCCATTTCCGTTTTTTCAGCATTCGGTTCGAGGTTTATGCAGCTGTGAATTTTGTTTCAATTTTTGAACTACAATGCTCCCTCTAAACCTGTCAACTTCTTTCATCGCATGATTCCCTTGATTCGCTAATTTTATTGATTTTGAGAAAAAATTAATAGATAAACTTTGAACTTGTTATAGTTTTGCGTTATGTCATTTTAAATTCAACTCATTAATGTTCCATCAATCACTATAAGGACACATTCCAAGTATCAAATTAGCATATATACCTCCTCGACCCAGATTTCAATGCAACTGTCAATTTCATCCTTCGTCCTTGATGACATTCTATTTCTACACTCTTCCACACCATCACCTTCAATCACAATCGCATTCAGCCAAATATCTTCCAGTATCAATTCGAGGACGAGTACATAAATGGATAAATCTATTTGTTTATTCCCCCATGGATGCTCCAAATGATTTTAACAATTCAACTTCAGAATCAGCAACAACAACAACAACAACTGCCAAAACTGTTTCCAACCAAAATAGTTTATTTATTCGAATATTTCCAAAACATAGGCTCTCTATCTTCTTCGTCGTCGTTGTCGTCGTCGGTATCGTCCTTTTTAAATGTCCCCAACACAGTAGTTACAGTTACAGTCAGTAACATTTTTGGAGAGAAGAAGAGTGTTTTATATTTTGTATAGTTTTTTATCAAGGAGGATATTCTCATCTCCAGATCCAGCTCCAGATCCAGGACTCAGAGACACAACAATATCGTTTATGTATTATTTTTCGTTTTCAATTCACAATGTTGTGCAGATTTTACTTTCTCCATCAGCTTTTCAGCAGCTGAGCGCTATACTGCTGCCTTCGCTGCCGCCGCTGTTATCGTTTGTCGTTGACGTTGAAGTTGTCTTGTTTGTGCTGCTTTTGTTTCTCTATGGAATTGCCCAATTTTATCCTTTTAGCAAAGTAGGTTAGTCTATGTTCTGTTCATATCTATAGACGATATAAACGGTATTTCAATCCTTGTTATTTCATTTAAAACAATACTCTGCTCTGATACTGTGCTCACTCTTCTAGCTATAGCTACTGTACGCTTGGGTAGTGTGATGACAGTATATAACCACCAAGCGACCACTCCCCCCAGGACTAACGCCCACCCCTTTTCAGCAATTCTTCCTCAAAAACGAACCAAACCAAATAGGATTGAAATAGCTTCCTCTTGTTTGTCCCATGACTACAACTCCTACATCCTTTTTAGATCTCTCTGTTTCTCTCTTGAAATAATCTTGTATTCATTACATTGAACAAGTTTATCAACTATTTTTGATGACTGAATTTGACTGAAAAGCCCTTCAAGATGTTTCCTGGGGTAAAGAGTGTTTTTGTGTTTTGTGTTTCTATTTCTTCATCATGTAGTTATTCGTTTTCATTTTCCTTAACACAACCCTACCAGCTTTAATACACACACACAAACACACACAAGGTCCTTTTTAAGGATATTTTATAATAATAGTGTTGGAAATTTTGAAGTTGTGCTTATTTTAAGTAAAATTGCTTAGTTATCGTTTTTGTTTTTTAGATATTTTGTGTGCTGTTGTGTCTGATGTGATATTGTGTCCTCTATAGGATGGGAGATGGTAATTGGTTTGGTAGGAGTACATGTTGGTATCCTGCTGGCATAATGAGGTTTCAAATAACGAATGTATACGTATATTGATTTGCCTAGAAGGCACTTTTGAAAATCTCTGCGTTCTTGTGTTCAATTTGTATGTAAGTTTGACTATTTTCTGAAGTTGTATATTTTTATTGCTTTCGAAAGAAAGTTAGTTATTTTTTCTTTTTAAAAAAGCAGTGTTGTTATAGTTCGCAAAGTTTTGTCTTATCTTAAAAATTTGATAAGTATGTTGGAAACAATTGTTTTATCTATGATGATTAAATTTGATCATGTTTCTAATATTAACATTACTTACTCTTTTTCTAGTTTATTCAATTTGACACATTTTAAAATCAGAAAAAAACTGTAAAATAAACTAACGAATAACGATAAACAACTGATTTACTAGAAAAATTTGTCGAAATTTTTAGTTGCACTGCTTGTAGAAATTCACTAAATAACTTCCAGAAAGAGTGTAATGATAGGATCTGAAAAATCAATAAAGATTACCCAACTGACGAATAAAACAAACTAACGACTCAACAAATAAAGTAACGAATATGATAAACCAATCGACGAATCCAACAACTTGATAGTATGTTTTGAAAATTAGACAAACTAATTTAACGAATCACTGGAAGATTCTGTTGTGTCTTATTGTGAGGC
This sequence comes from Eupeodes corollae, assembly GCF_945859685.1. NCBI lineage: Eukaryota > Metazoa > Arthropoda > Insecta > Diptera > Syrphidae > Eupeodes > Eupeodes corollae. The sequence goes on from NC_079149.1 coordinate 125,291,586, forward strand.
AACGGCCTAGTCATTGATAAGGCTTGGGTTCCCAGCGATCACCAAATCAAGCATCAGTGAGCGTGGTTAGTTAGTTAGTTAGATGGTGGACCGTCTCGAAACCTACCGCATGCTGTTGTCATGTGCTCTTTCTGTCTGTTATTCTTTCTCTTCTGTTCTGTCTTGTGTTGTTATCACCTTACATAGTCAAGTCGCTAAAGGTGTTGTGTTTTCTACTCTGAACATTTATGCGCTGAGTAGTGTCTAATGTAATGTCTTACTGTGAGAAAATGAAATATGTATTTGTTTAATCGGAAATATATCGAGATAAGTTGGAGAATAACACAATTTAACAACTTTGTTGATTAAAAACCATGTGTGAAACCAAATCTCGAAAACCAGTTTCCCGATGAGACGTTTGTGAAGAATTTATAAAATATGACCAGCCAGCGATCCAAAATATTTAAAAAGTGACAGAACGTCAATACAAAACTACCGAATCAATCAAATCCATTGGTTTGGAAAATGTTTACAAATCTACCAAAAACTCAAAATAAATTGCCTCTGAAACTCTTAAATTTTGATTGAAATGTGCAAATTATGACGAAAATCAGAAAAATTGCTTATAATTAACGAGTAGGAAGTCCAACTAACGAATCGCAGAATCATATCAGGTATAAAACCACTGTCCAAAGACTCAGAGTTATAATAAGAATCGAGAAAGTGAGGTCACGAAATAGGAAAAAAACTAGCAGATCAAGCAATTATATTACGAATTAAAACACTTCAAAGTAAAATAACTCATGTAATTTTTTTTAAAAGGATTTTTGAGAACGAATGAATCAAATCATTATATCGAGTCAAATTAACTAAATAACTAATAAATTATAACAATAAACAGAAACAAAATTTGAGTGTCGTTAAAACAACATAAGAATCAAATAAATGGCTTGTGAAATTAATAAAAGAACTCCTTAATATTTAACTCTATTAAATGGCGAATTAAGAAATCTCTTTAACCGAAGCAATTAACGAATAAGAGAACCAAAATACCGAATTAAATGACTAATCGTTTTGGTTTATTAGTGGAGAGATAACAAAAATGATGAATTTGGACACCTACAATTAAACAAATCTATAACCGACAAACTAACGAATTACATACAGAACTTAACAATAGTGAAATTAAATAATTGTAAATAATCTTAAGAATTAGGAAAATCAACTTATAAATCCACAAATTCCAAAAATCAAATTATGCATTCAGTTAAAGAAAACTGAGATTAGATTTAAATCAGAGACACGAACAACTCGATACTTTTGTTAATACCATTTAATCAGTCCTACCGTTGGCATTTCTCATATAAAAGCCTCAAAAAATATAAATACACAAGTCAGGATTAAAAAAGTGTCAAATTCCGCCATAAGGAGAAATGTCAAAGAGCTTGTGAAAAATCCAAGTAAAATTAAAAATCAGTTCAAAGAACTTTCTCCCTTAACTTATACCCAAGTTAGATCTCATTTTTACTACTGAAACCAACTCTATGCTAATATTATGCTATTAGAATCACCTTACAAAATCTCTTTCCCAATCCACTTAATTCCATGATAGCATCACTGGATCATGGGTATAAGCCTAAAGGATCATGCATGAATTTTTCACAAGAACCGCACAATCTTCTTATTGTCTTGAGATTTTTATTTAATTTGGTTATTTTGTTATAGATGCTGTGTGCCTGTGCATGTCTTGGTTGTCGTCCTTGAGCATCAATTTCCTTTGCCTTACTCGTTTTCTTCCTCATCCTTCCTTAAATCGGTATAGAGTCGATGGAGTGTGGTGGCTTCCTGCTCACTCAAAGAACTCCCCAGGGACAAATTGATTTGATTTTTGTTTTTTTTTTCACTTTTAGTTTTCCCAAAGTCAGCCAAAGGAGGTTTTAAAAAATATTGTTTTTTTTTATCCTTATTTTCGCGAAAAAAATAAGGAAACCAAATCATAGATAAGGAGACTGTTAGGAAAAACAACGCCCGCGGAAACAAATGAAATGGAAATGTTTATCCGATGTAGAAAAAAAGAAAAAAAATCAACGAGGAAAAAGGACTTCGAGCATGGAAAAGGTTGACACAGAGCAAAGCCCAGCTAACACAGAGGCCAGGACAGAAGGACAGAGAACCAAACAATCCTTGTAGAATCTGCTAAGGTATTTTGTAAATTGAGCTCTAAGGCTATACACAAAACGATTAGCAAAAGGTATTGGTTAGCGGTAGGTAAAGACAGAAAAGGATATGGAAAGGAGGTAGATTTTGTTGAGTAAACAAAATGTGGCGAGTTTCTAATGCCCCAAGTAGGTATAGATAAAGTGCCTCGAGAAGTTTGAAAATAAGTAATAAATTGGAAGAAAATTTTCAGGCAGACGTTCCTTTTTCCTTTTTTAATATACCCATCGAGTTAGATAAATAACAATTTGAAAGTTTAGCTAAGGAGGGAAGATAAAAGTTTTGAAAACTAAATAAAAGGTGATGACTGAATGATTGAGACACACAAAATAATTTAACGGGAATTTACCTCCATTTTTGATCGTAACAGTTTGTGTTGTTTTGGGAATTACAAAATTATATACCTATCTGCGTTTCAATAATTTTCAAGGAATTTACCAAAACCATCATTTAGAAATTTAGAAACTTTGGGCAAAATCATTTGAGTCCTTTATTCTTGTATTGATATAGCACAATAGGTATCTAGAGGAATATTTAGAAAATATGCCACAGGGTAAATCTGCAAGAATACAAATAAAATTGAACAAGGACGAAGTGAACATTCAAAATGAGCGACAAAAACAAAACGGCATCACTTATAAGAAATGGCCCCTGGAGGCAAATAAATAACCAAAAACTATATTCTTTTCAAATTCTATCTAAGAAAAAAGGATGGGAATTCGGCAGAGAGACCATCGTCATCATACAAACTAAGGAAAAAGGATATACACCAATATGCCACATTGAATAAGAAGAAGATGGTGCGGTTGGTGTGGGAAATTCCTTGCAAAGAAATTGCATCACAGACAGACGGCCACATTATCCTATTTTTATTCTCAAATTTTTAGTTTTTGACTTTTTTTGGTCCTTCCATAGTTTTTCCTGTCGAGTGGGTTTTCCTTCCGAACCATTGCTTATTTTTGGTTGAGTAGAAAAATAAAGAAATAGACAAACGGAAACAATGAACAAAAACTGAAAATAAAGGACGAAAACAAACAGGAACATAGAGAGAGAGAGAGTGAGAAGCATTGTGGTGATTCAACGATATCACTTGCAAGACTGTAGAGGTACGAGTATATCGTTTTTGGCAGGACACACCAGAATTCTTATACCACATAGTTTATATCCCTCTCGACGACTACAACGACGACGACGATAGGAACCAAGAAAGTACAGAGTACAGAAACCTGAGTATAAAGTACCACCACCTTATATATTCGTAGTGTCCTGAACTTGATGGTAATGTCATTGAAAAAAAAGGTATGGGGCTTAGAGGATAACATATTATATACCTAGTATAAAGAGCTTTTAACATTAGGTAGTGTTCCTTTTAGGCAACATTTCTCATTCACAGATCTGAATTTCTGCTGATGGCAATAATGTATAATGCATCCGGATCCGCGCTAAAACGACCAACGACATGGAGTGTCGGCGCGGGTGGCGGCGGTGCTCGCTGGCTGCTCCGACAACGACGACGGAAAGAACGACTCTTAAGTGTTTGTTTGACACCAAGAATAATAACTTTATACATTTAGGTTAGGTATATCTATATTTAGTATAGAGTTTGAAAGGCTCTTAGGGACTTTGTAGAAATAATAATTCAAGAAATTGGATAATTGTTTAAGGACCAATGGGAGAAAATTGCAATTGTGCAGGTCGTTGAGAGAAAATAAGGACATTTATGTCAGGAGCGTATGGTAATTTAGAGAACTAAGGTAGAAGATATTTAAAAGATGGAGAAGAAGGTTTATAAACACGAACAAACTTAAGAGTCTTAAACTTAACATTCCATCGAAAAAAAAAAAACAGAAAGATAGAATAAGAAAGGATTAATGTTTTATGAATGGTTTTAAAGAACGTAGAAAGCTAAATACTTAGAGTCATTCTTGAGTTTCAAACCAAGAACTTCAATTATTTTTTATTATTGTTTTATGATGTATTTTCCTTAAAAACCATTTTACAAACTTTTAGGTGTTTCGCCAAAAAACCACCATACGAATCTTTTGTCCAGAAATTTTAATCGATCAAAATGGCAGAGAAGTGGATTAGATTCGAACTTTTCCAGAAAAGATGAAAGTATTGAAATATTCTAAAATAATATTCTTAGAAAAATCATTATTTCTTATAAGAAATAAATGACTAAAACTGTCGGTAACAAAAACAGACATTGAAATGAAAATGTGTCATGTGCAAAATGTTGTTGTTAAATTTAAAATAATTTTTTAGAAAAAATCTCGATGAAGTTGTTTTTGAGACATTTTGAAAAATGCACAATCCTTTTAGAAGTTCGAAAGCGAAATAAAGCCCTCCTATTAAGTCCATGGATACAGTAGTAAAGAAATTAAATGTATATTGAATATTTGAGTTCAAAATTATTTACTTTTTTTATAGCTCTTTTCAATGGACACAATATATATAAATAACAAAAATGTAAAGCAGTTCAACCAAAAAGCGACCAATACCAAATTTTCGGAATATGAAATTTTTTGAAACACAGTTTTGTTGCAATTATTTTGTTATCTACGAATATTAATTTTTATCGAAATCAATTCAAGTTTTCTTGATATATTTTGAAAAATATGAGATGTTAAGAATAAAATAAGCCACAAACTAAATATGTTGTGCATTTTTGTCTTGAACAAAAACAGATATTAAAACGAAATTATATTGTCATGTACAAAAAATTAAAATTTGTTTAGAAAAATTCTAGATGAAGTAGTTCGTGACACATTTTTAAAAATGCAGCATCTTCCTATGGGAGCAACAAGTTGTCAAAGTTCTAAGACGAAGTATCAGCCAGCTTATTGAGGCCACAGCTGGCTTCAGAAAGACAGAAACTAAATGTTTAAATTCAAACCTATTTGCTTACTTTTGAAATATTTTTTTTTAATGGTATTAGTTGAGAAGATATAAATAAATAATACACTGTAAAGCAGTTCAACCAAAAAATCCACCAATACCAAATTTTCGTAATAAGTAATTTTTTGAAACACAGTTTTGTTGTACCTACTCGTTTTGTTCTCTACGAATATTAATTTGTATCGAAATAAATTCAGGTGTTCTTGATGTATTTTGAAAAAAGTAAGATCTTAAGAAAAAAAATAAGCTTACTAAATGAATATGTCCTCCACTTTCGTCATGTGCAAAAAATTATTGCTAACTTTAAAATATTTGTTTTAGAAAAATTCTCGATAAAGTAGTTCATGAGACATTTTTTAAAATGCAATTTCTTTCTATGGGAGCCACAATTTGTCAAAGTTCTAAGACGAAATATCAGTCAGCTTATTGAGGTCACAGCTTTAGAATTACAGAAACTAAATGTTTGAGTTCAAAACTATTTGCTTACTTTTGAAATATTTTTTTGTTAATGGTATTAGTTGAGAAGATATAAATAAATAATAAAATGTTAACCAGATCAACCAAAAAACCACCAATACCAAATTTTCAGAATATGACATTTTTTGAAACACAGTTTTGTTGTAATTATTTTATTCTCTACGAATATTAATTTTTATCGAAATCAATGTAGGAGTTTATTGATATATGTACATATTTAAAAAAAATTAAGATTTTAAGAAAATAAGCTCACCAAATAAATATGTTCTGTAATAATTTTTGAGCAAATTGTGATACCGTTGAAGTTACTGAATTGATGTAAAATCAAAGGTCGACTGTTTCATATTTGTCAAGATCTAAAAGATTGTTCAAACTTATTTTTTTGTGCGACCTTGGTTGTTCTATCTAAAGATTGGTCAAACCAAGTTTTCTTTTTTGTGTATTTCTATATTGCTTTAAAATTAATTTGAAGACAAACCTGGATGAATTCTGGACTCCTAGCAAATTCTGTGTTCATTAAAACAAAATGGGCAACTGAGGCTCCTGTCAGCGCCAAGTGCAGCATCACCAACTAACATCATCTTCTGATTCTTTGTTTTATAAATTTCGTGTCTTGCATAAAGAAACAGTAGCTTCATGGTAACCACCCCTTCTCTGCTCCTTTTCTTCCCTTTAAAATATTATAATAAAATATAGAAGCAAGTTCATATTGAATCTCTCTCACAATTTCATCACGTGTCCATATAAAACCGTCCAAAACCTAACCACATTGCTGAATAAGAGTAAGAGTAAGGGAAAGGGTAGCCTTATGGTATAACCCTATATAAACAGTAGGAGGTAGGTATATTATAAAGTTATAAATTTTAATAAATTACTCTTCTCTCCAAATATGTTTAGATGAAGGGTGCACTTCAATTCCACGAGTGCCCTAAAGCCACTTCATTACACTTTGCTTCCTATAGCCGTATATCATGGATCCACCATATTGCCATCTGCCAGGACCACCGACCACGATTTGACGACGACGTTACACCAACACAACTTTATATAGGAGAAGGTATACCTATTGCTATATTATAAACCGAGATCGACCATCTCTAGGAATCCAAGCAGATGCGCTGCTGGTTAACACACAGCGCTCAGCTCGGTAACTGCAGCTAGCTTCTACTGTTTCTGCTTCTGCTGCTGAGTGTGGTGATGCGTTCTTTATTTTCATCCTTTAGCGTCCTTATTATAATTATTTTTTTTTTTAGTTTCTAATTTTTTATTTTATACCCCAGTTTAGTTTGCTCTAGTTCTATGCCTTCTTGTTCTTTTAAAAGCTCAGTAAATTACTTTTACCTCTAATATTTGTGGCGTAGTATCCACTAACCTATATTTCCTAGCGAATATTACACACCTCGTCCTCCATTCTTTCGTCCTGCGAGAAGTTGCATAAAGGAGCAGAAGTAGGGGTATGTATGAAATGACATTAACGCTCAATGCGGTTTCGTATACTATGCTACACATACCGATGCCGCTTCGGCTTCGCTAGACTCCTACCTTAGCTGTCACATGAAGCCATTGGCATAAGCTGGTCCTGGCCTAGCTAACGTCAACGCCAACTACAACGCTCACGATAACATTAAATGAATGCGCCAAACTATAAATGAAAACTTCACTCAGTCATTCACATGGATGGCAATGGCTACAAGAGATGGAGTAGAGATGATGGTTTGAAGGCGGCGCGGTGGCAGTGGCGGCGTTCAACGGGCGTTACGTAAGAAACCTCATTATGGTTCGCGACACCATGCATGCTGGAGAGGTTTTCGCTTCTTTTTTTGTTGTTGCTGAAATTTTTGCTGACTTTAATTTTGTTTTTCTCTGTTTGAAAGTTTTTCGTAATGGAGGTGTCAATTATGCTTTGCAAAGTTTTTTCAAAAAATGGTTTAACTTTTGAGACGCATTACGGTTATATTATCAGGTGTTTCACATTATCGTAGGTATTTATAAACAACAACAACAATATCAGTGTATCACCATCAGCACTTAAGTAGCAGGTATTGAAATTATTCCTTTTTTTCGTGCCTCACGAATCTAAATGTCATAATGGATTTAAAAAAAAGAAACTTTTGCCCATGATCCAATTTGATGATGGCAATGATGATTGAAAATTCTTGAGACTTTTTCGGTGTTTGATATGAAAAATGAATGAAATATGGATCAAAGACGCGACGAAAACGAAGGACGTTGTTTTGTGGCTTTTTGTTGAGGATAAGAAAAGGTACTTGTTTGGTTTTCTTTAAGTGAACAGCTGTTTTTGAAAATTAATATTATACCAAAAATTGAAGGGGATAGAGTATAAGTGAATATTACCGACATTTTTGAAAATATTCTTAAAGAGAGTTCTAAAATTTAGAAATGATATTTGTTTTACAAATTGTTGGCAATTTAAAAACAAAATTATTGACAGCTGTCAAATTATGGATTTTTTCGATTGTGTTTTAAGAAATATTTCAAAAATTAAAAAATCTTGAAGGCCACAGTTGAAGAATAAATACTGAAAATATTGATTTAAAATGGAAAGCATTATAATTAGTAAATGAAGAAATCTTAAACATACATAATAACAATAACCTATCGAAATCTTACTGATGAACCAGTGTGTTGGACACGGGAATGTACTGAAGGTCCAGAAACATAGTAATGTTAAAAATATGACCACCAAACTTTTATTATTTTAAAAATAGTCTAGAATCTTAATCTATAAGTATTTCATGGATTGAAATCTGAGAAACACAAAATAAATGCTGGTGTACCTCAATGCTATGTTCTGTCTCCGACACTTTTTCTCATTTTTATAAATGACCTCCTATCTGAAACTTCTTATCCACTTACCTGTTGCGATGATGGTAATATCTTCAGCTTTTTATGCTCGTTTTTAAAATTCACAGCTTTACTATTTGGATGGGATCTTTAACGGAATTGCATGATAAGCTCATTAAATTCAGATGTAGGCAATATTGTCAAATGGGGAAACAAAAATCAAATAGAATTCAATGCGTCATAAACTCAACGCTGCTTACTGTCGTTAAAAAATAATGTAATACCGTTGCCACTATCCATGGGTGCAACTTTCATCAAGGAGACTGAACTCCTCGACATTCTCGATATATATCTCTCGACTAAAACCACTTCTTATCACATACGCGATGTCTCAAAAAATGACCTAAATGTTTTGATTTTCTTAGGTGGTGCAAGAAGTGTTTCCCTCAATCTGCCTGGATTTTATCTAAAAGACTTATATGCATCCCAACGTTGAGTATAACTCCTATTTATAGGCTAGTGCTACTGCAACTCTAAGTCTTAGTCTGTTGGACTGTCTTGAACGTTAAACTTGAACACTGTCGTAAGGTTTCTTGTATCAACCTTATTTACTTTTATTTTAACGAATCATGCTTTACAAAAAAGCAACTTGCATTCCTCCCGTCAAGTAATTCAACCGTAATACTCGCGCTTTTAGTAATGCTCATTGTTTTCCTCGAGCCCATCTTAGATTCTACTCCCAAGTACATAGATTCGTTCTTTAGCCGTACTATACGAATGTGGAATGTTTTTCCACATTCTGTTTTTTTTCCAGTCATTAAAACATTTAAAAATTAAAAATAAGTTAACCGACTCCTCATTTCAAATCTTCTCTCACATTGCATAAAAAGGGCAACAGAAATTCCTCGAGGATTGAGAAGACATATTATTTTGTTCCCGAATCGAAATTGTGGATGTAAGAAGCACTTTTTATGACAAAAATTAATCTTTGAAAAAACTTTTTAGGTGGCATAGTCGGGGATTGGACTCAAACCTACTTCGTGCCATTCCTACGTACTAACCATCACACCACAAATGCTACTTGATTATAATACTAATATTTTGCATAATAACAAATAAAACATTATAAACAACAAGAATTTCTGGAGTACCACAAAGTAGCCACAATGGGCCACTTCTTTTTAATTTATTTATAAATGAATCTTAACTTTTGCTTTATATTACTTCAAGTTCTATGATTTTGACTGTGAGAACTTTTCGATACAAAATTAGTGCTCAGAAGATCATACTTAAGATATATGAGTACTTAAGAAGTTAAGTTTTAGGTAGAACGTTATAGAAATCAATGTATATCTAAAGGTATTTCCTTTCAATTCCAACAAAAGTCTTCAAACGAAAATCGACCTACCTCACTTACTCAATAAAGTCTGATCCTTTTGTGTATCCCAAGTCAATCCATCTCACCATATATCCGTACCCTACCCAGAGTGGGTTATGGGTGATGGGTGGGTTTAAGAAAACTCTTTTCATATATAGAAAAGACGTATGTAGGATGTAAGGTAAGGGTAGCCATTTCCAACAAACAATATAACGCGCACCATATTCTTGGTTCTGATTGACACTTTAAGTAATTGCAAACGGAATGAATACATCAAGTCGATTAATACACCTATAACACATTCAATCTAAATTGAAGTAAAAGGGGAGGGTTTGAGGCTGGTTAACGGAAGTTGGGTGAAGAAAATATCGAACGACAACGCACGTCAATTGTGGGTATATCGTATAAATACGATGCCAAAGCCAATGTTAACAACACGATGAAGATGACGACAAAGACGGTATAACAAAGGTCCTATATATAACATTAGCAGGAAATCTCCTTTAACGACGAAGGATATTATACCAGAATTTCAATTCATTTATTTTTCCTCGGTTTTTCTTTTTGTTTTCTTGTAAGAATTCTTACTACAAACAATCACAGAGAACATTTAAGCGGATGTTGAGCTCATCAATTTCAATTACTTTTGGCATAAATTTATTGTTTTTTTTTACTTCTTCTTCTTCTTCTTTATTCTTTTATTTTCTGTTATGTATATTCAAGTCAAAATTAAATCAATGTTGTTGTGTTGTAAAGGAAGTAAAATGGAAGAACGTGGCCGTGGAATTAAGGGAAAAATGTCAAGTTTTACAACTTCAAAATGAGATATTTTAGAATTATTTTTAAAGGAGAGGAGAAATAAATAATTATTATTGTTGTTGGAAGTTTGGTTGATAAATGCAGGGTAGTGGGTGTTTCTTTTTTAAATTTGATTGAATTGATTAAGAGGATTTTTCGTTGCTTAAAATAATAATAAAAATAGATGATTGGTATTTTGGGCCGAAAATTCAATTTAAAATAAATAAAAATGATGATGGTGGGTTTTAGCAAAAAAATAGTCCTTGTTGCAGATGATTTTTGTTTGGCTATGAAATCTTTAGCCGCTTCGAATTCCACAGGGTATTTGTTTTAAGTATCTGAAATTAATGTAAGGCTTTTTCTTATAAACTGTCAAAATCAACCTAGACTTATTCGAAAGTCTTTTTTTTAATTTTTGATGCCTTACACGTGACATGTTATATGAACTGTATGGCAAATATTCGTAATAAGTTTCGCACTCGAGACTTTAATCAAACACGATATTGCGATAGTTAGGAAGTCTATCTGTCTGTCTGTCCTCGCCTACAATCTAAACCATTAAATTCATTGAGATTAAACTTGGAAATTAAGGTTTCGAGAAGATTCGATTTATCCGTTTTTCATTTTTCTTAAAAACAAAACTAACATTAGTTCCGTTCGATAATCGAAATTCAGATTTTTTGTTTTTTTTTTCAAAAATGTCTCGATAGATTTATATACATCCTTTTTATTTCAATATAAAATATATTTTTCAATTAGGTGCAAATTTTGACATTTTAAGACCCCTAGAATTTATATCAAAGATTTTTAGTGAAACGTCTGCGTGTGTACGTTCGGGATGACATTTTTCGTCATCCATATATCAAAAACCAAAAACGAAATCGAAAAAAACAAAAATGGTACTACCTCCTGAATACTAGTATTCATTGACAAATGCCGTTTTTGACATCTGGTACAGTTTTCTTACAAACAAAATATAAAACTTTATGAGAGGTGGGTAAAAATTCGAATATCTTGGCAACAGTTAAAAATATTGCCCTCAAATTCACCTTATCTTATACTAAATATGTGTTTTTAACAATTGGTATCATTTTTAGAAAAACTCAACCTTAAATTATTTTTTAAATAATCAAAAAAGCACGTACAGTTTTTAAAAACTCATGTTCGGTTCGATAAGTATTGACTTCAAAGATATTTAATTTTATGCACATTCTTGTTGTTAACTTAAGATTAGGAAATTGCAATGAGTATTTTCTTTTATTATAAGAAATACAATTTAAAAAAAAAATTCTTCATAAAGTGGTATGAGTACGAAAACGGATAATGGAATCAGACTTATTTTTTTATCTTAAAATATTGTAGATAACTTTCGGTTATTTTTCTTAGAAGAATTCAACTGACAACTTTTTTTTGACAAAACACGAAAACCAACAAAAAACTGATGAAAAATAATTCTCTACTCAAGTATTATGAAAATTTTGACTAAAAATATTGAATTTTACACAAAATTTTGTTATTATTAACTTCCCATAGGAAGTTATTGTAATGGGTCCGATTTGTCGAATTGAAAATTTTGACATTTCTCGACGTTTCAAGGTACCAAGAGTCGAAATAAAAGATTTTTAGAAAGATGTCTGTGCGTGCGTGTGTACGTCTGTACGTTCGCGACGTTTTTTTCGTCGTCCATAGCTCAGAAACCAGTAAAAAAAATCGACTTCAAATAAATTTTGTTATGCACATAAAAGTGCAGAAAGATGCTGAAAGGGGTCTGGAGAAAATTGCCTAGGGTGTTTTTTTTTACCAAAGCAGTTAAAAAAAGTTGAAAATTTTGGTTAACCTTAAATATCAATGACGCAAGAGACTGGAACTAAACGTTATGTTATAAATTGTAACGTGATACCAAACCATTATATTTTGAAAAATATCCAATTAGCGGTTTTTTGTATAAAAAAAAAAAAAAACTGAAAAAAAATGTTCACCTTCAAAGTTTTACGAATAAAAATGATTTTATCTCCAAAATAATTTTGTGTAAAGAAAAATTACGTTTCAAACATGCGGTAAAATTTTGGGAAAAATAAAATTTACAGTGTTTTTAATAAAAAATAAAAACTTTACTCAAAGTTGTTAAAAATTGATTTAAGAATCAAATATCTTTTCAAAACTTTAAGATATTGGCTTTAAACTTCTTTTATCTTTAAAAAAAGTTTCGTTGTCAACACTCAGTAGAATTTTAAGAAAAATCTAATTAACAGTTTTCTTACAATAAATTAAAACCTAAAAAAAACAATATTAAAAATTTACATTCGACTTAAAAAGCTTTTCAAAAATTGAAAATATTGTCTTCAATTTTTTTTATTTCATAGAAAATATTGTTTTCGATATTCAGTAATTTTTTTTGTATAAAAATTGACGTTCGGTTCTTTTATCTCTTAAATTAACTTCATTCGTCCAATTTGTAAATATTTAAGAAATTCTTCTAATATTGGTAAAAATTTGTTTTCGGCTAAAAATCTATTTAACAAAACTAAATTTTCAAACTAACCTATTTCTTTATATGAAAAATATTGTTGGTAATTCTAAAACTTTTAACAATAATTCAACTGAAAACTTTTTAACCCAACACAAAAACCTACAAACTTTTAAATAAGACAAATCGACACACAGGATGGGAAGTTATCAGTGGGGGTCGCATTCCAGCCTCTATTTTTGTTAAGGCTTTAGAAAAATCGAATGACGGTTAGGGTTGAAAAGTTATCATCGTGGGTTGAATCTCAGCCTGTATGTTTTCTTAGTTCTTTACTTGCTCATTCCTTGTCATTTTATTTATTTCGTTCTTTAACTTGTTTTTGATTATGGAGTTATTTTTCTGATTACTCAATTAACTAAAAACTTTCAATGATTTCCTAAATCTATCAAGCGGTTTTCCATACTGGTGAGTTCATTGGCTTATCTGATAAATCATTATCCCGATTAGGTTCTCCAACAACTTTCGAAAAGTCGGTTTTCATGAGTTTTGCCAGATTCATAAAAAAACGAAACGAAATCGATAAGTAAAGCACCTACTAAAAACCAGTCTCTTCAAAATTCAATTCTATGACACAATCCAGAGTCTACCACCTATATTTTCCTTCAAGTTGTTATAGTTACCGTCGTCGTCCTAAAACTTATCCTAGTACCTACCTATACACACCTTCCTAAATTACAGCCTTAAAAACCAGCCCTCAAAATTCATAAAAAAAATGTACGCAAATATCTAAATTTAAGTACCCTTGAACCTTCAGATTCATATAGGTTATTGCTGTTTCCTTTGCGTATGTATTTTTATATGCACATATGAATCACATCACAAGTCTACAAGCACTTGAAACTTCATAATATTTACAGATTCACCTCGCTTAAAGTGGTCCCGCATCATTATTCCGTGTGTTATAAACATTTCATCAACTTAAGTGGTCCTCTTTAACTCACTCTAACCCCCCTCCCCCACCTCCAAACCAAACCCGCTGCAGAAAAGCAAGAAAAAAAAAAGCCAATTGCATTGCCACCTTTTGCGTCTTTTTGTCCCTTCTCTCCACTTCCGCCATATAAATTCCGAGATTCGTATACACACTTTGCAACATTTTCACATCAGAAAAACTTTATGACATGGAAAATTTAGTTTTCGCTCCTCGTGAGTTTCTCGTCATCGCCCATTTGTTTTCCTCAATTTGTTCGTCTTTTCATCTCGTCCTTAAAAAGTCCTTTTTACCATATGTACCATGCCGTAGGAACCTATGAACGAGCTTACGAACGAAGTACATACGTAAAGTATATTTTATATCGAAAAGTGAAAATGGAAATTGCTCTTCATTGTCGATGCAAGGTACGGTCGGTGGTGCGGTGGTGGCGACAGCGGATAGATGGCGGTAGGTATAGTGATGGTGACGGATTCGGCTTCAAGTTGTGTTACAAATTTTCAACTTTTAAATTTCCTCACAAAAGGACCCAATCAGTTGCCACTTGGTGAAAACATATATACGAGAGAGTGTGGGCGGTATGACGGAGTTTTTCTCCCTTCCGAGAGCGTTTTCGACAATCGAGTTGTTTGAAACTTTCAAATGAGTTGGAATTATTATTCGCATCGGTCTAACTTTAAAAACATGTACTAAAGTCCTGCCTGCTGCCTGCTGCTTGGATGTTCTGATGAAGGAAAAGGATCTGCGGCTTTGCCTCAAACAGCCCACCTTAAAACCAACTCCCACGATGATGACGATGGTGATGATTGTGATGGGTAGCGAATGTGCTCGGCATTTTCTAGTTCTTCCGGTGATGGTGCAGCGTTCAAAAATACAACAACAACGAAAAAAAAGGAACTTTTTCCACACTTCATCCGGGAAAAAGAATATATAATTTTTTTTCAAACTTTATTTGCTCTTTCGACCCGCCATTTGGTGGGATCAATTATGAGAAAAAAGGGAAGAAGTAAAAAATAGTAAAAATACAACAAACAGAACAAGAATATTGGCAGGATGGAAAGGGGAGGGGTACGGGTACGAGAACTCGTATAAATATAAAGTTAAAAGCACACACAAATCAAATTAATTTTCGCTCTCTTGCAAGGAGCCACGCCCACTTGAACTTTTAGTTCAGCACGAAGCCAATCATAGGACTATTCACACAAATCCCTGATTATTATTCCAAATGATCCGTTTAAGGTCCTTTTTTGTGAGAAAAGTTCCTTTTCTCTGTTCCTTTTGGCTTTGCATAGCAAAAGCAGAAGCAGAAAAAAAATTCTCTTCTCTAGAAATAAATAAAAATGGAAGAACATTGTGTTTTCTATGCAAAAAGGATTTGAAAAGGAATTATTGAGTTTCAACAGAGAGGAATCTGGAATCTAGAATCTAGTAACTACTGCATCTATATGTATCTACCATCAGCTTGGTGTGGACTTATGGACTATATATCGACTGACTGTGGAGGCAGAGAGGCATAAGAAATTGTTCGCCATATTCAATGAGAACAAGAAGAAGAAGGAAACTTGTGCTTCTCCAATGGTGAAGGTATGAATTTTAAACAGAATCATTTCGAGATTTCTACTTAGTTAAAAGGAATTAGAAGGACTTTGGGTGCTCCTCAAGCCATTATTACTGGAAAAGGAATTATGAAGGAAAAAAAGGAAGAGCAGGTATAAGTCTAACAGCCGGTATTTATATGAAAAGTGATTCATTATCCGAAGCACGTTTTTAAGCTACCATTATCATAATGATTATGATTATTATAATGATTATTTATTACAATCAAATGGTTTTTAGTGGTTGGTTTTTTTAATAAGCCATACATAAATACTTACTGACTTAAATATCCTTACAATGACAATGATTAGGTACTTGGAATTAAAAAAGTTGTTTTGGTTTTAGTGACTAAGCATTATGTTGTAAGTGGAAAAATTGATTAGTGAAGCACAATGAATTGTTAAATCGATTTCAAATTTATTTGTAACATATTTCTGGAAAAACTGAAGACGAGTGTAGTTCAAAGCATAAGCAATTCAAAAAAATTAAAAAGTCAGTGATTAAGCAGTTGACGATGTAAGGTTAGGTTAGGTTGAGGGGCTGACAGTTGATGTCCTTACCGTCACACTTAGATCAATACAGATCCATTGTGATACCCGTGAGTATTGCTACTCAAGCTAATAAGAAATCCCTACGTGTTCAGTTAGTCAAGCCATTTAGAGGCTTTGACGAAGTTCAGAATGTTCGTACCTGGCGTTCTAAAGAGTTCTTCTAAATCCCAGAAGAAATAGTTGCTAAGCAGTTTCTTTCTTTGGTGGGAGAGTGCGGGACAGTGACAGAAAAGGTGCGGAGTGTCTTCATGCACCTCCTCGTCACCGCATCCTCTGCATAGATCATTTAAACTGATTCTCATCTTTTTCATATGATAACCTAACAGATTATGTCCGTTAATTGTGCTCACAAGAGATCGAAGTAACCCCTTGTGCAGTTGCATAATTCTTTCCTTTCTTTGTTTGTTAAAACAGGGCCAGATCTTTCTTGTTAAGAAGGTTCCACCTTTCATCTTCCTTGATAGTTATGCTTTTTGAGATTTCCTGTTTTAAATAACAGGTAGGGGTGCTTACTAGCTGTGCTTGGCTTACGCCAAGCATTGACCCAAATCTTGCTAATTCATCAGCTTTCTCGTTGCCTAGTATAGCGCTGTGGTCTGGGACCCAGCAGAGTCTAATGTTGTCCTGTGCGCCAAGAACCTTAAGCTCTTCGCGGCAGCTTGAAACAAGCTTTGATTTGACCTTAGATGAACTAATCGCTTTTATTGCCGCTTGGCTATCAATGTAAAAGGTAATATCAGCTCGTGGTATCTCCGCGTGGATCTCCGCTTGGAAGACGCTATTGTAGTTTTGAACCCTAAGCGACGCGGTTAATTTAGAGTCATCGGTATAGATAGCTATTCACGACTCACTAAAGTATGGTATATTATCTATCCATTCTTCTCTGCTTGGGATGGCAGCCTGGAATGGTTTATAAAAATCAAGTTCGGGTATTTTATAGTCTGTTGTAGTACTATGACCCATAACTTTATGAAGGATCTGGGCATGTCCTTTATGGAACTGTTTATCCAGACTTTAGTTTGACTAAGTCTCAGGGCACTTTTGACCACAGATTCTTGAACAAGGAGGTCTAGGGGAATTAGATTGAGCATAACTTCCAGTCCCGCAGTTGGAGTGGATCTCATTGCTCCCGTAATGGCAGTGCACGCAAGTCTTTGAATTTTTGTCAAAGTTTTCAGGTTCGTGCTCTTTTCTAAAGCTTTCCACCATACCAAACTACCATAGGTTAGTATTGGTCTAATTATTGCAGAATACATCCATCTGATAATTTTAGGGTTTGGTCCCCAGGTTTTCCCAAAAATTCTATTGCAGGTGTGAAAGACAATCGATGCCTTTTTGAATCTATCTTTGGTTTTCAGGCCCCAGTTTAGTTTTTTATCTAAGATCACACCGAGATACTTTGCGTGATCAGAGATTTTGAGAGGGCAGCCTTCAATTGAAGGTATTTTAAAATCAGGTATTTTGTAAATAAGTAAATAGCACTAGTTCTGTTTTAGCTGGATTGACTGTCAGCCAACAGTTCCTAGTCCATTTGCTTACCAACGAGAGGGCGTAGGGTGGTTTTTTCCAACCTTTTTCCAACTTTTTTTCTAAAGCGTGATTCAGAACAACTGAGTTTTTCTGACACAATATCTATATCAGAGGGTTCTTGAATAAGAAGTGTGTTTGGGTTTTGAATCCCCTGTCCTACTTCCCTACAGAATACATTCCAGATGTTACATGCCAGACAGCACGTGCAAAAACGGGCCAATTATGTGTTCCGTGAATAGTTAAATTCAGCATCGAAGAATTGAATACTCAAACGGATTTATTCTCAACCAGAAACTCTTAAGATGAAACACTAAATAGAAATGGGAGAATGTTAATTGAATTACCTGAAAGTTTCGGTTTTGGGTCTTGAATGGTGTATGGAGAAGTAATGTTTGTGGTGAACTGACCTTTGTGGGTGGGCATTAAAGTTCAGTTATCAATCTGTGTGCAGTAAATGGTGATTGGCTTCAGACTGTTAATGATTTTGAAGTATTATTTGCAACTTACCAATTCTGGTGAATGCAAACTTCTTGCATGAAACTCATCGCCTAAGCTTAGAAAAAGTTCGAAGACCTATATGTATACCCAAGCCCCTCTGCAATGGACCAATTAGGAGAACAAATAAACGAAATTGCTAGATTATCTGCTTCCCGTATTAGTAGTCACAAGCAGCTGCAACCCAGAAATAAATGGTTTGATTCTGAATGTACGAGGCTCATAAAAAATCTTTCGCTTTCCTTTAGTTATTTAGAAGATTTAATTTAGACCACTTTAAGTCTGCATATCTGGAAGCCAAAAAAATAAACAAACAGGTTTGCGAGGCTAAAAATTTAAATTAAACTTTAAATTTAGTGACCAGCTTAGAAAGGTTTAAGGATTCAAAAAATGTTTGGTATAATGTCCGGGAGTTGGGTGAGAACAATCGTATGTCTTCAAGTGTTTTACAAGCTGAACTTCTGGCTTGGATGATTGGCACTCGTTTCATTATGCTTGCCTAAACACAGCTGATGATTTGCTTGATTCTGCAACAGTCCTTTATGAACTGGAACTTGATATTTTTAATATGAAAAATAATAAGACCCCAGGAATTGATGGCATTCTCGTTGAATTTCTTAAAAACTCATCTTTAGAATACAAGCAATATCTTCTTTCTATTTATAACAACTTGTACGATTCCGCTTGCGTTCTCTCGAGTTTTAATAATATTTAAGAAAGGTGATGCTAGCTTATTTGAGAATTACAGAAGTATTTCAATATTAAATTCCATTAGAAAAGTATTTGATAGAATCCTATACAAAAGACTTATCAGTTGGGTAGAATCAAACAATCGCTTAAGTATGTTTCAAGCTGGTTTTTGTGAGGGCTTTTTAACAGTTGACCATATTTTTGCTTTATCGAGTATTGCTAAAAATGTATCCAAAAGAAAAAGAAGACGTACTGAAATATTTGGGACCTTAAAATAAACTCAGAGAAAACAGAGATAATGGTATTTAAAGCACGGAGTTTTAGAATTTGAGTTGATACAACGCCTCTTTTTCAAAAGATTATTCTGGTTACCTAGTTCGACGTCAACCTATGCAATTCATGTTGAGTATACAACACAAAAGCACGCATTTTCGAAAAGATACGCTGATGCTAAACCCTATCAAATGCTTTCGAAATATCAAGTGCAATAATCTTACTGTCTCCAAAGCGATGTAAAGATTTGCTCCACTGTTCGGTGAGATGGACGATGATATTACTAGTGGACCTATTGCTTCGAAAGCCTTACTGACGGCCATTTAGAAGCTTTCGATCTTCGAGGTATTTTTTGAGCTGATAATTAATCAGCGTTTATATGAGCTTGGAAAGAAGGGACGTAAGTGCAATCGGTCGATAATTAGAGGGTGATGAAGATTCGCCCTTTTTGGGGATGGGCTGGACAAATGCAGTTTTCCATCCTCTCGGAACAAGACCTGAGGAGTAGGATAGAAGAAAAAGCTTACGCAGTTCTTTTCCCATCAATGAAAAACACATTTTCAGAACAAAAGCGGGGATACCAGCCGATCCAGCGGACTTATGTGTGCTTAGATCTCTTAGGAATCACTTAATCGCTCAAGTACAGGCGGAGTCATAACACTCACTGACAGCGTAGAATTGGCGGCGAACTGCCTAGTAAAGAGATTAGCTTTCTCTAAAGAGCTAACAAAAGGAGTGTCATTTAAAACGAGCGTAAGAACCGATGAAGAGGAAGAATTCCTCATGTTTTTTTTACAAATAACCAAATATTTTTACTGCCTTTGGGACATTGCAGTATTTTTGTCCGAAATTTTTGGTCATGTAAAAATTTGGTTAGTCGAATATGGGCGTTGCAGGCCATCCTGGCTTGTTTGAACGTATTCCGCTCTTCCTTTAAAGCAACGGAAACTTATTTCTTTGGTCCTAGTAACCTCTTTACAGCTCGCATGAAACCATGCGTTTCTTTAGGTCTGATGCTTTTAAACCAGTTTGGGATAAAATTTCTCATTCCCAAGAGAATTAAACTTGTGACCAGTTAAAGATCCTGAAGTAATTATTGAGACCGTCCGAGTTGGAACTCTTTCTTTGACTTTACAGTTTTGACACGAGAAATTTGCTGATATAACACAATGGCCAGATGTGCCTGGAGGGGATAGAACACTAACAGTGTAGTTATCAGGGTCAGAGGTTAGAAACAAGTCAAGAGTGTTTTCTGCTCGGCCTTCCACGTCCGGTATTCGGGTGGGCTCGTTGACTAGCTGAGTTAAACCACATACAATTAAAAAAAGAATTGGTGCAAGGAAAATATTGTGACAAGAGCTGATAATCAATATCATTCTAATGAAGTTATTGTAATGAGTCCGATTTGTCAAATTCAAAATTTCGACATTTCTGGATGTTTCAAGGTCCCTAAAGTTGAAATAAAAGATTTTTAGAGTGATGCCTGTGCGTGCGTGTGTGGGTACGTTCGTACGCGATTTTTTCGTCGTCCATAGCTCATGAACCAGAAGAGATATAAACTTCAAATAAATTTTGTTATACAGATAATAAGGCAAAAAGATGCAGAAAGGGCTCTCAAGAAAATTGCGTGGGTGATTTTTTTACCATAGCAGTTTTAAAATAATTTAAACATTTTGGTTAACCCTAAATATCTCCAGAACCAAAAACGCTACAGACTTGAATTAAATTTTATATAATATATTGTAACGTGATTTCAAAGAAGTATATTTTTTGAAAAAAAATCCATTTAACGGTTTTTTTTATAAATCAATAAAACTGAAAAAAAAATTTGTCACCTCCAAAATTTTACGACTAAAATATGATTTCATCTCCAAAACAATTTTGTGCAACGAAGAATAATGTTTTTGACATCTGATAAAATTTTGAGAAAAATCGAATCGACAGTTTTTTTTTATAAAAAATAAAAATCTAAAAAAAAACAACACTCAAAGTTGGTAAAAATTGATTATCGATTTAAATCAAACTTATTTCATCTTATAAGAAATATTGTTTTCAACATTCTGAAAAATTTTGAGAAAAATCTAATTGACAGTTTTTTTTACAAAATATAAAAACCTAAAAAAAATGTATAAAAGTTGGTAAAAATTTATTTTCAACTTAAATGTCTTTTCAAAACTTTAAGATATTGGCTTTATACTTCTTTTATCTTTCAAAAAATATTGTTGTTAACATTCAGTAAAATTTTGAAAAATATCGAATTGACAGTTTTTTTACAAAAAAATAAAACTATAAAGAAAAACAATACTCAAACAGCTTTTCAAAAATTAAAAATATTGGCTTCAAACTTATTTTATTTCACAGAAAATATTTTTTTTCGATATTCAGTAATTTTTATATAAAAATCCAACAATCCGTTTTTTCATAAAATATAAAATCTACAAAAAATAGTACGCAAATTTGGTAAAAATTGATACGAGCACATATAGACAAACTTTTAAGCAAGACAAATCGACAGAAGGGATGGGAAGTTATCAGTGTGGGTCGCATCCCAACCTCTTTTTATTTTATGTGCTTCTAATCTAATGACCCGTTTTTTTCGCATATTTTTGAATAAATAAGCATTTTATCATAAAAGTTCCCTTAACTAAATTTCTCATATATCCAAATTCTATACTTTGTTGTTAACAAAATAGTCTCTTATTTAGCATAATTATTTTCCTAAGTCCAATTCGATGTATCACTAGGAGTCGGCCTTTTGCAGGCACCCCAGGCTGTAACCCCACAAAACTCATTTTATAGCATGGACTCGAAACCAGTTCAAAACATACCTAATATTTAGGAAATATTGATGTGTACTTTAAGAAGGATAGACTTAAAATTTATTACGATACTAATCATTACAAGATCCAATATGTCTTCGATGAAATTAAGCCTGCTCAATGGATCTTTCAAATTATGGCAAGGGTCTGAGACTTTAATTTTACAAAAAATGGGTCGAGTAAAATATTGAATGTCTTAAGCCTCTAGGAACATCAAGAAAGATCTTTTCATCCTTGTTTTAACAATAAACTGCTTAAAATTACACAAAAACACTTTAACTTATAAAAGAAGGGGGAAGATGGGAAGTCACTATTTTAACAAAACAATCTCATGAATTTAATATTACCTATGTTACATGAGTTTATAATTATAAAAATCCATAATCAATTTAGTATCTTCGATAATAAATCACAAAATTACATACAATATTATTTATTATCAGTTGCGAAAATCTAACTATCAACAAAGCTGTCATTTAAAACTCATTAATTTTCTCAAAACCTTATAATACCTAACCTATCTATCTACCTACCTAACTTAACTACCTATCGATTTTCTTGTGAACAAAGACAGTTGTTGTTGTTGTGTAAATATGTGTAATGGTATTTGGTTTAGTTTAGTTTTTAGATCAAATGATTGATTGAAAATTTTGATAAATCGTAAACCTCAGATGTCCAAAACAAAATTAGAAACTTATTTTAATGATTCTACTTACTTTTCAAAAATTACATCAACCATTCTATTAAATATATTTAATAATAATTTAATTTATTCAACAACTTATATAAGATCTCCACGTTTTCTCTGAAAAGCCTTTTGTTGAAAAGTAATAAGGACTTTCTTTCCTTAACAAACATTCTTAGAATCCTTTGAAAATCCTCTCAAGATCCTAGGTCTAGACAAAGTTCTTCTTATCCTGGTTTTCTATAGGCACTGATATAAAACTCTTGAGACTTTTCATTCATTTATTCAATTAACTATTCAAATCGAAATTTATCACCAATTTATCACTCCCCCTAAAAACTCTCACGGCTCAGCCAAACCGCCGACGCCACTGCTGCAACCCTCCCCTTTGTCAAAAATTTACAACGAAATTATAATCTCCCCCTTTCTATAAAGTTGTTAAAGATGCATTCATTTAGCAAAACCATTTACTCGCTGACTTCGTATACTCTCGCCCCTCGCTCAAAGTATTCCTCATATCTCATGAATTAATGAATGCAAGCAAAACCCTTAAGCGTGTGCCTCCTTCATTTTCCGACAACAAGAAACGAAAACTACAACGAAAATGAAAACGATGACGCTGACTCTGAATTTGTATTTGAATCAGACTCTGACTCTGACTCTGGGTCTGACTCTAGGTTTGGGTTGGGGCGATGTTAAAGGGTTCGTCGTACTCTCATTTATCATGACTTGCAAAACTTTTTGAATCTTTTCATAGCTCATTACTTCTTGCAATTGCATTTGGGCTTGGGGTACATTCGATCTGGAGGAAGGAGCGAATCTGTTGTGTTGTGTTTTTTGGGGGAGAAATGCAAAAAGCAAAAAACTCGAAGAAAGACATCAACCATTTAAATAAAAAGCAACTTTTCCTCCTTCCAACCCTCGCTTTCGCCTCAAATAACCTTCGTCTCTCTCCGAAACCATCATGTCATTATATCCAACATCAAGCCCTCCGGCTAAATGGTGTGATGGTGGCAGCGGGTGGCATCTTAAGCACTCTTGCAATACAAAATTGGTGTCAACTCATTTACTTTGCTCCATCTGTACTTCAAGTGTTGGACTAGTGTAATTTTTTGTTTATCTCTCTATCTTCATCTGTCCATCTTTTTATGGCACTTTCTATATGACTATATGTGTACCTTGGTACTGGACGTTTCCCTTTTCATAGGGCTCCCCAGTCTACGTAGTTTTCCATGCTTGATGATGTTTTGTAAGGAAAGAACGAACAAAAAGAGGGTTTAAAGGACCAAAGCATAAAGGATACATTTTCATCTAGAGTAGACGATAGACGAGCACAACAACAACAACAAGAAAAAGGATACGATGTAAAAAAAAAGAATAAATGGTCAGAGCAAGGATATATTTATTTTGAGAGTGAGTTGTGCAACAGTGGCAAATATATAGCATCAGCTTGCGGACTGAGAGGGGCTTGGCTGGCCGGTCAGAGTTCCAGAGATGAGAGTCCTGAACTCTTCTGTTACTGTTAGTCTAACATTCCGGAGCAATTCAAAACTCAATTAACTTTATACCCTGCAAGGACCATGTTTCCATGCTCTTATCTGGTTCTGATATTTTGGTCTGGACTATTCTGGTCTGGTCAGTACCTTGTGTACTCCTATTTGGTGTGAATGAGAAGGTGTTAGCCAAAATAGCTTCACCCTGATGAATCAGTTCATTTTATAGATGGAGTGATGGGAGAATGAAATTTTGGTCTTCTAGAGGTTCCGGATTTTGGGGTTGGTTGATACTCCTATATGTTAGTCCTATCTGCTGTGGGAATGTTTTTAGAGTTTTCAATTTACTTTTAGTTATTGGGCTTCGGGCAATCCATTTAGATAGGTACATATGTGGAATATGTAAAAGCCTTTTGGTATTAATGGTGGGCTTCTTCATACTCAAACGAATTACTATAGATATATGTGAATGTACCCTCAGAAATCATTATTCGACAATCATCTAGTTCTTGTAAATGTGGTAAATTATTTTAAGGGAATCTTAAAGCTACTCCTGATCCAACATTCAAATCAATAACTTTCAAGACTGAATTGTTAATGGAGCATTTTACATGTTGCAATTAAAGTTTTTCTTGCAAAAAAAAGGAAAGCAGACACTGAAAGAGTAATAATTTTCTATTTGCATAATAAATTGAACTCGAATGTTGAAATTCGATTAAAAGTTTGAAAATTCAATTTTTCGAAAATCACATAGAAAAAAAAGTAAAAACTAATGTTTTTATTTCATTTATGAAGTTTTGTACTTCTAAATGGAAAATGTTTGAAAGTTCATACAAATATTAAATTAAAACAATGGTTATTCTTTCATTTGTAAGGGAAAAGAGTTTTAAAAAATAGTGGGTACTTTGGTATAAGACGTCACAATAATAATGGAAAATTAAAGGTTACCAAAATCTTTAATTTGTATTATAATTTCAGACAGGAGATCATAAATTAAAACAAGAAAGAGTGTAGGAGTCAGAACAGAGCCTTGAAGCACCCCAGTATTTATTTTGTGTTTCTCAGACTCATTAAAACTGAAGCCACGCATTTTTGATAAAAGAGTGTGATGGCAAACTTTATGAAACGCTTCTGAAAGATCAAGTGCAATAATAATAAAAGCAATTTAAAGCGTTGTTTAACTTTTCTGTGAGACAAAACCAACAGATGATAACTAATCCTATTGCTTCGAAAGTCGTACTAACGGTCATTAAGAAAAACTCAGTCTTCAATATAAATCTTTGGCTTATAATTAATGAGCTTGTCTATGAACTTGGAAAGAAAAGACATAATTTTGTTTTTAAGAGAGATTTTTTTGTGTGTCGGCTAGCCTCTGATCGTAGTTTGAAGCTTGCTATAAGCTAACTACTTTCTGAAATTCTGAAGTGTAAATAGAGAAATGACATTTTCCATCCACTCAGAGCAAGAGCTCGAGAGTAGAATGGATAAGAAAGCTTGCACAAATGTTATACCATCGTTAAAGAAAAGAAGAACAGAATAATATGGGGGATATAAACAGGACCAGGAAATTTCAATGTCTAAGACAGACTAATACTTTGGGCTGATCGGTGAGGACTGGGTGCTAACCCACACAAAACCGATTTAGTCTTATTTTCGAGAAGATACAAAATTCCATTTTTCAACCCTCTCTATATTAAAGGAATCCAATTTAAATTCTCAGACGAGGCTAAATATCTGGGTCTTGTTTTAGATATAAAAACTAAATTGGAAACGAAATGTACAGGAAAGAGTCCAAAAAGCTACTGTAGCCCTCTTCTCTTACAAAAAAAGCTATTGGTAATAAATGGGGTTTACAACCCAGAATTACGCATTGGCTATACACATCGGTAATCAGACCAATTTAAATGTACGGTGTGGCAGTATGGTGAGCTGCTTTAGAGAAATGTGTAAACCGCCACAATTTAAATAAAATCCAACGTTCAGCTTGAACATGTAAAAGCGGATCACTTCGCACAAACCCATCTGCGGCACCTTACTCTACCATAATTCTCTGGACATATTAACGAAACAAATAGCTACAAGCTTCGTTGGCAGTGGACTAACAACAATATTGGCCACTCCGTAATTATTAGCAAAGCACACAAACTACAACATCTCCCAACATCAATTCGACAGAATTTTCCAGGTTTCTATGCTTCTCAGATCTTTCAGGGAGGATAGGACATTCCGGGAAGATGAGTCAAACCATTTATATACAGATGGGTCAAAAACAAAAGAAGGAGTTGGTGGAGGTATGTACTCTGAACGACTGAAATTAAGTCTCTCATTCCGCCTTCCCAATCATTGTAGCGTGTTCCAGGCGGAACTTTTGGCTATAAAGGAAGTCTTGTATTGGCTTAAAGAAAACGTGATATCAACATCTCTATCCGTATTTTCTCAGATAGTCAGACCGCCATAAAATCTCTGGACTACAAACTCTGTAACAGTCCATAACTGTCGATCATCTCTAATGGAGATGGCGCAACAGTTGAACATTCACCTTTGCTGGGTGCCAGGCCATAGAGTCATTAAAGGTAACTGTAAGGCAGATAAACTCGCCAGGAACGGTACAGTGCAGCCCTACCACGTTTGGCACATACTGGCATACCAATCGCAATTTGTAAACTGTTGATAATGCAAGACTCCGTGAGGAGGGCGGAACAACATCACCACGTGTCAGGACACGAAAAAGATCTGGCTAACACTGGATTTAAAACGTTCAAGGTGCTTGCTATCTCTAAGCAGATCGCATAAAAGGTCGATAATAGGTGTCATAACCGGATATTGTCTAATAGAAAAGCAAGCCACGCGGTTAGGCGTATTCTCAAATTACTTTTGCCGAAGCTGTAGTGACAAGAAAGTAGAGTAAACAAATCTTCACCGTCCCTGTACATGCCCTGCTTTAGCTCAAAAACTCAAGAATTACCTAGGAGAATTCTTCTCTAACGATTAAAACGATCTAAATCATATCAGCATAATTAGCCTCTCACGTTTCGTAAGGGACTGAAACTGGTTCCATTGAACTTAGAAGGAAGCCTCAAGATTCAAGTGGTATTACAATGGTCCACTCAACTGGCCTAAGGGTGTCCATTTCCATCATGAACAGCCACTTTAACCTAACATAACCTAACCTCATAAGTTAGAACTTACTTAAGTTAGAATTTTGCTAAGACTGTGAACTTTGGTACTCTTTTCATAGAAAACATAATTATAAAGTATTTTCAGAAAATCAAGACTTCAACTTTAAAAAAAAGATGAACTGCAGAACATTTCATTAAACTTCAGATGAAAGTAATTTCGCCCAAAGAACCCAGAATTAGTTTCGAATTATTATTATTAAAAAGCTGTTTGACCAGCTTATAAAAATATACTTTTTTTTGTTAATATCCTAAAATTAGCCGTGAGTTGAATGTTCTTTTTTTTGTGTCAGAATTGATACATAGAGGTTTAAATTATTTAGGTTAAGAATGTTGGATTATTCAAAAATATCTCAGTAAAAATCCCACCATCCTAATCATTTTTGTCTCGGAAATCGATTTCTTAAAGCCTCTATCGATTATTTATACCTCTTTAAAAACATCATTAATCTTCATACCGTGAAGGGCGACCTTCAAATAAATTAACAAAATTTATTCCTTCCACAGTAAGACTCTTAAAAAAAACAACAGAATTAATGATATCATTGAAAGGATCCGACATCAATTAGTGTAATAAAGATTTTCGTGTAGAGAACCATAACAATCGGAAATCCTTCCATCCACAGCATCCACAGAACAGCAGAAGAGCACAAAATAAAGAAAAACCCACCTTAATCTTAGCATTCTCGTTATACAGAACATTGTTTATTTTCATTCTAATATCCTTCAACTTCCAAAATCATAGCCCCAAAACCGCTTTTCGCCTTTCGAATTCTGACAAAAAACAACAAAAGCACTTTCCATCTACGAGCGTAAATATGAGCTTAGCATCTTCGAAGCTATGATGGGTTGGGTGTGGGATTTGTTCAAGTTCGGATTCTTCATTGCTTTCTCTCCATAGCTGCCAAGGAGCAGCAAACCTACTCTTGTACTAAATAAATCACTAACGGAAATAACTCGGGCATCCGGTTGTACTTACATTCATAGTTATTCCAATATTTTTCTCGTAGATTGTGATTGCATTGTGCTCCTCGGGGTTGGCTTGAGAGTGTTTTTAAATTAATTCATTTTGCCAGAGAATGAATTTATTGTGTGGTTTCAATTCAGTTCGGTTCAGTTTTGGTGTGATTTGGTGGTGCCCTTGGCATCGGATTTTTCCTTATTCCGCTACCCCTCCGCTCAACACCTTCTTTAAACTTGATGAAAAAAACATGCATTTATTCATTTTTCATTTTCACTTGAATTTTCATAGATATCCTTTTTTTCTATCACACTGATTCGTCCTTCAATTTAATTAAAAAAACAAGCAATTGGAAAATGAATAATTTTATAAGAAGTGTGGCCAAAAATTGAATGAAATGGTTTTCAAGTTTATGAATTAATTTGAATACCTTTGATAATTTAAGGAAGATCAAATCTTCAAGTTGGTTGGTTAATATTTTTGAGAGTGAGCCGACAACGAAGCAAAGCAATATTTATTGCCAATATCGATATAAATGTGCAGACCCTTCTAAGATGTACATTTTGATAACCTTAGAAATTTAATTCCAAGATTCCTCAATCAATAAAGTTAATAAAGAAAATATTTTATTTCCGAAAATTTGTCTTTTATTTGAAAAGTATCAAGAATCTATCGGAAGTTAATGGACAATAATTTTCAAAAAAAATCTGTAAATAAGCAATAAATCATTTTATTGTTGTTGTGCATATTTCCATGAAAATAATAAAATTTTATTTTTGTCGCCGGAATTAAAGTACAGATGGAATCTTTATTGAAATTTATGAAATCAAAAAAAGGACAACAAATCGAACCAAAAGTATATTGGATATAAATTCTGATAAAATTATTGTTCCTGGGTTTAAATACCTTTTAACATTTATTTTACAGTTCCTTTCGAATTTTCTGAAATTATATTTTTAAACATGGGATTTTAAGTTTCTTAGTTTTGAAATAACTTTTTTTTATTTAAAAGTTGTATTGTATATTTATATTCATATTCATATTCATATTCATATTCATATTCATATTCATATTCATATTCATATTTATATTTATATTCATATTCATATTCATATTCATATTCATATTCATATTCATATTCATATTCATATTCATATTCATATTCATATTCATATTCATATTCATATTCATATTCATATTCATATTCATATTCATATTCATATTCATATTCATATTCATATTCATATTCATATTCATATTCATATTCATATTCATATTCATATTCATATTCATATTCATATTCATATTCATATTCATATTCATATTCATATTCATATTCATATTCATATTCATATTCATATTCATATTCATATTCATATTCATATTCATATTCATATTCATATTCATATTCATATTCATATTCATATTCATATTCATATTCATATTCATATTCATATTCATATTCATATTCATATTCATATTCATATTCATATTCATATTCATATTCATATTCATATTCATATTCATATTCATATTCATATTCATATTCATATTCATATTCATATTCATATTCATATTCATATTCATATTCATATTCATATTCATATTCATATTCATATTCATATTCATATTCATATTCATATTCATATTCATATTCATATTCATATTCATATTCATATTCATATTCATATTCATATTCATATTCATATTCATATTCATATTCATATTCATATTCATATTCATATTCATATTCATATTCATATTCATATTCATATTCATATTCATATTCATATTCATATTCATATTCATATTCATATTCATATTCATATTCATATTCATATTCATATTCATATTCATATTCATATTCATATTCATATTCATATTCATATTCATATTCATATTCATATTCATATTCATATTCATATTCATATTCATATTCATATTCATATTCATATTCATATTCATATTCATATTCATATTCATATTCATATTCATATTCATATTCATATTCATATTCATATTCATATTCATATTCATATTCATATTCATATTCATATTCATATTCATATTCATATTCATATTCATATTCATATTCATATTCATATTCATATTCATATTCATATTCATATTCATATTCATATTCATTGGGTTATGATGGACCTAAATATAAAATGATTATGATAGCAATTAAATATAAAATGGCCTTAAAACGTTAAACTAGCCTAAATCAATATTTACCTGTATTGTTTAAAAAAATGTAATCCTTGAATTTCATTTCCATCAAATACTCTCTCTCTGTAAAAAAATCCATAAAATCAATCAAATTTGGCATCAGTCAGTAGTACAGCCTTCCATAAGTTTGGCGTATTTTTGTTTTCTCATTTTTATCCTGCAAATACTAGAATTCAATGCACACTTAACAAAAATCCAAATATATAGCTCAAGGATAAAAATTCTTTTTTGTTGTTGTTTGTGTTTAAACAAAATGAAAGCACCTCATTCACTGCCATGGCCGTGGAACAATAAATAAAAAAGAACAAACAAAAATACCTAAATAAATAGATATGTATAAGGCTAGATTCACATTCATTCGTTAACCCTGGTTACCCATCATCATCATCAAGCAGTGCTGCAGCGCTTCTGTTGTTGCAGCACATCATCGCGGCGCGCAGGATGCATCCATTTGGCTGCAACAATATTGCACTCTTTTTAAGGTGAAGTTCAAAGAAGTGGAAAACAATATCTACAATACAAAGTGGATTTTCAAAAAAAAAATAAAAGAAGAAAATATGAAAAATTGAAAAACAGAACCGCCTTCAAATGCTTAGATATAAACT
The DNA here is from genome assembly GCF_945859685.1 of Eupeodes corollae. Lineage (NCBI taxonomy): Eukaryota > Metazoa > Arthropoda > Insecta > Diptera > Syrphidae > Eupeodes > Eupeodes corollae. The sequence goes on from NC_079149.1 coordinate 125,322,699, forward strand.
ACAACACGGAGATAAACGAAACTAACAATAGAAAATCAAGAAGAAAGAAAAAAGGAAAAGTGGAAGGCGCATCAGAAAGGAAAAATTAAATGAATGAAAAGAAGAAGAAGACTGGAGAATAAAGCCTGACAAAGGTGCCACCACATGAAGGTTAGATGTGATGCACTCTCTCGTGAGTTGTTAAGGAAGCTTCAAAGGCAGAAAAGGATATTATCTAGTCTTCTCATTTTGTGACGTGAAGGTGAGTGCAGTTATGTGAATCTTATCAGGGTCAGGGGTATAATTTCATAAGCAGAAAATAGGAAATCTAACGAGAGAAAAAAAACTGGAAATCAAAGTTAAATGCTTTAAAAAATAGTTTTAAAATTTAAATGCACTTCGAACATTCTTTTTAAAATCGATATTAACATTTTTTAAAATTTGTTTCGAACTTTTTGATTTACGAATGTTGCCACTTTCAAAGGAATCCTTCAAACACGTTTTAAGAAATAATTTACTTAAAATGTATAGACATTAAATTTGACAGTAATGTTTAATGGAGAAGTTTTTTTTAAACCTCCTTTTTTTGGAAGCTTTATAGAAGTTCAATTTAGAAATTAAGATATATTTTATAACTCAGAACTTTTTCTTCTCAAAATCAAAACAAGAGCTTCGATAAAATAGAATTTGCACTCAAAAAATCTTTGTCAAATTAAAGCTTTTTCGTTACTGTTGATATTTAGAACTTGTTCGAGGAAGTTTCATTGAAAAATGTTGATATAAGACTTCAAATTCCACGCTTAATCTATATTTACAAACTAAGTATAGGATCTATCATTTTTTGGTTTCCTCGCTTCTTAATTTTAACCATTCGGTCGATTTGCATTTAAACTTGAAAATAAGGGTTTTAAGCAGTTTCGGCTTATGTCATTTTCTAAGAACCAAAAACTGAACAAGATATTTCTCACTTCGAATATTTTGCGAACAAAAAATGATATTAAATCCGCAACAATTTTAGTGCTTCAAAGAATAACTTTTTTGATACTCAGAAAAAAATTGGAGAAAAGTCGAACAAACAGTTTTCTTACTAAAATTTGTAATCGAAAAATGTAATCGGGTTTGTCTATGAGAAATATACATTTTCAAACCATGCCATGCCTTACTTCAAAAACGCAGGACTTACCTTTTCAGTCTTTAAAGTCTTGAAAGAGACTCGAACTAATTTCATTGAACTTAGAAGACAAAATATAAATAAATTAGGTGGCACAACATTCCGTTGAGAACTAGGGCCTTGTGACTTACAACTCTCAACCATTTCTGTGTGCGATTACAGTTTTCAGGGAAGCCTCAAGGGGTGATCAATAAATTGAAATTTCACCAAGTCGTTTTGATTGTAGTGAGCAGCAGGAAACTTTTTAACGGAATATTTCCAAAACCAAAAGCTGAAAAATTAGTCTTCAAAGAAAGTTAACAAATAAAAGAGTGGTTTTATTTTCCAAATGAGATATTATCTTATATTGCCTGAAGACCTTGGCAAGCCTCGATTAAAAACCAAGATCCTTTATGACTACAAAATTACAAGTTGATATTTTAAAATTGACAAAAGGTCAAATCTCGATAAAAATAATAAAGTACGGAAGTTATTAAACAATCTTTCTTAAAACACAACCGATAAAAAAAATCACTCCAAGAAAATTTTCGGCAAAAAATCGGAAAAAACAGTCCAAAGTACAAATTGTCAAACAAACAAAAAGGAAATAAACCAACAATATTCTAAAAAAAACTATACTTAGCTTTTCAACTTGAAATTTACACAACAGCTATCGTAGTTCTTCCTCAGTTTTCGCTCCATAGCAAAATCTTCAACACAAAAAAAAACTTAAAAAAAAACTGTCAACCAAATAAAGTTATTTAATTCTTTAAAAAATGTTCCTTCGCACGATTTTCCAACTGTCTTGTCGGTTCGGACGCAATCCAAAGAAGAAATGGCCATTATCATGGTGAGCTTGACCCTTCTTCTTGCTTCTTCTTCTTGCCCTCAAGAAATTCTCTCTGATCTTTTGCTTATGCAACTTTCTCCGTCCATAAGGCTGGGGTGTCCGACCCAGAAGCCAAGTATCATTTATTGCACCCGATCTCGTTAACGAGGTGATGCGCTCACCCAGTAACTCAGTAAATGAGTTCAGCTCTTACACGTCGAACCCACTCCAGCCAAGACTCCCTGGAGACTCGCTTTACCGATTCATACACGCACTCGATTTAGGTTGAGGAAAAACTACTCCCTGCCGTGTTGATAATTAAAATGAAAGTTATTAAAATATTCTTAGAGTGATTTTATATCGTTAATACTTTATGATGGGACCTCGGCCATACTAAGTTAAAGTTGGTGTGACTTTATTACAAACATTGTTGGGTATGGGTATCATCTTCATACCTTTTCTGATTTGTTAAGCCAATATGTGGAAAAACTCTCGTACAGCTCGTTGGTGTGGAACCCTTTCGCACACTTTGGTAAGACATGTTAAATTTGCTTTCCCAAAATGTTACAAGAGCAGGTTACTGACTGATGGTTCAGGCTTCTACAGAACTCTTCCAGAATGTTGGGGTCACAGTGAGAATTGTTGAGGAGTGGTTAGCAAAAAGGAAAGTGAAACTTGTTGTGGTAAAATGTACCGCAACAATGTGGTATCAGAATGGTCCATAAAACTGGCCACATTGTATAACACAGCCTTACCTTATTTAAAATTGGTACAAAATTGTATTTCGATTTAAAGTGCCTGGAACGAAAACGGATATTGAATTTAAGCTTCTTTAATCATATGAAAAAAATATTTTTGCTATTTTTTAATTATTTAAAAAAAAATTCAATTAACAACTTTTAAAACAAAACAAGAAACCTTCAAAAACAACAAAAAACTGATAAAGAATAATTTTGGACTCAAATATTATGAAAACAGAGAAATATTTTGATTTGGAATTCATTTATCTCAGAGAAAAAATTGTGATTCATATTTTATAAAGGCTAAGAAAAATCGACCGAAGAGCCCGGGAAGAAAGTTAAAAGTGTGGGTTACATCCCATCCTTTTTTTTTCAAATTCGATGTCTCAAAAAAGGGTCAACTTTTCTTACCAAATTTCAAAAGCATTAAATAACTGAGTACCAAAAATATTTATGAAACAAAATTGAAAAATTGTACAAATTTAGTTTAAAAAAAAAATAGCAATATCTTTTCACTTTGTGATTATGGCTTTAAACTTATTTCATTTTATAAGAAATATTGTTTTTAATATTTGGTAACATTTCTAGAAAAATTGAATTGACAGTTTTTTACAAAAAATAAAAACTTGAAAAAAAATTTAACAAAAGTTGGTAAAAAGTGATTTTCGGCTCAAATATCTTTTTTAAACTTTGAGATATTGGCTTAACACTACTTTAATCTTTTAAATAATATTCTTATCAACATTCGAAAAAAATTTGAGAACAATTTAATTGACAGTTTATTAACAAAAAAATAAATACCTAATATTAAAACTTGGTAAACATTTACGTTCGACTAAAATATCTTTCAAAAAATTAAAAATGCTGGCTTAAAACTCTTTTTATCTCACAAAATTCATTAATTTTTTATAAATTTTTTTTTCCAAAAAATTAAAATCTTAAAAAATGGTTCGTAAAATTGGTAAAAATTGATGTTCAGTTTTCAATGTCTCGTGAATAATGGAAGACATTGATTTCAAATTAAGTTCATTCATTAAATTTGTATTTGTTTATATAAGAAATAAAACTTTTGAGAAATACTACTAAATTGGTAAAAATTAGTTTTCGACTAAAAATCTCGTTAAGAAAAAAGAAATGTAAATCAAACTATTTAATCATATGCAAAATATTGTTGGTAATAAACATTTTTCTTTTTAAATATTTCAACTGCCAACTTTTTTCACAAAACGAGAAAACTAACAATCCTTTTAAGCAATACAAATTAACATTCGGGATTGGAAATTATAAGTGTGGGTCGCATCCTATCCTCTTTTAAAAAAAAAAACATGGTTTTAGTACAAAATTCATTTTTAAAAATCGTGGATTTAAATTTATTTCCTTAAAATGTCGTATTGTTTCAGCAAAAGTTCAGTTAATGAAATGGTAAGCTCACCGTGATCCTTGGTTAATGGAATATTAAGTTCACCAGTGAACAATTGAACATCCTTCGTTTGTATCACATAATCGTATCCTTGAACATCAAAAAATAACGCGAGTAAATACAAAAAAATAATAAATATAATATTCCCTTCTTTCTCCTGTAATGATTCCTTTATTTTTCTATTCACATTGGAATATTACGTCTGCCAGACTTAACACACCTCGACCTCATATTCAATCTCGGAAGTGGAATGAAAATGTGTGGTTCGGGAATTTGGTTTTTATTCACTCCGTAAAAAAATATTATACAAAATTCTCTTCTCTTCATTTTGTTATAGTACCTATAGTTTTGCCATTAGAAATATTGAAAATAAACCAACATACGAATCCGTTTTTGTGTTCATTTTTATCATTTTTGTGATAAGGAAAGAAAACCTCCATCCTTTTTTTTGTTTCAATTCCCAAAAGATTTTTCGCCAAATGCGGCTTTAATGGATTTTATTATTATTGAAATTACTCCTTTTTTTCCTCTTTGGAAAATCATAAATGTATAAATGTACGCATAACAAAATATTGTATTTGTATGGATGAAAGTAAATATAATGCAAGGACGAATCATTGCAGGATAAATTTTAATAAAAAATTCAATTTTATGAATGAATTTCATTTAATATTACGTATACTATAATATGACTTGATCTGTGTAGGTTGTATACTTTTGAGCTTAAGGGAAAAGATTGTTTTTTGTATATTTTGAATTTGTTTTGTTGGTTTTGGTTGTATTTGTATGCGTTAACCATATAATCTTGTTGGTTGCCATTAACGTGCAACATTATATCCATGAACATAAAATTATTAAGGTTATATGTGGATTTAAATAATAAATAAGGCAGTATACAAGAAACACATCACGATTATAATATGTACGAAAACATGTTATAAGTGAGTATGGTATGTTTTGTGTATTATTTGTTCTTGAATATTAAGTTTGAATTTCACTTAAAGTTAAAATTAAATACAAATTTCTTGGATAAGCCGACTTTGATGCATTATTAAGGACTTTTTTATTGACAAGAAATATCAAGATAAATATATGTCAAGCTCTCCATCAAAAGTTTAAATCCCCACATTTAAAACAAAAATTGTCTTGGTTATAAGCCCTTGATAGGTTTTTTTTTCTACAAATCAGAAGTGGGATTAGGTTAATGGTTTAAGTAAAACATTGAACAACTATGCAATTCATATAGATAAGAGGCTTTTTTAATATTAAAGAGTGAGCGGTTCTTCTATTTTATGTTGAGTTTAATCGACCAACTGAAGAGGCTGTTCGGACTTTTGTGACTAAATTTCGCACCAAATTTACATCGTTGGACATTAAACCATCAATACGCTTACCTAGAGTGTGAACTGAAGAAAATATCGCAGCTGTTTCGGGAAGTGTTGATGATGACCATCAATTATCGATTCATCGCCGTTCCCATCAATTGGGCCTCTGTTACTCAACAACGTGGAACAATTTACGCAAGAATTAAGGTGTGATGCCTTTCAAAATACAACAGGTGCAAGAATTGAAGCCGAACGACCTACTGTAACGTAAAATTATGTTGAAATGGTCCCTTGGAAAGTTAACCGAAGATCCACTTTTTTATCGCAAAATTGTGTTCAGTGACTAAGCTCATTTTTGGCTCAATGCGTTCGTAAATAAACAAAATTGTCGACTTTGGAGAGAATATCAGCCAGAAGCATTGCAAGAGCTACCAATTCATCCAGAAAAAGTCACAGGTTGGTGCGGTTTATGAGTTGGTGGCATCATTGGACCGCACTTCTTCAAAGATGATACGAATCGTAACTTAACTGTGAACTTTTTTTTGCCTAAATACAAGAGCTTGGCTTGACTTGTGTTTTCAACAAGACGGTGCCACATGCCACACATGAAATAATCCTGAAACATTAAAGCATATGTTTTGAAAAACATTCGTACAGCTTTTAAAAAATTCCGTTTTATAAGGCTTACAAATTTAACTGGACATATAATCCCAATGCTCAGATGTGTATCTCTGACATTTTAATATTTTCGGTATCTTTATAATCAGCCATCTTTTGGGAACGATCACATACGAGATGTCGCCAAAAATGCAGCAAGATGTTTGGGTTCCCCCCCCCCCCCTTTCTGATCTGGCTAACTATATACGTTTAAAGCTTGAGTATAACTCCCCTTATCTGGGCTTCTGGGCTGGTGCTTCTGCAACTTACTTCAATTTTGGACAGTATTGAACGTAGAGCATTTAGATTGATTGGTGATAATAACATCAAAGGATCATTTACGTCGCTTGAAAATCGTCGAAAAGTTTCTGCAGAAAATAGCCGCGCTTCTAGGAATGCTCATCAAAATATCCTTGACCCCAACTTCAGTGATACTGTCAAGTACAGAGATTCATTCTTTAGCCGTACTACGCGAATGTGCAATACCTTGCGAGCTATGTCTTTCCCAGTCAGGGAATTCAAAACCAATATGCAGCGACACTTCCTTTTAAACCCTCTCTTCCTTTCAAAGTACTCACATTTTGTCCTAACATAATAAGGGTAGTATTATATTCTTGAGTGTGAGCTTATTATAAATAAAAGAGGCTGAGATGCGACCCACACTTATAACTTCCCATCCCGTCTGTCGTTTTGTCTTGCTTAATAGTTTGTAGTTTTTCGTATTGGGTTAAAAAAGTTATTAGTGGAATTATTCTTAAAAATTTTAAAATTACTAACAATATTTTTCATATAACGAAATAGTTAAGTTTGACAATCTAGTTTTGTTAAATAGATTTTTAGTCGAAACCAAATTTTTACCAATTTTAGTTGCATTTCTTAAATTTTTATAAATTTGATGAATGCTATTAATTTGAGAGATATCAAGAACCGAACACCAAATTTTACCAAATTTGCGTACTATTTCTTGTGGATTTTATTTTTTTAATAAAAAAAACGGACAGGTGGATCTTTGAAAAAAAATAGTTACTGAATGTGGAAAACAATATTTTCTGTGAAATAAATAAGTTTGAAGACAATGTTTTTAATTTTTGAAAATTTTTAAATTTTTCCGAATGTTGAAAACAATATTTCTTATAAGTGAAAATTAATTGGAAGCCATAATCTCAAATTTCTGAAAATATATTTGAGTCAAAAATAAATTTTTACCAACTTTCAGTAAAGTTTTTGTGTAGGTTTTCATTTTTTATAAAAAAAATTGTGAGTTCGCTTTTTCTCAAAATTTGACCAGATGTTAAAAACGTTATTTTTCGTTGTACAAAATTGTTTTGAAGATGTAATAATTTTGTATTCGTAAAATTTTCGAGTTGACACATTTTTTTATCATCATGGATTTTTTGTTAAAAATATGAAAATTTAGTATCTCGTTAGCTTATTTAATATAAAATTTAATTCAAGTCCCTAGCATCATTGATTCGTTAGATATTTATTGTTAACCAAAATGTTCACCTTTTTTTTGAACTGCTATGGTGAAAAAACTACCCACCCGATTTTATTGAGAGTCCTTTCTGCATGTTTCTGAACTATTATCTCTATAACAAAATTTATTTGAAGTCTATATCTCTTCTGGCTCTTGAACTATGAACGACGAAAAAACGTCGCAAACGTACAGACTTATTAAATAATGTTTTCTTCGCAAGACAACATTCGGGGTGATAAATATTTTTGTTTCCATTTTTTGATTTCTTATTGAATTTATACCAAATTGGAATCTTTAAAAAAAATTATTTGAAACCAATATCTCTGACCGTTCTTTAGGTACGGGCGACGAAAAAATGTTTAAAATTTACGTAGAAACAGACATTTGCTGTCTGAAAATCTTTAACTTATGTCTTAGGGACCTTGAAACGCCGAGAAATGTCAAAAATTTTAATGCGACGAATCGGACAGATGACAATAAGTACTTCTGGGAAATTTAAAAAATGTCAACTAACGACAACATTTAATCGTACCAAAAATTACACACGTCTTATTTTTTTAAACGCCTTACAAATCGCAAAAAAAAAAACAAATTGTTCTAACTTAAAATAATGTTTGTCTACATAAGTTCCTTGAATGACAGTTGCAAAAAATAATTTCTACAAGAGCATTAATGGGGAGTTTTCAATGTTCATCATATTCCGAATTTATTTGTGTGTATCTTTATCTATGAATGATGATTTTTGGTTTCAAAATAACTGAAATATTGGTTTTCTTAACTTTATTATGTTGAAAAATTCTGTCAAATTCAAAAAACCTGTAGCTGTAAGTTATTTCTGGAATTACAAATTATAATTGGAATTTCTGACATTTGCAATTTCTATAAGTACTTCCAAAAATATGACTTCTAAAAGCCAAATGGGATTTAGTAAATGTCATTAAAAATAACAGACAATAACACGATTGGAAGATTGACATTCGAAATGTCACTTTTTGATGTGTTTTGTCTCATATATTTGAAATTTCTTAATAATCATTAAATTAATTAATTTGTATCGTCATTAGCTGATGTTTCAGTTAATTTCTGCGGAAATCAATAATTACATTGTATTTGCACCTTCAGCATCTCTCAACTCTCGAAAGGCCTTCACCTTTTATGATAATAAGGTTAACATTGATGAAATGAAGTAGGTTAGGAACCTATATTTATCTGTCTAGCCTTTTTTTATATTTTTATCTATCTAAGATTTCGTGACTCGAATTTTGATTTGTTATATTGCTTTCATTTCACAATCAGAACATCATATGTCAGCATTTTCTTCAAATCAAAAATGTTGTAACCCTTTTTGAAGTTTGATGTAATATGATACCAAAAAAACATAAGTGATATCCTATTTCAGTCCTTATATTCAATAACCCAGAGAACATTGGACCTTCCAATTATCCCAATAACAAAAAAATTGATTTTCGTTTTTCAAGTTTTATTCAAACATTTATTTCGATGGTCAGACAGACAGGCAGACAATTTTATATGAATAAAATGTCTTTCAATCAAAATATTCTCCTCAAAGCATAGCAACCACATCATGTTATGTCAATCTTAATTGAATCCTTCAGCCATCAAAACTTACATCAAAATCAAAAAAAGGTTTTCCCCAATTTAATAATACCTTTTTGTAATATGGTGCTTTGTATAAAGTACCATGGACTTGTCTCTGGCCATCTCTATGGGGGGATGGGTGTTATAGTTATTGATTTTTTGGTTATAGATTTTGATTTATGGATGATTGTTTGACGGCTGTTTTGAGATATATTCATGTCCTTTTTGAGGGCAAAACAATTTACATCACTCATCTTCATAATAATAATAATTATTATTATTGTTTATATTTTTATTATGATGTTTTGAATATTATGTATGTAGGTTCCTCCTGAAAAAAAGGACTCTACATCATTAGGAGTATAAACAGCAAAAATGGCTGTGCATCTATTAAGTTGCCATAGATTTTGAGATACTGGCAAATTTGATGGATAAAATAAAAGTTATTTATGGATTCCTTACAAAAAACACAAAAATCGAAAACCGAAAAAACATTTTAGACATAAATCAAACAATGATATGAAAAAAAAACAAGAGAAACCTGACAAATTTGTCTTCTTCTTTTTGAATTGTCTAGGTTTCTTACATTAAATTGTCTGCCAGTCTATACCTGTGATAAAGATTATCTTTAAGGACGAAGGAGGCAAGTTGAAAATCTATAGAAGTTAAAAGGCGAAGAGAACTCAAGACTTTGTGTATTAGATTTGCTTATTCATAAAACACTAACGACTTGACCAATTCAGTTCATAGAAAATCAAAGATGAAAAATCGTCAACATAACTTTAAGGCCAAAATAGTAGGTTCAGAAATTCAGAATGTCTAAAAAAGGGATAGAAATACAGCCAGTTTTAAACAGCTCTAAACATGTGAAACCGATAAAACATTTAAAACAAAATATACATGCATAAGGTATGCTCTTCTTTGACATTATTATGAACTTATAACTCACTTTTGTCTGCACTTTAGCCCCACTTTTTTGAGGACATCTATGGAGTTTTAACCGAGGATTGAACTTTTATAGTTTGTGGACTTTTGACTCTGCGCTGGTCAAACCAGGATTATAGATTTTATTTATAAATAAGCATACATCAAGTGTCACTAAAAAGTGTATGTCAAATACAGCTGACATAGTGATCTCTGACACAGTTGTAGAAAACCACCAACTAACAGCAGCACCATCTAGAAGTTGTCTGTAAAACATAGCCTCACACAAAAAAATTTAAAGGGGTTTAATCGCACGATCTAGGGGCCAATTGACCGGTCCCGAACGTGAAATAAAATGTTTACCGAACTCGCCTCTCAACAAGTCCATGCCTTGAGGCATGTGAAACCACATGTCATGTAAGTCAAGCTCTTGCATTTTGGCAAAAAAAGTAGGATATAATCTCACGGTAGCGCTCACCAGTTACGTTACGATTCGCATCATCTTTGAAGAAGCACGGTCCAATGATGCCATCAGCCCATAAACCGTAACAAACTGTGACTTTTTCTGGATGCATTTGTAGCTCTTGCAATACTTCTGGCTGATATTCACTCCAAATTCGACAATTTTGCTTATTTACGTACCCATTGAGCCAGAAATGATATTCGTCGCTGACGTAATTTTTCGGTAAAAAAGTGGATCTCAGGCCAACTTTCCAAGAGCCCATTCACCAAAAATTTTACGTTGCAGTAGGTCGTTTGGCTTCAATTCTCGCAACAACAAAGATTCATGGTTAAATTATAGACCAAATTGAATATGTTTGACAGTGAAACAAAATACGAAACGTGCGTCAGATTTTTAAACCAGTGTTGTCTAAAAGATAATAGCAAAAAAATCACCCTTTATAATATCAAACGTGTCTTAAATTTGTTCATAATCTATTATCGGATAAGAAATACTCTTTTTTCATTACACAAAATCAATAAATCAAACATAAAAATAAATTCTTCGATACCAATAAAAAATATAAAACCTTAAAAAAACAAAAAAGTCTAAAAGGCGAGTAATAACCATATAATATAGACACACAAAAATTGTTGTGTTGGGCGTCTACAAATAATAACTCAATATTTTCCCCATACAACCCTTCTTAAATTTCCTTTTTTTGAACACAAGTCAAAATAAAAAAAAAACAATAATGGCGGTCGTTGGTTCGAGAAATCCTTCTGCTATGAGTCTGTAGTAGGTATGTAATGTACGCTACGTCTCTTACGTACATTACATATAGACAAATGTTCATCGTTTGAAAATAATGAAGCTATAAAATTCAAGATTCAAAGAAGAACGACCTTTTGCTTCTTCCGTCCTTCTGCCGCCTCAGATCAGATGCCACCACCATATCCACAAGTTACACAGAGTACAGAGGCAATGTATAAAGAGATTCCAGTTAAAAGGGCATCATACCAGACGCATGCCATACAAACCTATACAACATTTACATATCTTCATACAAAACCGATTGAATATGATGAGCCATAACCTAAATTTCCCAAATAGAATAAAAATCAAACAAATAATTTGCTACACTCCGGTTCATTAGATGTGGGGTTTGATGAAAATTCTCATTCTCACAAAGAATCAATAGACTCTTAACCAGGATAAACTACTCTCATAACAAAGTTCCTTTTTAAAACAAGCCAAAATGTTGAATTCTTGAATTTGCTGTCAAATGCACTTGACTTGAGTCTTAAAGAAATCACCTTGCGGAAAGTATATCCTTTACACTCTTGGTGTCTGAAAAAGAAAGCACAGTTGACGATATTACCACTGATATTAGCAAGGCCTTTCAAAAAATATCACATAGACTTACAACCTTCAAGTCTTTTTCTTTTGGCTTCGAATCGATTCTTTCGAAATGAATTTCTTCTTACTTAAAAAGTCGCTTGTACAATATTTGATCCAGATACCCTCAATCCTTCCCTTTTCTTGCTATATATGGTGTACCTCAAAGCAGCCACTTAGGTCCCCTACTTTTTATCATCACCATTAAAGATTTATTACTATTGACTTTATTTAAATGAATTGGAGTGTGTATCGTCCACACTCCGACTACTACATCCAAAAACCATCTCTCTCCACAACCATTTTATTCTATGTACTAAGTTGGAATGTGTGGTACAACATTGCAAACGATGATAGTTCCCTTTTTTACAAAGCTAACAGAAGAAGGAGAAAAAATATTGAAATCGTCCTTTTTTTCTATGATGCTATATCGATGGAGAAAAAATTGATTCACTTTGATATTGGTTCCCGCTCTATGAGTATATTTCGCGTTAAATCCTTTCAATTCAGACACAGATTTCGAACAATTGGCTATAAAAATAATCTGCCAATTTCATACTATATGAATGTGGTGGTGGGCGGGCGGCGCGGCGGCAGAGAGTCAAAGGGATATAAATAATTTTTGTATTTTTGTTGTTTTCTTTTTCGTCATCATTTCAAATTTTTTGAGAAAGCAAAGCGTTATACATAGTCAGCGGTATAGGATATGAAAGAATAAGGAAAAGGATATGTAAGAAAGTCGGAAATCCTTAAGTTATTTGAAAGAATAACTTAAGCACTTGCAAATAATGTTAAATGTGTTTGAATAAAAATTGCAAGAGTAACCATGGTTGGTTTTATATTTTCTTGAGTTTGCTTAAAATCGGATTCGTATAATTTCTTAAAGCGCACTCTGTTTTTGTAAAAATTATTTCCTAAACCTTTTTATTTAAATTTAATTCTCAAAGGTAGCTTATAATAACAAGTCACAACATTAAGATAAAATAGTCGCATTTTACCCCAGTTCACCCTATATAAATCTAAAAGAGGTATTTGTGTTCAGTGATGAAGAAAATTCTTTCAGCATATTTTAATTGTTTTTTGGATCTGACCCCATTTCAATATTGTTGTTGAAATTTAGATCGATTATTACGAAACGATTTATTTATTTCCTGCTTATATTTTTTTAAATTGAATTCCTTGAAACAATTGACATCCATTATACGACCAAAATCTCATTTTTTTAATTGTGTCTCTTTCTATCGAAAAATAGGTGTTTTATAAACTTTTCAGAATCACTAGAAAATAAATCGTGGTTTTTAAAATGGGATTTTATTGTGATTGTTAACAATATTTTTTCTATAAGACACATGTTAAATTGCGGGAATGTAGCTTTTTTGCACTGAAGTCCCCTTTTTTAGGGCTAACATTTAAAGATTTTTTTGAAATATAAAAAATGCTATAAAACTTACGATTAATGCAATGATTATTTATTTTTGAAAGACGAAAACTTCTCTGAGAAATCAGTTAACAGCAAATGAAATGTGTAAAATGCTACCTACTTCGAAAAAGATAATGTATCTTCCAAGATATGTATATTCAAATTAACAAGCAAATGAGTTGAGAATTGTCAAGTTATGAGTCATTCGAACTTTAAAAAATTTAGTATTGGAGTGTTTTTAATACTAAAAAAATTGAATTTTACATATTATTACAGCAGTTTTAAGAAAGGTGATAAATTCGGTTCACAAAATAACTTTTCCAACAAAATAAAATTAACGTTTTTCTGATCTCGAAAATTTTGCGAACAAAATGATATAACTTCAAAATTAATTGTATGCTTCAAAAAATAACGTTTTTGTCATTTAGGCATTTTTCGATAAATTGAAGGAACATTTTCCCTAACAAAAATTAAAGCCTAACAAAATACTACGTAAAGTTGGTAAAAACTAATGTTCGATTTAAATATCTCGAGAATAAATGATGGTACTGACTTGATTGAATATAAAAATAGATATTTAAACGAGCTTATTTATCATATGCATAATATATTTTTGTAACTCTAAATTAATTAAAAATCCAATTTTCTGTACAAAACACGCAAACTTACAGACCACGAAAAACTGATAAGAGATGTTTTTCGACTCCAGTATTATGAGACCAAAGAAGGAAATGACTTTAAATTTTTGTTTGTATATTACAAATAATGATGTTTTTAATATGTTGTTAAGCTTTTAGAAAAATCCAACAAACGGGCACGAAAGTGAAGTTGTCATGTGCGGGTTGCATCCCACTCTCTTTTTTTCAATACTTATTTCTTTGGAGGCTATTTTTTAAAATTAGAATAAGAACATTATTTCCTGGCAAATGTTTATGTTAATCTTTTATAAATTTTAGCTGCCAAGGACCAAATTGTTGTCTCAATTAACATCGATGCTGGACTTATTTTTAACGCGTTTTGGTTTTACCGTAAAAAGCTCTAGAACAACAAATTTCAATAATTCGTGATCTCAATAAATTTAAGAAAAAATCTCCTTCTTGAAAACATTAAAGTTTGTATGTTACCTTAAATTATAAACAAAAATCATTTTCAGGACAATCTTCTAACCTTAAATTATACTTGAACCTAAAACATTAAAAAAAAAGACATAATATCATTTCGTTGTTTTGTTTAGTTTCTCGTGATCTGTTTAAATTTCATATCATTTTTAACCAACTTTTTCCTGAATTGAATATTTTAAAAAATATATAAAACTTCTTAGGCTCATTACAAATGTAAATTTGGATAAAATAATTTATAGTTGCGATAATATAGAAACTATATGGCAAATTTTCCATTCGGAAAAAAAAAAATAAAAGAGAAGTAGAAAAAAAGGGTCTCCGATTCTGTCCGCTTGAAGTGTCTTCGCCACTACAGTCCAAAAAATTGATTCGATTGACTTTAAGTTTGGAAATTAAGCTTTTGCGCCGATTCGCGTCAGGTGTTTTTTCATGTAGTCCCCATACAAATTTCTTGATCAAAAATCTCAAAAACAAACCGATAGAACTTTTGTTTTAGTTTTCGCTAAATTTAACGAAGATGAAATGTAAAACGTATACTAGTAAGCTGTAAAAATTTTAATACTTAAAACATTTTAAACTAGTACTGACAAACTTTACTTATGAAAAATTTATATGAAACAAAACCAAGGTACATTTTTAAATTTAAAAAGAGGCTGGGATGCGACCCACACTGATAACTTCCCATCCCGTCTGTCGATTTGTCTTGCTCAAATGTTTGTCTATATGTACTCGCATCAATTTTTACCAAATTTGCGTACTATTTTTTGTAGATTTTATTTTTTATGAAAAAACGGACTGTTGGATTTTTATATAATAATTACTGAATATTGAAAACAATATTTTCTGTGAAATAAAATAAGTTTCAAGCCAATATTTTTAAGTTTTGAAAACATATTTGAGTCGAAAATCAATTTTTACCAACTTTTATAAATTTTTTGTAGGTTTTTATTTTTTGTAAAAAAAACTGTCAATTTGACTTTTTTCAAACTTTAACTGAATGTTGACAACAAAATTTTTTGAAAGATAAAAGTAAATTAAAGCCAATATCTCAAAGTTTTGAAAAGATATTCGAGTCGAAAATCAATTTTTACCAACTTTTATAATATTTTTTTAGGTTTTTATTTTTTGTAAAAAAAAACTGTCAATTCGATTTTTCTCAACATTTTTCAAAATGTTGAAAATAATATATCTTATAAGATAAAATAAGCTTGAAGCCTAAATTTCAAGTTTTTGAAAAGATATTTGAATCGATATTCAATTTTTACGAACTTTGAGTAATGTTTTTTTTTAGATTTTATTTTTTATAAAAAAAACTATCAATTAGATTTTTCTCAAAATTTTACCAGATGTCAAAAACATTATTCTTTGCTGCACAAAATTGTTTTAGAGATGAAATCATATGTCAGTCGTAAAATTTTGGAGGTGACAAATTTTTTTTTTCAGTTTTATTGATTAAAAAAAAAACCGTTATATTGATTTTTTTCAAAAAATATACCTGTTTGGTATCACGTTACAATATATTATATAAAATTTAATTCAAGTCTCTAGCGTTTTTGGTTCGTAAGATATTTAGGGTTAACCAAAATTTTCACCTTTTTTTCAAACTGCTATGGTAAAAAAACCACCCACTCAATTTTCTTGAGAACCCTTTCTGCATCTTTTTGCCTTATTATCTGTATAACAAAATTTATTTGAAGTCGAAGAGATGGTTCTTGAGCTATGGACGACGAAAAAAACGTCGCGAACGTACGGACGTACAAACGTACGTACACACGCACGCACAGACATCTTTCTAAAAATCTTTTATTTCGACTCTAGGGACCTTGAAACGTCGAGAAATGTCAAAATTTTGAATTTGACAAATCGGACCCATTACAATAACTTCCTATGGGAAGTTAAAAATAAAGGAAATATTTGTAACAGACTTTTTGGATACACGCTTAATGTCAAGCTGCCCGATCGTGTATTTTATTCCTTATATTAACGAAAAAATCAGTTAGATATCACATTATAATTTTGTAACCAATTTAAACTTATAAAATTTTTATCAGTACTAGAGCAAAAATTTAAAACAAAAATAAAGTTATATTTATAATCAGTTATATTTATTTGGTCTTACCCTAACTTTCCCAAACTTCAAAAATTTAAAACTTACAACTTACAAAATAATAAACTTTAAAGCATCATTTTGCATTCAATTTCAAAAGAAATTCCAACTAGATACATTGTTCCTGAAAGAGGGAACATTAAAATGCATTTTTAAAGTCAAATCATTTCTTAAATCGTTTTAACAACAGTTACACTTCCTACACACATTTGTACACGTTTTATCCAATACGAGTATAATTTTGAAAATACAAAAAAAAGATAGGCTGGGATGCAACCCACACTGATAACTTCCCATTCCGTCTGTCTATTCTTACAACTTTCAAAATTACCAACAATATTTTTCCAATAAAGAAAAAGTTAAGTTTGAAAATCGGTATTAAATAGAATTTTAGTCGAAAACAAGTTTTTCTTGAAAAGCTAATTGATTTAAAAAAAAAACTGTCAATTCGATTTTTCTCAAATTTGTTCCGAATGTTGACAACAATATTTCTTAAAAGTGACAACAAATTGGAAGCCATAATCTCAAATTTTTGAAGAGATATTTGAATCGAAAATCAATTTTTACCAACTTTGAGTAATGTTTTCTTAGCTTTTTATTTTTTTTTTAAACCGTCCATTTGATTTTACTCAACATTTTATCAGATATTAAAAACTTTATTTTTTATTGCATTCAATTATTTTGGAGATAAAATCATTTTGTATACCTTAAAAAATCGAGGTGACACATTATTTTTTATTTTCTTGATTTATAAAATAACCGTGAATTGGATTTTTTTTTAAAAAATATATTTGTTTGGTATCACATTTGAATATACTATATAAAGTTTAATTGAGGTGTCTAGCGTTTTTGGTTCCGGTTAATCAAAATTTTCACCTTTTTTAAACTGCTATGGTAAAAAAACCACCCACGCAAATTTCTTGAGAGCCCTTTCTGCATCTTTCTGCCTTATTATCTGTACAACAAAATTTATTTAAAGTCGCTATCTTTTCTGGTTCTTGAGCTATGGACGACGAAAAAAACGTCGCGAACGTGCGAACGTGCATACACACGCACGCACAGACATCTTTCTAAAAATCTTTTATTTCGACTCTAGGGACCTTGAAACGTCGAGCAATTTCAAAATTTTCAAATTTAATTTGACATATCGGACCCATTACAATAACTTTCTATTTGAGGTTAATAAGTTTAAGAAAAAAATATTTATTAGTTGTACTTATATTTTAAATGTATAACTTTCGAAAGCAAGAAAAATAAATAGGGTACCTTTTGAATTCTTATTTTATCCCAGTTTACCCTAAGAAATTTGACTACATTTTAAAAATGTAAAATTTATGTGTTACCTAAATATAGACTAAAAAGTTTTTAATAAAAAAGCCTTAAAAGTAAAAACAAAAATATGGTTCCATAACATCAGCAATATAACATAACAAAGTTCTCGAAATCATTAGAGGTTCATTGGAAGTGCAACTTTAAATCAAATAATGTATTTAAATACTTCATTTTTCTTTTTTCATGCTATGAAAACATTTTTTTTGCAATAGCTGAAAACTTACATAAACGGACATTTTTAATGAGGTATTTGTCTGATGATTTATCCCATCTTACCCAACCTTCTAGAATTTATTAACTTCATTGATAATGTTTTGAACAATTCTGAGCTTTAAGCTTACCCAAGTGCAATTTTTCAAACCGTTTCCATAATTCTTATACTTTTTAACGATGACCAAAAAGTCAGACAGCAGAATACTTACCCCAATTCACCATATGAAAATTAAAATATATTTTAAAGCCCTGAAGACATGAGCGATACAAAAATTTTGAAACATAGACAAGTTTTTATAAATTTTGTTATCGTTCTCACCCCATTTTACCCTTTCTACTTACAGTTTTTTAGGTTTTATCCTTTTGCTCTTAAAAAAAGTTTAGAAAACAGAAGGATACGATTTAAAGTTCTTGTGTTGAAATCTACTCTAAAAATACACTCAATTTTATAAATATTGCACCTTAACTTACTAATTAAACGAAATTAACCCCATAACACCCTACAAACTGCTTTGCAAGTGATTTCGTTTCCGGACGATGTGGGAAATAAAAAACATTTTGATTATAATATAACTTTCTGGCTTTCGTATCGAATTTCCCAAAAACATGCAAATAATTCTGTTAAAAAATACTTTTCGAATTGCTCAAATATTTAAAAACCTTTGGCAACCCTAACTCATATTCTCATACAAAAAACATTCCTCCATCATGCCAAAAAGAATTTATTAAAATATTTTTCCAACATTTTTTGTCTGCAATTTTGCTCCATTTGAATTCACTTTATAGATGCCTCCTTTTACATATAGAAAAATAGTGATAAATTGAGTACGTGGAGAGAGAGAAAGAGAGAGAGTGAGGTCCTTTTTGCAAAGTTATTTTATAAATCCTTGATCTTTTTCATATTTTTGTTCAATGTTCGTTTTATTTCGTTTTTTTTTTTGTATTGAAATCATTCAGAATTTTTGATTATGAACCAATAAAACGAAATCAGTCGTTAAATCGAATAAATTTGTTATTCAAAAATAATATAATGTATACGAAGGTATAAACTCGTACAAATTCATAAATAAACGTTAGCTATCTAAAAGAGATCTACTTTTAGGATCATATCCTATTTTTGATGACACACACACACTCTCTCCTCTCTATGAGGATATCAATGAGGAGGATACTGTCGATATACAACAAATACCTACTATGGGCATTAAGTGATGCACAAACAAAAAAAGGAAACGGAAGTACGTTGGAATTTTTGCCATTATGAATGAATAAGGAAGCCATTTTTGGAGATTGAATATTTCCCTTTACACCGCACATTCAAAATTTTGTATATTTTGCTTACAAAAATATGACAAATAGCCTTTTTTGATGATGACTATGACGACGATGATGAGGATGCTGATGATTCTATACAACAACTTGCTGTATAAACCCTCACCAAAAACAGCACACCGCCATCAAGGACGAATCAGCATCATCATCGGACCAGATGGACGTTGTTGGACAGAGTGAGCGTAGATTTATTAATCGTCCTGGGAATGGGAAGGGTATACTCTGTTATGAGTCTACAAAGTCTCTCTGATGAATGGAGCTGGAAGTGGTGGGTGGATTTTGGATGGGACTGGACACTGGACAGTGGCTGAAATTAAATTCTGTTTTATCGTGATTTGTTCGACATGGACATAAATTTAGCCAACAACCCCAACTGCAGCCATAAATATAGAGAGAAGAGAGACTCAGGTCGTTTGGTCGGCTGGCTGGCTGGCCGGCAGGATTCGAAAATCCCTTTGGGCCATAAATGGAAGAGGAGGAGTATACCAAACGAAAGGATGCGAACTTGATGCACTGGTCTGGTCAGCCCATATAGACAGATGAGTGAAATTGAATTTCTCTACCCAGAGGATGGGTCATGGGGAGCAGAGAAGGGAAGAGTGAACGGAATGCATCACAAATTATGAGTTGAAAAGGAATTTATTACATCAGTGCGGTGGCCCGGCTGCCTCCACTATGCCTGTGATGTGATGTCTGTGCGCTCGCTCACCTGGGCTTGCAATGAATCATTCGCTTCATCGGTGGTTTGGTCAGAATCAGTCTTGCCCCTCTTACCGAGCCCGGTCCGTGTGTTTTCTGCCTTCTACAACATCCTCTCGTAAGGATGAATAAAACTAACTAGCGAGTGCCAATGTCTGTTATCGATCGAAAGGGGCTAATTGTTGTTTATAATTGGCCTGAAGATATGATAACTGCTTCTGTTGGGGAATGTGCCTTTGGGACATATCTCTACTGCTGAACTTCCGTTTGCCATATCGTAATTTCCTCCCAGAGGCGGCGGCAGTTTGGGGACAGACGGACTGACTAAGTACAGTGGGATTGGTAAATGAAATTTGCATATTAACTGGAAACAGCAACCATCAGACAGAGGAGATGACGACTCAGGACTCAGGACATAGAAATGATGACAAATGCTTACCAAATGATAAACCTAAATGGATAGATATGGGCAATGGGCATTGAGCATGCGACCAAGTACCAACGGAGGGTTGATATTTAAGACAAAGTGTGAGTGAATTTCGTCCTGTTCAACATCCGGCTCTACGAGTAACTGTACGTCTAGTCCTTTGGCGTTTGTTTTTTGAATAGAGGGTTTTTAATGTAATAGCATGTGTGCCACAATTATACTTCATATACAACTCGTATAAGAGTTATGTAGATATAGAGCTACAGGAGCTATGGTTTGGTTTGGTAATGTTTCAACATTTTAGTAGGATGATTAAATGGGAAACTTGTAATTTACTTTATCAGTGTTAAAATGCATGAACGATAAGAGCAACTAAATTACTTTAATTGCCATATATTTTGATCAATTTGTTAGGCCTCTGATGGGCGAATTGAATTCCCTTATGGGATGTGCCATAAAATATATTACGAGGAAGTTATATACCTATGAGTGTGTATAGAAGGTTATAATGTAAGTGAGGGTTGAAGCATTATAATTAAGAGTTATAAGTGATGATATGGTCGTGGTGATGATGGGACTTTTGAATGAAAAAACTTAAGAACATTTTTTTTATTTAAGGAATGTGATGGATGAAAATGACTCCTAAGTTTAAAAGAAAAGCTAATATTTGTATCGATTGATGAAGATTATGTTTAACCGATAGAAGGATACTTTGACTTGATCAATAACTTATTATAGTTTTTCTCTACCGAATGAATGTCCTTCCTAAGCCTTTAAAAATGATTTTGTTGGGGTATTTCAAGAGCTTTTGAAATCAATGATGTCGAAGAATTTTTTAAATTTTACTTTGGGAGTAGGCTTGCTAGAACATAGTTATGCTTACTTTTCAGAGGTACATATATGAGAGGTATATGAAAAAATTACCGTTTTTCGTACTGTAATAGTTTTTAATTTAATTACTTAAATGTTTATAACAAAATAAAAGTGTTTTCGAAAAATAATTTGGTTGGGTATTTTTTAATATCCGAAAAATGTGTCTTTAAGGTCAATGATAACCTGTGCCAAAAAAGATGTCATCGCAAATAGATTAAGGGATTTTTTACTAAATAAAAATGTTTATCATGAATTTTGACAGTTGTACTTCTAGGCGTATGAGTAATTTTTTTTTGTATAGAGAAAAATGTCAGCTTTATTTTGTAACGTGAATGGATTTTGGAGACGTTTGGTTTTCAATTTGACAATTCCTTTGTCAGAGTTGGTTTTTTGACAGAAGCCTTTTAATTTATGCTTAATTTGGTTTTACGCGTTTTTAAACTACTCTAGAATAACGTTTGCAAATCTTGTTTTTGACAGAATTAGAGGTTGTTAATGCGGATGACCAAAAATTAAATTAATTAAATATAAATGTTGGTGAGACTTCCAAGATCAGTCTGGACTATTGTTTATAAGCTTATGAGATGTATCCAGTCCACGCAGATAAGACCGAGTTGATTGACGCCTTTGAAGAGAATATTTGGCATGGCCTAGTTTGCTGTCAATAGTTTTCGAAAATTGGGACTTTTAGCTGAGATTTATTAGATCGAGTGAAAGCTACCACTTATCTTTATAACAAAGCTAAATTTTTGATCATAACATTTAATTATATAAATTTTATTTCTTCTTGGAAATCACACGTTTTAAAATAAACACCCTCTACATGATAATTTTATACTTAGTTTTCTTTCATATTTCACTTTGGTCTTAAAGTTTAATATTTGAAATGGGATAGAAAAATTAAGCTGAGTAAGATACTTTACATTCTCGTTGTGATGTTGTTAAAAGAATTTCTTTGCCAAATCTTACAAAATTGAATCAATAGTAAACTTATAGAGATTCGTAAAAGTTTGAATGCAGAATTGTTTTTGAATTGCTATTGTTTACAAAAAAAAATATCAAAGAAAAGATAACATTTTTAAACGGATGAAGGAATAAAGACAAATTAAAATTGGTACTTCGAATTCCTAAGAAATAGTTTATTTAGAAGAATAATATTACATGACATAAACTATGATAGATCTATTATAAGTAGGATCCTTAAAAATCGAAATATCTCCGGCAAAAATGGAGACAAGTTCCTTCCGTTCAGTGGGATTGTGTAAGATCAGGACCAAGTATAGACATTTAACACTCAACAACTCCGGTTCGATCATGGCCTTATACAACAAATTTCTCCATTTATTTCGATCGGAAACCGACACCATCTAGTTGTACACCCCCAGGGCTCTGGACGTCCTGGTCTACGCTATCTTTCCAGGGTAAGCCTGGTCTGCCACCTATCGCCTACCAAGCAATTTACTACTAGCACTTTCCAAACTGGTTCCTCTTCACTCGTAAGAGATTTAGCCCAATATCAGCTTTGAGGTGAATTGCATACAGTTTTTGATTTTAGCATCTCCTAGTCAATTTTTGTCTCTATTTTTTTGACATTTCTTTGTTTCTGTCTTTTAAAAATTCGACTGTGGAAAAGCATTATGTCGAAAAATCTTAAAATCAAAATGTATTTGATACTTTTGGTGACTTTTTAGCCAGCATGTTATTCACACTTTCAACTCAATGAAAGAGTAAACACAAGAACTGCAGCATCATCGGGTCGTATTTTTTAAAAATTAAGTCATGTAAGCACTAACCAAGGTGCTTATCGCGAAATAATTGCGGTCTTTTCATGACCACAAATTCGGACTATGAACCTATACGATAAGTTGTATAATTTCAAAAAATTAATGGTAATGAAATTTCATCTTGAAATTCCACAATAATTTCTTCGTCCGAATAATTCCTCAATTTGACCAAATTTCAGCCCACTTAGTGTCTCCAAAATAGCAGGGAGCTCCGTTATCATTTTTCCCAGCAGATCCCAAATATGTTCGATGGGATTCATGTCCGAGATCATGGCAGGCCAAGCGATCCCATAGATTTCTTCTTCTTCCAAGTAGTCCGTATTGCAACTGGTAACATGAGGTCTTGCATTGTCTTGAATCAGCAAGAAATATTCTTCCAAAACATTAGATTTAATAATTGGAGTTCACCCATAATTCCACTATGCACAGCTCAGTGATTCCGTACACGGAAATTCCTGCTCAAGTCATGACGTAACCTCCTCCGAAATTTTTCCGCTGTGTAACTGTTGTCAAATTGTATCTCCCAACTGAGGTTCCCCACACTCTTTTACGTCTATCAGTGTATACAAAACCTGGACTTATCAGGGAAGAGAACTATACTCTAGTCGGCATCATTTCAATCCTGGTGAAGGCGAGTAAATTCTATTCGCTGGAGCTGCATCGTGAGTATCCATTAAACACCACCCCACTGAATAAAGTCTGTGAGACACTTTAACGTCTGTTTGATTACGATCTATAAGAGTTTGAATCACCAAATATGTCGGCAAAAATATAATCAAGATACTAACAACACATCATAAAGTATGACTGTGTCACTTTTTTTGAAACTCAGTATATTTATCATATAACAAATTTCTGACCCCTAAAAGTCCCCAAATAAAAAACACATTTTCATGTAACCAACTTTTTTGGTCATCGTTTTCATTAAACCTCCGCATTTATTACTCGAACCTTTGTATTGCTTTTCCTACTTAAAAAGAAAATAATCATAAAATGTGATATGGGGCGTATGAGTATTTTTTTGTTAGAAAAAATAAATTTCAGTTTTAAATTGAATGCAGCTGCCTTAAGAAAATTTTATACCACTCGATGTTTACGTTGGTTAAAAGACTTTTAAGACTTACAAGTCTTTCCTTAAGGTCAAACATTTGCTGAAAATTAAATGGCTAAAAGAGTTTTTGGTCACATTTCAAGAGGCTGTTGAAAGTTTTTATAAAAATGGAACTTTGCTATCGTAGGTTGTACTTATATTATGCATAATTCTCTTACATCAAATTTATATTTGTGGTCTCAAAGTTTCTGAGATCCTAAAGTAATATTAAGCCGCCTGGTTTATACTCATCCAGCAAAAGCAAACATCTTTTAGAGTTTTATAACGCTACTATAAAGTAACATATTAACAATGCTATGGCGCCTCTTTTTAATGCAGAGAAAAACTATCACGGGAGGAAACATGTAGTTACAATTTTTGCCATTAGCCTACAAAAAATAACTAAACACTAATCCATCTGAAGTTTGACTATCTATAAATAAGCTTTAAAAAGAATAAACTGACCCAAATAGAATAATATTTCAACTGATTTTTAAAAATCATCTCAAACAATTTTTTCATAGAAAAACTCTTATATTGTAAATTTTATTTTTGAATATCTCTCTAAAATTAATATACAAACACGAGTATTATCCTAAAACAATTCTAGATACGTAACAAAAATGTTTCAAATTCAAAACAAAGCCTTTCCTCTTTTTTATGTTTTGTTTTGATAGAAAAGAAACAAAAATATTAAAAAATACATGTTTAATATGATTCACACTTCCATTATTCAATTTACATACGAGTACGTACATATATCAAAAAATTCATATTGATATTTATTTAACATCAACATTCAACATTTTGAACGAGTACAAACTAAAAGCACAAATATAACCCATTTACATTCTTCAAATTTCAAAATGTAAAAAATCTACTATGTTACTTTGTTTTTATAAAGGTATGGTGTGTCCAATTGTTTTATATGTATGTGGTGGTGTTATAAAAACAAGCCTTAGGTGCTACAATTTTTTTGTAAAAGGTACAATAACAACCTTTAGAATAAAACTTGTTGCAAAATGAAAGTTTTTTTTTGAATTTTTTCAATTTTATTTCTAACTCATCTCAAATTCGTAGAATGCTAAACCAAACTATTCCATCAAACTCGCACATCAAGGCTGCTTACATATAAAAGCTTCAACCCATAAAGCTATAGCTATAGTAAATTTACCTACAACCTACTCGTATTTATAGCTACATAATAAATTTCAGCGAAACATGTGTATCTACACTTCAGTGAATAATGTTGCATAACTATATAACTCTTATATTCTTTGCAACGACCGACGACGCGATGCACGAGGAAACAACCAAAAACACTTCATTTAATTGATGTTTTTTCAGGACCTGAACTGGAACTCTCATGCGCGATGTTGGTAATGGCCATCATCAGGACACAGGACACCAGAAGCACAGCAACTAGCAGCACGAGTAGCGATGGGGTAGTGCAGCAACAAATGCATCTGCATAATCCACTAAAATGCGTTGTTGACATTTAACGTCCACACACTTGGTCATATTTCCTTGCATCCAAAATAAAATAAAATATATATCTATGGAGGAAAACCCCGCGCCGCTCCCCCAGCACAGAATAATCTTCTCCCATCACACACCACAAACCATTCGCCACCCACCCTCTGGGGTGAAGCCCGAGGTTGGAAAATAAATATATCCATGAATTCTCGCCCAGAGACCATAGAGACCAGAGACAGAGGGCCATCATGCATGAATTGAAGAACTTTGTCCATTTACGCTTGTCTAATCGTAATGAAATGTACACGCCACCAAACAACCCCAATGATGACCACACCCCAAATTGAATCCACACTAAGACCGCAAATATTTTGTTAAGGGTGTTGAGCTGATTTGAGTGACGCCGCGAATGTATTAACATGGTCCAGAGTAGCAGTGAGTATCATTGCATAGTGTCGTCAGAGTCCTGTGAGTCCTTTATTCTCTATATCAGCTC
This sequence comes from Eupeodes corollae, assembly GCF_945859685.1. Classification (NCBI taxonomy): domain Eukaryota; kingdom Metazoa; phylum Arthropoda; class Insecta; order Diptera; family Syrphidae; genus Eupeodes; species Eupeodes corollae. The sequence goes on from NC_079149.1 coordinate 125,349,009, forward strand.
TGGAAAGACCACGGAAAGTGTGTGTCATTGGTTCCGAACTATACCATGACATCCCTCTTTCTGAATAATTGTCACACTGTGGAATACCATCACCGCACCATGTAGTCATCTCACCATCATAGTGACAAAGGTCATTTTACTTCTCACTTCCTTTTATCCTCCCACCATAACCCTTAGTCTACATCCTCGTCATCATCGTTGTCCTTGCTGCTGCACCGCGAAACATGGTCAAAATTGTGAATATGTAAATTTCAGCAATAATGGTCTGGCCAATAGGGTTCCTATCCAACTACCGACCGACCGTCCGCGTCGTCCGTCGTATGGAAGCCAACTGGAAGCCTTACAAAATATTTTGTGGTTGCATTTCATTGTGAATGAGCTCTATCAAAACAGTTCACATTATAATTTTGTTTATAAATTCCTGTGAAATTAAAATCACTGATGGGAATTACGGTCATTGGGAACGTTACTATAAAACACTTCATGGAGTTTTACAGCATTTTGAAAGCGGGCTTATAGAATAGAGTAGATTTTGGGTATGTGAAAGGAGGAATGAGTTGATATGGTTTCCTTGGTATGTAAAGCGGTGTTTTGTGATGGGAATGAGGGGTGTCCTCGAGTCGAAAATTGTAGTTATGTGGAATTGTTGTTTGCAAATGTTTATTGGATTCCGTGAAAAGTTAAATAAATTATGAATCCAATTTTTTTTTATTTTAAGAGCCTTGTAGTTTGAAATAATTTTAAATATAAATCGCATTGTTTTGTTGTAAACACACATTTCAAAATTAAAAAAAAACTAAACAACTAATTACTTTGTAAATTCTCAGTACACAAAAGGTTACTTGAAATTCCTTAAAACACACACTTTAACTTTCAATATATGTATGGAATACTTTTGGTTTTTAGTAAACATGAGTAATCAAAAATTTGAACCAAATTCGAAAACATACCATTTTCATAGTTGGTGCCTGGTAGAACTTGAAACATTGCGAAAATTGCACGCTCGTTTTCAAACCACAACCCTAACACACCAAAGAGTCAATCCAATATATTTCATCAGCCGAATTTAACAGATACTTTTGTGTAACGCATTTTCCTGATTGTGTTATTAATATGGACTGTAATGAAAAGCCTTACAAATTGGAATAAAATTTAGACTTAAACTTCATTGATTTCTTTTAAAATGTTGCCAAGGTAGCTCCAACTAAGGCTGTAGATGCAAACTTATATATTTGTTTAATAATTAGAGCACTCTCAAAGAGGTTTAAAATTCGCGTATACGTCTAAAGAACGAATATCTTTTTCTCACGATATGAAATTGCAGTCAATAGTGAACTGCTGGGGATTTCTAGAAGCGCAGCTAAGGTGTTTTAGGGGAAGGAATACAACTGAGTATTTTTTAGAGCATAGTCGGTTAAAATAAATTTAAAAAGAAAATATGTAATTCTCAGCCATAACGAATGTTAGTTTTTAATTGTTTAAAAGTCAAAGGTTTATCTGCATAAACACGGTCTTTCACGTAGCCTTACAAAAAAAGTCCAACTATGTCAAATCGCATGTTTCCACCAATAAAGCCATGTTTGGTCGAGTTGTATGGCATATTCTTCAAGTCGTATTCTTTAAAAGCAGGTGAAAAAATTCGGTTATCATATGACCATAAGGCTCTGAATTGACGGTCACTGTCATTTCATCTTCGTTTGTGAAGAATTAAGATCCAATAACACCTCCGGACAAAAGATGTAATGGCCTCTCTTCAATTACTTGAGAATTTTTAGAATCCCAAATACGACAATTTTGTTTATTAATATACCCACCAGAAAAATGCGCTTCGTCGGTGAAGACATTTTTTTCCAAAATTCGCCGTCCACCGCCTGTTGTTCAAGCACCCATTTGACGTATCTACGACGTTTTAAATGGTCAGCTGGCTTCAGTTGTTTCGTGTTAAATAAGATCAAAATGCAAAATACACCATAACGTGCCGTAATACAGTAATATAAGAGAATTAAATTAGAACTAAAAACCAAAGAGGCAGAGATGCGACCCACACTGATAACTTCCCATCGCGTTTGTCGATTTGTCTTGCTTAAAAGTTTGTAGGTTTTCGGGTTGGTCAAAGAAAGTTGTCAGTTGAATTATTCTTAAAAAAATTGAAATTAACAACAACAATTTTCTTATAAAGAAATAGTTAAGTTTGAAAATCTAGTTTTGTTAAATAGATTTTTAGACGAAAACAAATTTTTACCAGTTTAAGTAGCATTTCTTAAATTTTTACAAATTGGACGAATAAAATTAATTTGGGAGATATCAATAACCGAACATAAATTCTTACCTAATTTGCGTTCTATTTTATGAAGATTTATCTTTCTCTTATGACAAAAAGGGACTGTTGGATTTTTATAAAAAATTATTGAAAATCGAAAACAATATTTTCTGTGAAAAAAAAGTTTGAAGACAATATTTTTAATTTTTGAAAAGAGTTTTGATTCAAAAGTAAATTTTTACCAAGTTTTACTACCGCTTTTTTAAGGTTATTATTTTTTTGAAAACAAAACTGTCAATTAGATTTTTCTTAAAATTTTACTGAATGTTGACAACAATATTTTTTTAAAAGTCAAAGTAGTTTGAAGCCAATATCTCAAATTTTTGAAAAGATATTTGATTCGAAAATCAATTTTCACCAACTTTTGTTAAATTTTGTTTGATTCTGCCAGTGTAATTTTTCTCAAATTTTTTCCAAATGTTGAGAACAATATAAAGATGAAATAAGTTTGAAGCCATAATCTCAAGTTTTTGAAAAGATATTTGAGTCGAAATTCTATTTTTACCAACTTTGGGCAATGTTTTTTTTAGGTTTTTATTTCAAAATAAGAAGCTTCTACGAATTATTCGGAGCCCAGGCCTATAAGGAACGGTTCTATCCGGCTCCCCGTCCTTAGAGTTATACTAAGGATCTGGCCCTCCAGGTTGACAGTTGTGTCGTCGGGGTGACTTCCTGGTCAATGAAAAATTTCAAACTTGTTGCGAAGCAGCAACAAGCCTCGGATACAGACGGATTTACTATTGACAACCCATGCAAACGAATTACGAACAACGAACTTCAGATATGGACGTGGAGTCTTAGGTCCCTTAACAGAACACGTGCGGCCGAACTGCTTTGAAGCAGACATCACCGCCATCCAGGAATTACGATGGGATGGGCCGGGCAAAAAGAGGATGAAAAACTGTGATATTTACTTTGGTGACTGCTACCGCGAAAACCAACAGCGCTTATTTGGATGCGGCTTTATCATTGGAGCCAGACTTAGGCAAGCAGTCTTGAGCTATAAGCGAATCAATGAGCTAAATTCGGCAACATAAACCTGATATGCGCGCACGCCCACACAGAAAAGAAAGATGACAACACCAAAGATATGTTCTTCGAGCTCATAGACAAAACATATGAGCAGTATCCTAGCTACGATAATAAAATTGTCCAGGGCGATTTGAAACAAAGATAGGAAGGGAAGACATCTTTGGTGGAATAATCGGCTGCAAAGACGAAAGTGGTTCATCATAGTGGAAGCGCAGTCAATGCTAAGGACCACTTCTGCAGACTGCCAGGTAGGATGATCAATTCAACATAGACGACAAAAGCCAACAATCCCGTCCACCCGACTTAGACGAAGTACGAATTGCCATATCTAAGCTGAAGCCTAATAAAGACGCCGGAGCGGATGGCTTGAATGCCGATCTCTTTAAAGCACCTAGAAATAATTTGGATAGGAGCATGTACCAACTTATCTGTAAGATATGGTCGGAAGAAAGCATGCCCGATGAATGACGTAATATGTGAACGTCTAAAGCCCATCGACAATAACCTGATAAGCCCTTATCAGTGTGGTTTTAGACCAGGAAAGTCCACAGTTGATAAATTTCACATTACGGCAGATCCTGGAAAACAAAACCCAAGAACACCAAATCGACAGCCACCATTTTTTCATCGATTTCAAGGCCACATATGACAGCATCTACAGGGACGATCTGTATAGAGCAATGTCTAGTTTTGGCATCACTGCAAAACTTGTCCGTTCGTGCAGACCAAGGAGAATTCACGCTGCACCATGAAGGTTGGAAACAACTTAACAGAACCTTAACAGAGTTACTATATTTCAAAAATAATGTCCAATTACTAGCATATGCTGATGGCATTGACATAATCGGAAGAACTCACCATAGACAGACGTAACTTTGAGGTAGTCAAGGACTTCGTCTACCTAGGCTCCGTTGTAAACGCAGAAAACAACACCAGCGCTGAAATCAAACGCAGAATAACTTGCTAACCGCTCTTTCTTTGGACAAAGAAAGCAATTGAGTAATAAAAACCTCTCTCGAGGATTCAAAGTGTCGCTATATAAGACCCTTACCATCCCCGTACTGCTATACGGTGCGGAAGCATGGACTATGACCTCACCCGACTTGGAGCGTGTAACTGGAGACATCTAGCTAGGAACGGAGCTAGATGGAGAAGTTTTTTGGGTGAGGCCCTAATTCATACAGTACTGTATCGCCACCTTACTTACCTTGTAAGTAAGTATTTCAAAATAAAACAAAATTGTTTTGGAGATACAATTTTTTTTTATTCGTTAAATTTTCGAGCCGCACATTTTTTTAAGTTTTTTTCATATACAAAAGAACGGTTGATTAATTTTTTTTCCAAAAATATGTTGGTTTGGTATCACGTTACAATATATTATATAAATCTTAATTCAAGTCACTAGCGTCATTGGTTCATGAGTTATTTAGGGTTAACCAAAATTTTTTTAAACTGCTATGGTAAAAAAATCACCACGAAATTTTCTTAAAAGCCCTTTCTGCATCTTTCTGCTTTATTATCTGTAAAACAAAATTTATTTAAACTCGATGTCTCTTCCGGTTCTTGAACTATGAACAACGAAAACACGTCGCGAAGGTACGGACGTACAAACGTACGTACACACGCACGCACAGGGACCATTAAACGTCGAGAAATGTCAAAGTTTTCAATTTGTTAAATCATATGCATTGAAATAACTTCCTATGGGAAGTTAATAATAAATTCTTACTTTTAACAGAATCAAATTTAGCGTATTTAAAGAAATTTGTAATATGATAGATGGAAACTAACTAAAAATTAAGGATGGGAGGCGAAAATTCCACATCAATCATCCTATTATACAAAATCAACGCATGTTTCATAATGTTCCTTAGAAAACGCAATTCTTTCTAAAAATGTCTTAACCTTACACCCTTTAAGCATACAATTAAAATACAACCCAAAAAAAACTCCCTAAAGATTGTTCCATGTTTAGAAATTCTGTTAACGCAAATTTAAGTTTTCATGTCAGTTACATTCAAAAACGCAAATTTAAAACTTCCGCATTTTGCTTGCAAATACAAAATTAATATTAAATAAAACATAACAACAAAATGAACAACCTTATGCATAAATACAAAAATAATACAACAAAAAAAAATCCTAGCAAATCACCAACAAACTCACTTATTCAAAATATTAAGTGAAAACAATGCTTCACTGTATTCTAAGTAAGTACAGTGAGTATGTATATAATAGAATGTATGATACACAGTACGGTATACAGTGAATACTGCATGCATATGCTTGAATCGTTTCAATAAAAAAGAAAGAAAGAAACTCCATTTTACTTATTCCTGGCAAACCACACACCATACACAAAACACTGTTCCTTCTTGCAGACATTTTCCGTTTACTCTAGCAGTTTCCCATCACTACATCCCATTCCTAGTTCTCCCAGTTCCTGGAAACTAGCCCCCTCCATCCCTTCACATGATGTTCCTATAACAGAATATAGAAAAGGATGTTTTAAATTATTAACTTTAATCGCTGTTGCAGAAGCAAGCACCCTCCCATCACTATGTTTTGTTTCCACTGCCATATAATGCATAAGCATAGTGATGGGTGGATTGCACACTCTACAACTATATAAATGCAAATGGATGATTTTGTTGCATTATACTACAATATAATGCATCATCACTAAGAATAACAATGTATAAGGATCTGTGGGTAAATTATTTAACACTATATGTGCTGTGCATATGCTCCTCTCGCTTGTACTTAGATTACAAGTTAAAGTGCTCAACATGGGTTAGTTTCTTTTTACAGTTTTGTTTCCCTTATTTCGTGTCTTGGGAAGTCCTTTTTATTTATATAGAGATTTTTTTTGTCTTGACGTATTTTTTAATTTTCATTTAATCTCATGTGTTTACAAGATGTTAACATCGCATGATGACGGAATAAAGTCCTTAAATGAAAGAAGGATAATTTGTTACAACTTACAACACACACGCGCGTATGAAAGTAATTGATGCGATTAACAACTGTTAATGGGATTTTTGTTATGTGTTGTTGTGTTGGTCTTATTGACGTCAAATCAAATCACTGTTGTCAGGACGAATGTGGGAGTTGTTGATATCTCACCAAAAATTCCACATAAAAGAAAAACCTATAACATGACAGTGCATCAAATCAAACACCATCCAACACCCACATTTTGGGCTTCATCACACATCGACATTCAAGCAAACAAAAAAAGAAGAGAAAAAACAACAAAAATACCAAAGAAAATTGTCTTCAATTTTATAGCCTCGCAGCTATAAATAAGGCTCAGTGGAGAATTTAGGGAATTTGTGTCTGCTTTATCGCACCCCTCGGGCGTCTTTTTCCACAAAAAGACTCTTCCATTTTTTCTTATAAGAGTTTTTTTTCTACCCCAATCAGTGAATTGGTTTCTTTTTCGTTTGGTAAACACAATAAACATCACCATACGCCTAACGCCTCCAAAGTCTTTTCTAGGTCTTGTTTCGAAAATTGCAGGAGCCTTTAAAGACCACCCTAAATCTCCTCTAATCGCCAGAAGTGTAGAATTTTCGCTTTAAAGGGGTTTCTGGCTCTCTGGATGCCGCAAAGCTTAAAGTTTATTAAAATAAAAAAAAATCATTTTGCCCTTGTCGTGTCGTCGTGTTGTTATAGGGCGTGACAAGGATACCATTTGGCGGATAATTTCAAAATATATACAGTAGACATTACGCACAATGGATGCCACTAGGAGTAAACCAAATTCCTTCTAGCACAATCCGCCCTCCTCTACTCTCCCCCCTTCACCCCACTCATTCCCCTTTTAAATGAAAATTGATTAAGGATCGAAGAATGTAATTATTATCCTCTCGCTTGGTTAAACTAAATACACACACATCAATATATATCGAGATATTTCTTATGGCAATCCTTTAAGCGGGTATACCCAATTTATCTGCCAATAGCCCAAGAGGTTGAATTGATTTTAGGGAATTAAGAATTTTAAATGGGAACAAGGATTTCTATTGGGGTCGGACGTTCGGTGGGTCGTTCGGTCGATTGTCAGTGCTTAAGTTGACTCTTAAAATGTCCTGAACAAATCAAAATCAAGCACATCCTTTGCTATATACTCCTAGGATACGAGTCAAATTTTATTTGAAATCGGGTTTTTCAAAAAAAGGATAAACGATTTGTTTTTTGAGAGATGATTGATGGACAAATATGATTTTATATGGAGAAAAAGTATTTTTGTGTGTGCTGTGTGCATTGTGTGTGTTTGCTTTCTTTTTTATTCAAGGACACAATATGAATGTGGGATGTGAATGATGATGATGACGATGATGATGATAAAATTTTAATCCTATTCGAAATGACCTTGAACCATTATACGATAGATAAATGTCGGTTGTATATTTCAATCTGGCTAAGTTAGAAAATATTCATTGGAATATTTTTGTGAGTTTTGTTTTGATTTCCAAGAAAGTTCTAATTGACTTTGGGAAATATACGATTCCCAAAAGACTTAAAAAGAGTTTTTTTTTGCAAATTCCTAGTGTCAAATTTCGTAGAGCAATATTATTATAGTTTAGAGTTAAATGAAATAAGGTTAAAAGATAAAATGCTTTTATGTATTCAGTACATAACCTAATATTCTTTTGCTTAAGAAGATAAAATCGGTTGTATAATTTGTGATTCTGAATTTTTCTTGCATTGTAAGATGTTTATTAATATGAATTAGCTTAAAAAGGCAGATTTATGTAGCCAGTACAGAATTTTGTGCTTTCATTACACAAATTTAAATATAGACTGAATTTGTTCATTTAGACATTATTGTATAATACAAAGTCATGCAGTGAGTACATAAAAACATTTTCATACATGATTCTGGACCAAAGGAAAAAAGAAATCGTAATTTTTATCAAATATGAAATTACGATGATGGAGTATTCGAAAAAGTGCTCCTGGCGATTTCGTTCTCAAAAATTGTTACTAAAGATTTATATACAATTTCAAATTCTTACATCCACGTAAGATGTTGGACATGTAAGGACTTATGTATGCAGTTCACAGTTATTGAACGTAGAACTCAATACATGTTTCCTGCATAAATTACATAACTCTGACGAACTATATGATCGTTATACTTTTCAATACGTCTTGTTTAAACTTATTTTTTCAATCACCTAAGACTCCTGAGTTAATAATGTAATCGATGTACTCATCACATATTGTGCCGACCAAATACACTTTGTTTTGTTCAATTATGTTACTAAATGCATTAAATTCCCTGAAGATGGCTGATGAACTTCTTGATTTTTATTATTTTTTCTCAGTTTGTTAAGAGTTATGTAATGAGTACATATTTCAATTATTCAGTAGATAAAATTTCGCAATATATTTTTCAGAGGCTTACAAAATAATATGCCAATTATTGCAATTGTTTGATGAATTTGTATAACTTGATGTACAAGTTAATTATTTATGTACCAGTTACATAAACTCATTATTTGCCAATTTGGTCGATTCTGCATACTCTTGAATGGTAAGAATACTAAATTCTTCATTTCTGTCTAGGGAAGAATGTATATTGCAAATACACAATGGAGAACTTCCTCCAATGCACGCAAGGTCACCCATCATCTCTCAAAGAATCAAAAAACAAAAATAATAAAAATTCCTTTCTCGAATTGAAAATCTATTTTGAAATACATTTTTGTAGGGATATAAAAGTGTTTTTTTTTCCTGATTCTGTTCTGATAAAGCAAAAATTTTGTACAATATGCCAAAAGATTCAGCGCCCGAGATAGCGTGTGTGGTATAATTGTAGCATGCATCCTTCGTCATATATTCGCATGCCATATATCTACCTCCGAGGCGTCCATCGATAACCACCACCACCGCTGCATGCACCACCCCTAGAGTGCAATAAATAATTAAAAGTTATTATATTAATTTGCTGGTCGGTCTTGTTGGCTATTTAAGGGAGCAAGAGAACGAGCGCGCGAGCTGAGCCGAGCGCCACCATTCAATGAATCATAAAATCAATTAATTATCAATTATCGCCCTTCTTTCTCTTCGCAATGTGCAATTTGTACCTACCTACGAGAATATATCTTTTGTTGTTGTTTGTTTGTTTTTAATTCTCGTTTGGGGTAATTTTTCTTAATTTGCCATAACCCAGGGCCCACGAACCAGGAGCCAGAAGCATCAGGACGCAGAGGACTCTTTAGCACCGCAACCAAACAACTGAACATGGACAGGACATGGATCAAAGGGAATGGGAAATAAAAAGGGTGCGCTGGCTGTTAAAAAGAAAACGAGTAAATCGTTTATCGTCCTGCCTGTCGTCCTACATACGTACAAATACTCACTCGTTTAAGAAGTTTCTTCATCCCTCGGAGAAAGTTGCCTTATACTACAACCGACCACAGCATAGCTTAGAAATTTGCTTTTTGGTTTTTAGAGAAAGAGAAACAAAGAAAGAAAGAAAGAAAGAGGCCATCATAGTTGAGAGAATTATGGCTTCACATGTATTTATGTTCAAAAGTTGAAAGTTTTGAAGAAACTTTCAGCTTGTGGCATAACGGTCCTTGGCAATTACTGAAGATATACCCCAAGAGATTTTCCAACAAAATAAAGGAAATGTTTTTTTGTTGACTTTTTTGTTTCTTTTTTATTATATTGGCAAATATATAAGGGATGGGGGGATGTCGTTAGGTTAAGAAAAGGGACTGTATAGGGACATAGGACACATTACCAAAAATAACCGTTTTTAAGTAATTTAAATTTTAATTAATTTTAACTGCGCATACATAATTTTTAAATTATTAAATCTTAAGGAACTTATTTTGTTGAAGCTGGGCTGTATACTCCAAAACCTTACTTTCACCTGTGTGAAAATAATAAAAGAAGATCTTTTAAATTGTTCGTTGACAATACGAACAAGGCTCTAGAGAAATAGACTCTAAGCAGTTTTACAATAATGGACGCCTTTCAACAAATCCCCATCAGTTTCCCACTTTGCTCGATTTGTAAAGTACAAATTTATTGAATGATAAGTTTGGTTTAGTTTCTTGTTACGGGTTCTGAGATTGGACTTCAAGATCGTGCAATTTACTGACGCTTTGCCGGCGCACATTGCTTTAATATTTTATCTGGGGATATGTAGAGCCACTAGTCTACGCTTATAAGTCCGAAACCATTGAACACTTAAAAAACCAACAATTGCCAAGATATACGAACACAAACGACCCACACTGATAACTTCCAATCCCCTCTATCGATTTGTCGGTCTTTCTAAAAAGGCTTGTATTCTTTCGTGTTTTGTTAAAAAAGGTGTAATTTGAATTACTTACAAAAATTTAAATTACCAATTCAATTTAATTTTTCTCAAATTTTACTGAATATTGACACTAATATTTTTTACAAGTAAAATTAATTATGAGTCAATAACTCAAAATTTTTAAAAGATATTTTAGTCAAAAATCAATTTTTACCAACTTTTATTAATTTTTTTGTTTAGGTTTTTATTTTTTGTCAAAAAACTTTCAATTCGATTTTTCTCAAATTTTGTCTGAATGTTGAAAACAATATTTCTTGTAAATAAAAATTAACTGCAATTGATTTGAGTCGAAAATCAATTTTTACCAACTTTGTGTTTTTTAGGTTTTTATTATTAATAAAAAAAAGTCTATTTGATTTTTCTCAAAATTTTACTACACATAAAAAAAGACATTTTTCGTTGTTCAAAATTATTTTGGGTATACAATCAAATTTTTTTTGTAAAATATTCTAGGTGACCTTTTGATTTAAATACACTAGTTTGGAATCATGTCATAATTTATAAAATAAAATTTAATTCAATTTGCTTTAACCAAAATGTTCAACTTTTTTTAAATTGCTATAAAAAACCACCACTTAATTTTTTTGAGAGTCCTTTCTGCATTTTTCTGCACAATTGAACGACGAAAAAAACTTCCCGAACGTGCGTACTCACGCACGCTCAGGCATCTCTCTAAAAACCCTTTGTTTCGACTCTATTGACCTTGAAACGTCGAGAAATGTCAAAATTTTCAATTCGACTTATTGGACCGACAAATTTCCAATGGGAAGTTTTGAATGCCAAAAAAATATCATAAAGTAGTTTCATGTCAATTTAAAAATCATCTTTATTTTTCATTTCAAAGTCGTGTATAAAAACAAAACACCCCTTATATTCAATTGAATTGACATTTTTCAAAAATAGAGTAATTTAAAGTTTTGTTTCTTGTGTCATTATTTGACAGCTGAATTAGAGCTATTTGAGCTACATAAGACGTTGCTTAAATCGAACTTCTTTGCAGAAACTCATTTTGACGCCTCATAACTGTATCTCTTTCCCATTCCTGATATTCAATTTAAGGAAGAAAATGCAGGCCGACATTTTTGTTTTATTGTTTTCAATGAAACGTGATAAAATGATGAGTCTAATGTGAATACCGTCCTAATGCACAAAAACTCAAATGACAGGTTTTCAAATTTTTCTTAACAATTTACGGATTTAACAGAATTAAACGTCAAAGTTTCAGCTGTATTGTATTACTTCCGTCACGACGACGCATCACATACAACGTACGTCAAAAAATGTACGAAAAAGTTTTACATACGCATACGTCAAAATAACTGTCCCTACAATCTGATAATCTCCATCGCATTATTACGTAAAGGTCACGTCAAAAAATAAAATGACTCCGTTGGCACCTCAAACACTACTACTTTCATTTAAAAATAAATGCAACACTTTTATAGTTTATTACATTTTTCTTCTTGAACATTTTTCATGCGGGTTGAGTCAAATCTAACGTAGTCTTGCGTCAGATTAAGCCCCCACATGTATATTTTTGTTGTGTCTATTTTTGAAGGCTTGTTGTAAGACAGAAGCAAGTCTCTAAGGTTGAGGTTTCACTTATTCTATATGCTTGCATATATATGCATGCAGTTACTTTAGTTCCGTGGTTCGAACTATTTGGCATTGAAATTATTTATATGTTCAGTTGTTGGTCATTTTAAAGTGCTTTTGAATGAGTTTTATCTTAAATATTTTTATAGATTTATTATTTTATATAACAGAAAAATGGGTGGCACACATAACAATGAGTTCAACAACTAACTGTGCAACTTTTGTTTTTATATCCACGTGGTATCCATATTTGCATAGCCAACTATAGGCTAGTTCAATGCACCAAAACAAGAACTGCGGACTATAAAAATGAGTATTTTATTGGCAGCTAAGTACCAGTAACGATTCAATCGTAGATCAGTTAACAACTGTAATACTTAGTCAATAAACTCCAAAGAAAACCAGCAACATGAAGGTAGGGTACTCTCGATAGGATAGAAGACTGTGACAGTGGAATAATTTGAATTTTTATTTTTAGTTCGCCGTATTCACCGTAGTCGTGCTTGCTTTGGTCTTCCAAACCCAATCATCTGTCATTCCAATCGGTTTGGGAGGTATTGGTCTATCAGTTGCCGGACCTTTGGGACATGTTGTGGTGCCTGGTGGCTCTGTGGCCATTCAAAGTCCTGTCATTCAAGGACTTCCATCAAGTGTTGCTGTTCAAGTTCCAAATGTGGTCTCCGTTCCTGGTCTTCCTGCTGCTGTAACTGTTGCCCAATCACCTGTTGCTCTGCCAGCTCCAGCAGTTGCTGTTTCTGCTCCAGTTGCTGTTGCTGCTCCAGCAGTTGTTGGTGTTGAAGGTACTTATGTGGCCAAGACACGTGGTGCTGTTCACGTTGCTCCTCTCGCAGGACACGCTCAATCAGCTGCCTCAGTTAATCTTCAACCAGCTCCAGGAACTTTGTAAACAAAAGACAACAAAATGCTATATACAAACGGAATGAAGGAAATGAAATAGATTGAACAAAAAATGTGACCTCTGACTCTAATCTTTGACGGAACTGGAAACTTTATCTCAGTTATTTATAAAGGTGCTCTACAAACTTATGTGCTGCCTTCTCTAGGTAATAACTTAAAATAATTTTCTGTGGTATATCACAGGGTTTTGTTTTGTGTCATATCACTTTGCTTTGTTTAAAAATAGTTTTGTTTTTAATTCAATGTTTATAAATAAATCAATGCAACATGGACTTCTAAAATAGTCAAACACATAAAATTGTTGTTTTTATTTTGTAAAGTTTTACTGGGGATGAAACACTTTAAGGTGGGATTTATAGACTTCCTTAAAGTACGCATTTCTTTGACAGGAATAAAAATCCGGAACCAGAGACCATTCTCTAGGACTAGAAACGAAGTAAGACTAATCTCGATCTCGTTTCATGGAACCGAGACGACGATAGACGTAAGAGTACAAGACCTGTAGGCACTTCTTTAAAGCTTCCCAAATGAGAACGACACAAGACGCAAATCGAGACGAGACTAGGAAAATCCTCATAGGGTCTCGTCAAGTGACCAGCCTTATGGCATATTTACTTTTCTGTAATCTTCTGTAATAATAATTATTACAACTTTAAAAAGTAGACTGTCAAAAACGCGACTATTCAAATTGCGATTCTACCTTTCTTAATACGGCGTATGCATCAAATTAGAGAGCCCAATATACAATAAATTTAAAAAACAAAGATGTCATTTTTTAGCTGTCAAACTATAATCTAAAAAACAGAGTGGCCATTTAAAAAATAGTTTTCTTTAAAACTTTAACGACTATTATATGGAAAAATATCAATTTGAGCTGTTTACTGCTTAAGACCTTTTTAATAGGTAGATGAATTGTCTACAAAATTGTACTTAACATTTATTTATATGTCTTGTCTCTTAGAAGGTAATAAGAAAGAAGAATTTTATACAAAGAAATAATAGTATTCGTTATAAGTACTAAATATAAAAATTGAAAGTTTAAGGGAAAAATTTTTGACATTTCCAATAAGTTTTCAGCATGGGAATGACAAAAAACCTCAGTTTTTAATTTTTGGTTGTCAACATAAGCGAAGTTTTAGCCAATTGCGAACCTTCCAGTATTCCACAAGGCAGTCACTTGAGGCCACTCTTGTTTATTTTAACACTTCCTCTGCGGAACTGTTACAAATTTTGTTCAATATAATGCGAAAATATTTAGAACACACTAACTTTTGGAAAAACTTGTGCATTTTAAAGTACAAATATGAAAATAAATATTGTAATTATGTTTTCAAGATTTTGAAGCACAATATTTTCTTTATTTCAGCCCCATTTGTTCTCTTAAATCAAATTCCATTGAAAACGTTAATAAAACAAAAGCATATTTTGTGTTTGACTGTAATTGAAGTCCATGTTGCATTGATTTATTTATAAACATTAAACTAAAAATGATTAACTAAGCAAAGTCATATGAAACAGAACTCTGTCATACATCACGGAAAACTGTTATAAATTATTAACTGGAGAAGGTTGTTTAAAAGTTTGTGTACTGAGATAATTTTTTTAAGTTTCGTCAATTCCGATTTTAGAGTCAGAGGTCACATATTCCATTTCCTTCATTACGTATGTGAAACTTTGTTGTCTTTTGTTTACAAAGTTCCTGGAGCTGGTTGAAGATTTACTGAAGCAGCGGATTGTGTGTGTCCTGCAAGAGGAGCAACGTGAACAGCACCACGAGTCTTGGCTACATAAGTACCCTCAACACCGACAACAGCTGGAGCAGCAACTGCAACTGGAGCTGGTAAGGCTACTGCTGGGATTGGTGATTGGGCAACAGTAACGGCAGCTGGAAGTCCTTGAATGGACACGATGTTAGGAATTCCTTGGATGACTGAACCTTGAATGGACACAGCCCCATTTGGGAGGACAACTGGTCCCAGAGGTCCTGAGATCGATAGGGATGGTCCAATACCGTTGATTCCAATTGGGATGATGGACGATTGGGCTTGGAAGAACAAAGCAAGCACGACTACGGTGAATACGGCGAACTAAAATGTATACAGAAGTAATTTTATGAGAATAGTAACTAAGTCCAACTCTTCTAGGAAAGCTACCTTCATGTTGCTGGTTTTCTTTGGAATTTATTGACTATATTTTAGTTGTTAACAAGACTACGATTGAATCGCTTCTGATGCCTGTCAACTGAGAAAACGCTCATTTTTATAGTACAAACAGTGTTTTTCCTTAAGTCCATTGAACCATCCAGGCTTACGTAAATCATGGTTAAAGTCTTTGTCATAAACAAGGCTTATAAAATAAATATAGTTACTTGGCTTATAGCTTCTTGTATTCCCCATTTTAAGATACATACAATTGCAATATATAAGAAAAGTGCAGGAAAAAAATCAAGATTTTATTGACCCACAACAAGTGGGCTGGCAAATCTGGTTAAGTTGGTCAGATTTCAATGCCAAATACTAACAGCTCTAAACCACAGAACATAAAAATGTCTAAAAACTCTATATGAGCTAAATAACATAAGCAACTTGAATTTGTTTACTTTTTGCGGACATAATTGATAAGAATTTAGCACCAACAATGAAACAAGTGGATGTGGTAAAATTTCTGATGTAAGAATTTTGATTTTTTTCATCCGTTGCATAAGAAAATCAGTTTTAAATAAAAACACAAATTACGATAAGGGTTTGAGGAATCTTCTTCCATCAAAAGAGTTTTATTATGAAAAGAATCATCGGTGTTGCAAGTTGCAAATACAATATTATATTCTTTTGACAATTACTTTAAAGTTATAATTATGTTATGAAAAAAATTGTTCTATTACTTAGTTGACGGAATAGCTTAAAATAACCGTAGTCCCCATACAAACTTTTTAGTCAAAAATCGAAAATTCGATTTTTTTCAAAAACGAGCCGATACATTCTCATTTTTTTTTTTCAAAATTCGTTATCTAGAAAATGGGTTATCATTTTTGTACATAATTGAAATGTTTAACGTGTATTAATAAGTTCTACAAAACTGCGTACTAAAAATATTTTTTAAAATAAAACTAAAAAAATTGAATAGACAAATTAATTTTAAAAAAATACTTTTATGGTTTTTAAATACAAAATTTGAAAAAACAATTTTTTACAAAGGAAAAGAATTTTAATTTTTAGCAACAATATATTTGCTTGCAGATGCATTCTAAAATACAGGAAATAATTAAACCCGAACTGTTTGGATACAAGAGCAAGTTCGTACGATACTGTCGAGCATTTTATTTTTTAAGATTTAGAAGAACTCCCGGTTAAATTAATCTTTAGCTATTTTTGCTTGTTCAAAAGTAAAAACTCCGCAAGTGTAAATTTGAAGTTAATTTTGTTTCCAAGTTCTAAAACATCGTACCTTCTGGTGTTCCACAAGATGGTAACCTAGGTCCTATAGTGTTAAATTTATATTTCTTCTTTTACTTCAAAAGACTGATCTTTTTTAACAGCTTCATTTCAAAAACCAAAAGTCAAGATTCATATATAGAAATTGAATTAAATAGAAATTGTAAGTTGAATAATGTTTTTTAAACCGATTAAATTTTTTGTTTTAGAATTTTAAAAACTATATAAGGTCGATGCAGATTGTATCTGTATTGTGATGTTTCCTCCACGATTTTTATGTACAAATTAAAAATATTTGAAACGTTTGTTTGTATAATTAAGAAATTATCCGAGTTTCCAAAAATGTAGATATTTTTATCATTTTTAGAAGTACTAAAAGAGTTTAACCAAAAAGTAAATGCATCAATGCTGAAAAGATACTCGTACTTTAAGTGTGTTTTTAAAATGACTCTTTTTAGGTTTCAAAAATAAAAAAAATTGTCCAATAGTAATTTTCAAAAATTTTTTAAATTTTAATATTGAATTAAACAACAAATTTAGATTATTTGTTTTTGTAATGCAATTTATTATACTTCAAAAATAAATTATTTAAGACTTTCAAGAATTTGTCAAATATATTTTGTTCAAATTTGTAATGAGGAATAGAAATATGGTGACCAAATTTAATAAATTGTTTCTGTTTACTTTTAAGATCTTTAAAACTTTAAAAATTAAATTTCAAAAACTTTTTTTTTAATCCAAAAACTACCTTTTTAATTAATTTGACTAAGTTCTTCTTATAAAATGATAGGCCGAAAATTCAAAAGATGGTTTAAGATTTTTAAAAACACACTTTTTGTAAAATTGTAAAAAAAACCATTTGAAAATTTTTAAATCAAGAAAAATATATTCAAAAATTACAAAATAATACAGTAAAGTTTCAACTTTTTTAAGGCGTCAAGTTTTAACAAAATTGAAAGTGGTAACAAAATATTTCTCTATTTAATGAAATTATTTTAAACTAAACCAAGTTCTGGAATTTGTCTTAAAAACTTCAAGTGTGTGTAAAATTGAGTGGCCCAATAGTTCGTTGAGAACTAGGCCCTAGTGTTTTACTACTCTCAACCATTCCTGTGTGGACCTACAGTTTAAATCGAATCCGAACGGCTAATTTGAGAAAGGTTTTTTCATGACAAGAATTAATCTTGCAAAATTTGTCAATTCCTGGCAAGAGGCAGTACCCGTGAAAAAAAAACTTTAGATAGCATAGGCAGAGATCGAACAGAGGTCTTCTCTGGCATAACAGTCCAACGCACTAACCATCATGCCATGGGTCTATCTTTAGTTACTGTTAAATTTGTAATCCTTAGGTGTGAAACGTTTGAGAGTGAATTTAATAAAAACCAATAAAGCTTCGAAATTATTTAATCTCCTTTTTAATGACAAGAAATTACCTTATCCCCAATTTAATTTCTTATGCAACGAATAATAGGAGACAAAATTCTTTCATCAGAAAAATAATGCAACCCACGTGTTTCTGTGTCTCACTTCCAGCAATTATTACTGCAAATGTAAACAAAAAGCCGGTTGCTGATTTTATTCCATGGCTTAAAGCTTCTAGAATTTGGCATTGAAATCTGACCAACTTAACCAGATTTTCTAAGTCTTGTTGTGGGTTATTAAAATCATAATTTTTTTCCTGCACTTCTCTTAACTTACAATTAGCTTTAAACCAGCTTTGTTTATGACTTTGATTTTTGATTATGATTAACATATGTAAGACTGGATAGTTCAATGGACTTAAGGAAAAACAGTCTTTGGACTATAAAAATGAGAGCATTGCCAGTTGACAGGCATCAGAAGCGAGTCAATCGTAGTCTTGTTAACAACTTAAATATAGTCAATAAATTCCAAAGAAAACCAGCAACATGAAGGCATGTTTTCAAGAAGATGAAGACTTACTAAACATTCTGGTTATTAAATTATTTTTATATACATTTTAGTTCGCCGTATTTACCGTAGTCGTGCTTGCTTTGGTCTTCCAAGCCCAATCGTCTATCATCCCAATTGGAATCAATGGTATTGGACCATCTCTATCAGTCTCAGGACCTTTGGGACCAGTCATCCTCCCAAACGGAGCTGTGTCCATTCAAGGTTCAGTCATCCAAGGAATTCCTAACATCCTCTCCATCCAAGGACTTCCAGCTGCCGTCACTGTTGCCCAATCACCAATTCAAGCAGTAGCCCTTCCAGCTCCAGTTGCCGCAGTTGCTGCTCCAGCTGTTGTCGGTGTTGAAGGAACTTATGTGGCCAAGACTCGTGGTGCTGTTCACGTTGCTCCTCTTGCAGGACACACACAATCCGCTGCTTCCGTTAATCTTCAACCAGCCCCAGGAACTTTGTAAACAAAAAAAAAATGAAAACATTTTTGTGAACCCCCAAACTGTACCAAATTTCTGAAAATCTGTTAATTGCTTCCTTAGTTTTGTAAGTTCTATGAATAAAATGCAACACGAACGTCTAAGAGTCGTAAAAACAAAATTTGTCCTTTTTTTCTTTCTTATTTTTCAAACTAAACATATGCATAAATAATTGCCAGAGGGTGACATTGCTCCCCTTACTTATACCCACACTTCTTGTGATTTAATTAACTTTGAAATAAATTATTTTCTATACCGTAAAAAAAATAAAACTTTAACTATGGAGAAAGTTTTGAAAACCTTCCTCTCTCTCTCTATACCTACCCTGCAAATAATGTGGAAGTTACAACATCAACCAAGAGCCTCTAATGACCCACAACTCTATATACGGCCGGCAGCGCCATTTGGTGCGGTGCGGTGCGGTCGGTGGCGGGCGTGGAGCTTATGTTGATGCAATGATGCTTGATGCTGAA
Source organism: Eupeodes corollae (assembly GCF_945859685.1). Classification (NCBI taxonomy): domain Eukaryota; kingdom Metazoa; phylum Arthropoda; class Insecta; order Diptera; family Syrphidae; genus Eupeodes; species Eupeodes corollae. The sequence goes on from NC_079149.1 coordinate 125,368,523, forward strand.
AGTAACAACTTTTTGTAGCTTTTTTTGTTTTTGGTTCAGTTCAAAAACTGGAAACTCTTCCCAGAGGGCATAATTAAGAAAAAGGGTTTGCCACTTAAATTTTAAGTTTAATTAGGTTTTCCTTCCTTAAGGTTATTTTTTTTATGTAACTTTTTTCTTTTTTTTGGAAAGGGGGTTTTTATTTTTCGTTGGCTTATTCGCCACTTAAATGAGTTCTTGCCACTTGCTACTAAATTTCAACATTGAAACCATCTAATCAAGTGGCATCGTTCCTGTCGACGACGAAAACGACGACGGGAAAGGACTCTATCGTTCAGTTCATATTCCAAAGAACGGATGGACGTAACGTCACACATATCCTTGTCACTTTCCTGACAAAAGCAATTTCCTTATGCCTTATATTCTGGGGACAATATGTGGTATGTTGTGTCTATATAAATGGCGTGATGGTACACAGTGTGATATTTGTGGTGTTGTATCATTTTGAGAGAACTCGGCGAAAATTTTCGCCGTCAAATTGCATGTCATCCATACACTGCCACGCCACGACCACCATGGCCTTCGGCGACATAGGAGGTCGATGGTGGTTATGGTCTATAATATGGTGGAGCTAACCTATTTCAGAGTGTTGCCTTATGAACTTGGGGGCACATCATATTTGTAGTGTTTTAAGACATTGTCGTCGACATCGTGTGTGAAGTATTTTCATCGGATAAATTGTATTATCTTCTAGTTTTTTGTTTTTTTCTCAGTATTTTTATTCGTTTTTCAAACTTAAGACATTCTCAGAATTTTCAATTGAAGTTTTGTTGGAATACCAGCGGATAACTGTGATGATAGAAGTCCATGCCAGTGAATTATGGTGAAACTGTTTTTTGTTGGAGAAAGTTTTTTTTTTAAAGAATATACAGTTTCGGAAAATTGAATTGAGATTTTTAGAATTTGAACTTAATTTTAGGAGAAAAAAGAATAAAATATTTTAACGTTGTACGAAAAATAAAATTTTTTGAAATATTTATACTTATAATATTTGACAGTTTTGTTTCTGAACCAGTTTTCTTAAACTGAAAACATTTATGATTCATGCACGTCCCTAACTGAAAAGAAGCATTTTAGAAGCTAAGGAGTTCATTGAATATGACTTTGTCCTATAAACAGTCAATTTTATTAAGCATTCTCAATTAATGGAATATCATTGTTTAACAGAAAATCAAAAATGTATGATTTCTTCCAATATTTTATGAATTTCTTGCAGTATTTGACTGAAATCAAGGTAACCAAAGCAATTTAACTTTTCATCTTAACCAACCGTAAACTTCTTGCAAGGGATTTAAACAGAGAATTGCAAATTTATATTGAAAAATTGTTAAGAGGCATTTATTTTGTCAAAAGTTACAGAAATTAAAGTATCAGAGCCTTTTCGAAGAGGTCAATACAAGAATCGTGTTAAAATTTGATATTTCAGTCAAATTGTTGGTTCACTATTATTGAAGGTTGTACTCGTACACATTAGACTCACTTTGACGAACAAAAATTAATATTCTTATTCAGACTATGGAATTTTAAAAATGTATAATTATGATATTTAAAACTATCATTTTAATCAGCTTGTGCTGAAATATCTGAACAATACCACGCAGCACTGTACTACATAAGTGTCAAACTCCAGATCTTGAAGCTATTAATATAAATCATATACCAGTCTTATCAAATTTCTCAAAGTTTGAATTTTGATTGAGTTTTTAAAATAGTTTGACGAAATGAGTTTCAGCCATGAGCGTTCAGAAGAAAAATTTGAAACTTCAGCTATAATGTCTCCTAAACATTATTGTACAAATAACTTTTTGAAATTGATTCCAATATTAAAAAATATGTTAAACTAATTTTTTCTAAGGTCGAACGTCGATTAATAAGTTGTTGTTATAGTTGATTTCGTCACCGAAATATTTCTCTAGTTTAGGCCTTAATTTTTTGAGTGCATACTTAAATAACTTAAACTCAAATATAGGAAAATTATTTTGTTACATGTTGCTTGATTATTTCTTTCAATGTTGTCAGAATTTTTAACAGTCCTCTAAAATAAGTTAAAATTAAAACAACGCCGATTTAAATGAAAATGGCTCACACTAACTTGCTCCTGTATGCAAAAACTCTCTTTAAAAATTAAAGTAATATTTTAACATTTGAAAATATACCATATATAAAATAAATAAGGCTTGGTCTAAGTCTAATCTATCGAGGACTGATGAGATGCTAAGAGAGTATCAAGAATTAAGTACGACTTTATGACCTATTCAAGTTTTTTGCATTCTCAACTAAATTCTAATGAGTGTGATATAAAAATGAATCCTCAAATGTTTTTGAGATAATTTTATAGTAAACGTAAATGCTATGACCTATAAAATTTTTCAAGCCAACTTCTAGATTGAAATTCAATCATGTTTCCAGATTATTTCAAGACCGCTTCTGAAGATTTTTCTTTTGCAAACACATCCTCTGTTATTTGTTTAAACACACAAAATTTCAGCCTTCTAACATCAATCAGTTTTTTTGATTTCTGAGGCTTCTAAAAAAGATAAATACATTTTTTTATAATAAACACACACTCAAGTGGATACTACTACCCTAATTATGCAGAGGCATAGTGTGAGCACTAGGAAGAGAAGAGAGGGTTTAAAAGGAGATGTCGGTGCACATTGGTTTTGAATTCCTGAATATTGCAATGACAATAAATGTTCCAACCATATGGAATACCTTGATTTATGTTGAAAATGTGTGTCTTATGTTTTTCTGAAATGTTTTAAATTCCCAGATTTTTGGAAATATTCATACCTTCAGCCAGTCATCCAAGTTTCAATTATACGTTTGATAATCATGTAGTTTAAGTAAAGTTTCTCTATATTTTCTGATTTATATATTATTCTTGATTTGTTATCGTTCAATGCAAGTAGTATTGGATAGATTCAAGTCTGAAAACTACAAAATAAATGATGGTGTGCTCCAGGGCTCTGTTGTATCTCCTACACTCTTTCTCATTTTTATTAATGATCTCCTGCCTGCAACTTCTTATTAAATACATTCTTTCGCTGACGATAGTACTCTAAGCTAATTTTATATTCGTTTTCAGATTCACATTCCTCTTCTTCGGATGTGGAACTGCAACGACAAAATATGATAAGCTCATTAAATTCCGACCTAAACAGCATTGTCCAATGGGGATTAAAATACCGCGTGGAATTTAATGCTTCGAAAACCCAATGCTGTCTTGTATCGTTAAAGCGAGATATACCCCCTTTGCATTATCCATGGATGGCACTTGCATCGGGGAAACTGAACACCTCGATATTCTCGGTATGTGTTTCACCAACGATCTTTTTTAGAACGATCACATAAGCAATGTCGCCAAAAATGCCGCAAGATATTTGGATTTTCTAAGGCCATGCTAGAAGTTTTTCTTCCCCTCTGATCTGGCTGTTATTTACAAGACTTCCATTCGTCCAAAGCTTTAGTATAACTCCCATATCTTGGCTATTGCTCCTGCAACTAACTTAAGCCTCTTGGACAGTATTGAACGAATAGCATTTAGATTGATTGGTGATAATACCATAAAAGGATCATTAACGTCACTCGAACAGTAAAGTTACCTGTCTCAAACTCTTTAAACTTTATTTTAACGGTTTTTGCTCTAGTGAAATAGACAGCTGCATTCCTCCCCTTAAACATTTCAACCGTGATACTCACGGTTCTAGGAATGCTCATCAGTATACCCTCGTGCCAAACTTCGGCCGTACCGTCAAGTACAGAGATTCGTACTTTAGCCGTACTGCGCGAATGTGAAATTCGTTACTACACTCTGTCTTTCCCAGCCATTGCAATATTCAGGAATTCAAAACCAATGTGCATCGACACCTCCTTACAAACCCTTTCTCCTTTTCCTAGTGCTCTTACTGTGTCTTCACACAATAAGGGTAGTAATATCCCCTTAAGTGTGTGCTTATTATAAAAAAAGTGATGTCAAACTTACCTCTTTTAAATATTCTTGTGCGGTGAAAACACCAACAAAAATTATTTAAAAACCTTTAGTGGAAACATAGCAAAACTTAATTATCTTTACTATTCTTGCAAAATAAGCCTAGTTAACCCATTTTCATTAACAAAACTAAATAATATCACATTTAACAGATTGATTTTTTTCGACATTGGAAAAAACATGATTCCAAATGCACAACTACTCAACGAACACTGCCATCGAGATACGAATGCAATAGCAATAGTACCAACATTTGAGAACGAAATCACATAAGATCCATTCGAGGCTCGTATAAATGTCAAAAACCCATCCCCAGTAAGATTCTACTCTAACTTTTATAGCTAGTATTCATTTCATACTATGGATATTGTTTTTGTTATTCGTGTTAAATCCTACTATACTATCGATAGATTTTCCAACAAAACACGGATATTGTAATTTGCGATTGAAATCTCTAGTTCGATTCATTTTAACGATACTTGTTGTATTATTTCTATTTACGGCACGTAGAACAAAATATTTGATATTCCCATAATCGTTTATTAATTTTCTTTTCAACGTTAATGTGGCATCATTGCCAGGGGCTTGGACCAAGAGTGTACTAAATGCATAGGCGTGCTATTCATAGAATGGCGAATGGAGAAACGTCACAATATTATATCAAATTTGATTGGAACACCCTGTTAGCTATTTGAATTGATTTTTCAGTTTCTCAAAAGTAATTATTAATATATTTCCATGTACATATCTCAATGAAGATTTAACTCAAGAAAACCATTTAAAATTTGTCGTTTCTATGATATCAGTCGATATAATTTCTCAGTATCCATTAAACAATAAGTTGAAGATTTTTTAAAAACTCAAAATAAGCAGTACCTATTGTTACCAAGAAAACTTCATAGTTCATGATTTTTCCAAATAACCATTAAATTCAACGTTGTTTTTTGTTCCGTATTTTATTCAGAAATCAAAATTCTTAAAACTAGATTTAAAACTCAAAAAAAGTTATATTTTAATTAATACCTCTTGTCGGTTCTTAGAAATAAGAAATTTCAATATATAATTATTTTATATTCTATTTTGTTTAAGTTCAAGAGTTCTATTCTAAGAAAAGAGGAGATAGGGACGTCTTCAACAGGATAATGTCTTTGTTTCAATAACAAATGTTCACATTCAAAAACTGAAGTATCCAAATTATTTATGTATTATGTTATTTTTAAGGATTACTTAAATTACTCGCATCAAAAACAAATTAAAAACAGGTCAAACATTTTAATAATGTAAATCTATTTCGATGTGTTTTCTTTGTATATAAAGTCCTGATTCCATAAGTAAGAGAATTAAGATCTTAAATAGAGGAAGAAAAGTAAGAAAATATTATAGGAACGCACAACACTCCTTACGAAGGTGGAGTGTAAACACTTAAGATCCCTTTGTGTGAATCCAAAACAACCAACTTCCCTTTCCTTCTACATGAGTCCACATTATTTTCTATCTTGTCAAAGACACGTCATATACAAATTACATGCTGAGAGTGTCCTGACCTTTTTTTAAATTATTATTATAGTCAGATCAACCATCGTTATCGTTGGTTGAGTTGTTTGTTAGTTTACCTATAACATCCTAACATCTAACATAATATCCCAGTTAGTTCATAGAACTGCCGAGTCCTGGCAAATAGAAGTACCTAGTTGTCATTATCGCTGTTCTAAAAGCCATATCCACAACAATGGCGCAGCGAATCCTCTTCTTCCGGCGTTTTTTTTCTGTTCGTTGTTTATACATAGAACTACGACTGCTTTGACGTCGGAAGCGGAGGTAGTGGCGGCGAGTGGCATGATGCGTTGCGTCGTCTCCGTCAGTTGTACTCACTGTTTATCCATCACACCCATTGCGCTGCTACTGCTTCTGCTTCTACTTCTGCCACTGCCCCAAAGGCTTGAATAAATCACGCCGCCACCGTTTATCTAATTGACAGGATTGAATCACAACTGTCATGTCGTTATGAATATTCAATTCATAAATGTCAATCGACGTGCCTCGAAGCGATTTGCCAAACGCGCGTTTCCTCGCTTTGACAACAAATCGTTTTGTATCCCGTTTTGTCATCATAATTTCACCGGATTCAAAACCGGGATACCTATAGTGAGTATACGGTTACGCTATTCACAGAGTATATGGAAGAGTGTGCCAGTGCCATGTGCCTGTGATGCATGCAGCGCTTTTGTCTGCAGGCTCTATGAATGGATTATGATTCGCAGTTCTATAGATTCTAAAGAAAGAGAGACATCAGAAATCCTGATGCGATATGATGGCGCTGTCCTAGCAAGCGTTCAGCTTGCTTCATGTTTGTGGTTTGGGCTATTGGGAATCCTTTTTTGCGTTCCGAACTTGTTTTATTTTCGTTTGATTTCCATTCTTTTTGTTGCTGCCTATTGTATATTGCATTCATTCTATAGAGCTGGAGCATCATAGAACAATCTTCTGCAATCGGAGACATTGTGATGTGGCGGTGGCGGCAGTGGCTTTAGTGAAAATAGAACTGGAAGAAGAAAAAAAAGGACACGACGATATTCAATATGCAAATGAAGCGCATTCGTATTCGTACGTACGTATGTGGGTTGAACGTATTGATGACGAACGTCGTCGTCGTCGGAAGGAAACACCCTGCAGCACCAGAGCTAGAGCCAGCTCCAGCGCCAGGACGAGCAGAAGTAGAAGCCGAAGCAGCTGTAGAAGAACATAGAGATTCTAGGGTTGTGATTTTCAGATGAATGATTGAAAGAGAAATCCTATCCTCCCCTTTCCGCTTCCTCGACATCCACCACAAAATCGTCCTGATGATGTCGTTGGTACAAACATGGATGCATATATATGGAATCAAATGTGGATGTCGGAGAAAGAAATTGTGACTGGAAGGCTTGTTCTGAGGAATCCTTTGACTTTTATAATATGAGAATGATGGAAGGTTAAATACTGTGAGAGCTTGAGAAAATTTGACGTTTGTGTGTTGTGGAGGATGTCAAATAGTCGTGGGATATAATATATATGAAGTTTTGTTTGTCACATTTCAACTTCAAGTTGAAAAGATCAAAGTAAACGAAAAAAAAGGTTATTAAAACAAAAAAAAAGAAGAAAGAAAAGACATCACTCAAATCCCTAAGGGCTGTGACCTTCTCTTCTTATGGTCTTTGAGGAAATTATTATGTAGGTATGGTTCGATATTACACACAAGAAAAACATAAAAAAATGCAAAATTGATCTTAATCAAGGTCTTTTATTTGATTTGTTACTTAATAGGTTTTTGTTTTGGAGATTTTGTATAAAAGAACTGGAAAGAGTTTTGTAGAAATGGGATTATGGTGAAAGAACAATTTCCTGGAACGAAATTTTCCTAGAATTTGATACATTTTCGTATGACTTTATTTGTGAATGCTGAACTTTTTCATCGGTTTTGTAGTTAAATGAGCTTAAAGAATTTTGAGAAATACATCTAAGTCTATATGTTGATTGGATATTCAACGGTTCGTGGGCATAACAAACATTCAAAAAAAGTTTTTGTTAAGTTTTTAGAGTGACGGTATTCGCCAAATTTTGCTGGCCATTGGCTTACCATATTTTTCTAGAGCTTAATCGAAACTCTACCACTTATGCCAACTGAAGAATTCATTAGGAATGCTCTGAAAGAGTCGCTAGATGTATCATCCATGACCGAGAAATCCCTGGTTTCAACTCTAAATGTGTTCAGACAATGGAAGCCGAAACATAGTCCATAGTTGTGTAAGCAAAGGAGGACTCCCAATAAGTTCTATACTAGAGAAGGCATGAAAACAAAGCAAGGAACCATAAACAGCATGAAGTCGAGGAGATCCAGATATGTTTTAGCAGGAAAATGTGTACGAAACTTTTACAGAGGAGTCAGGATTCACCAATCAGCCTGGTGCTGCAAAGACATGAATGAATATACCATAATGGACATACAGTAGATTTTTAAATTCTGGAAAGACTATTCCATCTGGTTAAGAGCGATTAAGTCCAGGATCGCCCAACGAGTAGTCCCATCTCGTTGATGATAAGGAGTTCAACTCGACATCTTTATCATCAATTTTGAGTTAAACAAAGCTGCTGTTGATGATGATCTGCAGGTGGAACTTTTCTAGTAAACCCGGAGTAAACCGGCTTTTAGCCAAAATTCGGTCGGAAGATAGTATGCCTGACGAGTGAAACCTAAGCACTATTTGCCCGATCCAAAAAAACAGATGATTACCTTCTCTGCTAAAACTACAAGGGTTCAAACCTTTTATGCTCAATAGCATACAAGATCCCCTTAAGTTATTTACTGATGAGTTGATTGGCATTTACTTATGTAGCTTCAGGCTTATAGAATCTACCATCTGCCAAATATTCATACAAATAAATTGAGAACTAGGACCTAGTCGCTTACGAATCTCAACCATTCTTGTGTGCGAGTAATGTCAGGAATGGAATTTCGCTTTATTCCAAATTTTGGAAGAAGTCCCAAGAACACAACAATTAGGTGTTTAGAATTACATAAATTTCCGTTTCTTCGTTTATAAAAAGAGGCATCAAGAAAGTACCTCTTCATCGATTTCAAGACTATGACATTGTCAACAGGGACGAGCTGTACCATGTAGAGTTTTGGTATCGCTGTCAACAGATACCTTCAAAACAACCATCAGGGGCTTACAAAAAGGCGACCCAGTAACTGTTTTAATATTGTTCTTGAGAGAGTGGTGTGCAATTCCACGGCTAATAAGAATGCCACCATTCTTCAAAAACCTACACAATATCTTGTACATGCAGATGATTTTGACATTATGGTAAGAACCAGACGAGCAGTTTCAGTATCGAATCGAATGAATGTTTCTTTGGACAAAGTAAGAAATTGTGAAAAAGGGCCCATCGCGAAGAACCAAGGAAATTTTCATCCTCTTCACCTTCATCTTCCCAATCCTGCTGTATGATGCAGATGTTTGGACCCACTCTCAGACGCATGAAGGGGGAGGCTATCTTGGTATTTTCGTGAAGCAGGTTCTATCAACTATCAAAATAATATCTGACGCAGTCGATAGAACCAAAAAGTGTACGAACTGTACATGAACATGCCGCTGGTAAAAAAGCAGACTGTTCAACAGTTAAAATGGCTAAGGCGTGTTCAGCGAATGAATGTTGAAGCTCCAGCTATTAAAGTATAAAACTTCAACCCAGAAGGAACAAGAAACAGAGTTAGACCTCATCTCCAGTGGAGCCTTCAAGTTAAAAATCAAGAATATTTTGTATTACTTTTGAGTATATTAGAAGGGAAAAAAGTTGCAATAGAAGACCGAATGCCTTTCTGAGATGGTTAAGGGGGTATTCTGGTCTAGAAATTAAAAAAAATCGATTTTTTTTTCTTTTCATATTTTCATAGTTTAACTATTTAAGAATATGTCTACTAGAGGATTTTCCCAAATTCAAATTATTTTCGGAGAAATAAGTATTTTGCTGAGCAGCCATCCAAATCGGTTGGGCTGCAACTAATAGAACAAAAGACATAATGGGGTACTTTAAACGCGTTTTTCTCAGAACTGTCTTTTTGAATCTGATACCCACGATTTCTCAGGTTCTGCCGAACCGATTTACTTGAAATTTTAAGAAAGTCTTCTTTAGGGACTTGTCTACGTCCGGAACTACGGCCATCCCCAAATTTTTATTTTTACTATTTTTAACAAATCGAAGAATGTTCAAAAAAATGGTAAATTTTTTGTATTTTTCTTTAGACAGCCGCCATTTTGTAAAAAAAAATGTTTGTAACTTTTCCGTAGTTCCAGACATTGCGACATTATTGTAGATTAATAATCTTTTTTAGTTTTTGATTTCAGATTTCTAGGAGAGTTAAAATCGTGGGTATGGTCACGCACCAAATTTTTGAGACGCACTACTCTATCAGCTGATAACTAACGGAATTTTTATTTTTTTTTTACTTTTTTATTTTTTTTTTGTATGCTTCTAATGTGAATAAATAATGTATAAAAAAATTGATGGTAAAATTGTAGCTTGCTTTTTTCTACAGCACTTCAAAAATTACATAAAATTCATGTCTCTAGACCAGAATACCCCCTTAAAAGAATTTATCAAAGCTGTTCTGTATTTCACCTGCAACTATTCGTAACTTCAAAAATTATAATTTTGTTTGAAAGTAATAACAGTCTTCTACGCATATACAATTAATCAAAACTAAACAAAGACATCAATCAATAAATATAAATATACAAATGCGTCACTTCAAAACGACATTAATTTCCACAGAAATTTATAATAATTGATCGATTAAATTAATATCTAATTTTTAAAGCAGTTATAATTACACTAAAGTAGTTCCTTGATTTTTCCATAACTGGCATTGAATATAATATCAAATATAAATTTTGCAGACCTGTTTTATATTCTTTGCCGCTTGTTATAAAACTCAACTGTTGCCTCAACCTACTAACTACGCCTCAAATAATTATAATAACGTACATTTTCCTCAATGGACTTGAATTACTTCAGTGTCATTAATGATATGGAAAATATTTTATTAGAATTTGAACATATTCAAAGTTGTTTGTATTTAATTTCCATTTTAGTTCAACGCACTTATGATCAAGAATTTTTTCCTATAAAACATTTATTTTTTGCTATAATTTACATCAGTTACGATTTATTCGTTGATTAGTTAACAACTTTTACAAAACTAAGAAAAACACCATCAGCAACATGAAGGTGATTCTACAATTGTTACTTGTTCTTTAAGTTAAATGTTCTAACTTATTTTTTGTCTTTTAAAGTTCGCCGTATTCACCGTAGTCGTGCTTGCCTTAGTCTTCCGTGCTCAATCATCTATCATTGGATTGGAAGGTCTTGGACCAATTCTCTCTGTCTCAAACCCAACCATTGGATCAGTGGTAGTTCCTGGTGGATCAGTTGCCATTCAAGCCTCGGTCCCTCAGCCAAACTTGGGAAGTGTTGCTATTCAGGCTTCAAATGTTCTGCCTTCCATTGTGAGTGTTGCTCAAGCTCCAATTGCTGTGAATCTTCCAACTCAAGTTGTTGTTGGAGCTGCTGAGGGAACATATGTTGCCAAGACCCGTGGTGCTGTTCATGTTGCCCCACTCCCAGGACACGCCCAATCTGCTGCTTCAGTCAATCTAGAACCTGCACCAGGAACTTTGTAAAGATGATCACGTTACTGATGAAATCCCCCCATTCTGACGCCCCCTTCCACCCCCGCCTTTTGTAACAAAACTTCTTGAATCTTATTAAAAATTAAGACTGAAATATTTTTAATTTTTTGTCTGCCAAATAACTTTCATCTTTAAATAAAATTTTCTACTGCAAACTTTATAAAGTAAAGCTTAAAAAAAGTCTTTCAATATTTTAAAACGATGTCAAAATCTAATTTAAATCACTTTTCAGCCTTCGAAGCCATGCGTTAATTTTGATTTCACAAAAACAAAAATGTACATACAAAATAATAGTCCAGCAAAATAAGCTGCCGAATTTCGGTGGAGAGCTGCACTTATGCGCTCATAATGCTCCCTACAAAATGTCCTTTGGTTTGGACCAGAGCACTTATTTTAGGAGAGTGAAAGGTGTCAACAACATTTTTTGAAAAGGCTTAAACATTGCAGCGCATCTTATTTCGCACAAAAAAGACCATAACCAGTTTTTCGTTTATTTGAAAAATTAAAAGAAATGTCATATTTTGATTCGGGCTGTAAAAATGATATTGGGTTGAAAGCTCGATTGGCAAAGCCAATTTATTAGAAGAAGAGTTTGGTAAACCTCAGCTATTCTTCTGAAAAAGTGTTCTACGCTTGCAAAACCACTACGGAAGCTTTTACATCCTTCCTATTCTAAGGGTTTTCTTCTACCTAAAAAAGGTAATCCTCTTCCCCTTCTAACTTTGGTCCAATTGCACCTACGACCCTTCTTTCAAAGGTCATAGAAACGCTGACCGTACTGACCGATAGTACGGCTTTCGTAGCAATAAGTTGACTCGTGATCTTATGATTTATCTCAACAAACAGTGGAACAAATCTTTACAGCGTTTTGGAGAAATTAAAAGGCTTTATATATCAAAAGAATTTGATAGAGTTTTGCATCAATTTCTCTTAGGAAAAACGCGTCCATTTGTTGTTGATGAAAAAGCTGGAGTGCCTCTGGGCTCCGTTTTGTCTTCTACACTCTTCCTTATTTTTTTAAATGGTATTTTTTCTGAAATTTGTAACCCACTTAATTATGTTTCGCTGATTAAAGAACATATTCGTCCTTAGATTTTCATTTTTGTACTTTAGATTCGGATTCCAAGGGCAGTGTGTAATAAGCTTATTAAATTCTAATCTTGACAGTATGTTTGATGTTGAAAAGGCACAACCTTGCCACTATTAATTTGTAGTTCTTGCATCGAGGAGACTGAGCAGCTTCCAGTTCTAGGTATGTGCTGTGCATCTTAAACCGTCTCTTATGAAGTGATCACATATTTGACGTTGCCAAAACTGCTGCTAAGTGTTTAGGTTTACTCCAAAGATGCAAGAAGTTTTTTAACCCTTCTGATGTGGCTGCGATTTACAAAACTTTCATTCATCCGAAACTCGAGTATAATTCTCATATTTGGACATAAGTATAACATTTTTTGGACAGAATTGAAATAAGAGCTCTAAAAATGGAAGGCGATTGTTCCCTGACCGAAAAATTTGGTGTTCTTGAACAACTTCACAAAGTCTCAAGCCTGTTATTGTATTAACGATATTGTCATAAACAATACTCTTGTGACATTGCCAATAGCATTACTACCCCCCTAACAAATTCAGCCGTAGTACGTGCATTTCTAGAAAAAACTAATTAGCTTACCATTGAGCCTAATTTCAAACGCACTACTAAGAACAGGGATTCTTTCTTTAGCCACACAACACGAATGTAAAAAGCTATTAAACCGATTTTCCTCGACTATAAGAAAAAACTATCATTATCATTTTAATTAAGAATCCAAACTGTCTATATAAGTAATACATAAATACCTTCCTTACCGACGACGAGCGACGATATGACACGATACCTTCCCCTACATAAATTAGGTGAATATAGACGTGTGAATTTTATTATTCAACTTTAAAACACTCATCCACTTAAACAAACGTTCAACTATCTACTAACTCAACTTAATTCAATTCAACTCACACCTCTTTAGCACAATCTCCATCACATACACAAACAGCATGGCATTAATTAATTAAATTGAATTAAGACATCATCATCGTTTACAGAACTCAACCCATTGAGTACACTTTGTATACGAGAATATATGAAACGCTTGCAAGTCTATCTTAATGTATTTACCCTTTAAAACCTCCCCTTTCCATCTCCTTCCAAGCCATCACAAACCATCATCATACATATCCTATGTCCTATCCATCCAACAATCATCATCATCATCCTCATCATCGGATGTTTTGAGAACGAAACACAACAATAACAAAGAAAAAAGAACTGAAATTGAGATTGAGATTTTAAAAAAAAACTATAAAACTTAAAAAAAAAATCCTTAAACTCACACAATAAACTAAGCACAGTTAAGTATCCTATTGCATGTGGAGTGGATTAATGTTGGCCCTACATGCGACCTCCTGAGTCCTGTCCTGTGTACTGTACAGTTCCTATAATACACTGTACTCTATAGATCTATCTATATGCTCTGTATGTTGACCTGGCCTGGCTTGGCCTGGCCGAGCTGTGATGGGTCTTGCTTGCAGCAGTAATAAAGGAAAGTGCATTCAACACTGAATAGGAAAAGACATTTTGCTGCCTCTACATCCGGATTCTCTTCTATTCTTCTTCCTATAACAAAACGTACGTACGTCCAAACATACAGTACATAATATGAGTACATTGTATGTATGTATATTGTATAAGTAAGAGGATGGCCGCACATTTCCGTTTCGAATTGTGTGCTTGTGCTCTTAAAAAGCATTCCGGACATAGGTACATATTTATTCTTATTCTCATAGTATAGTCATATGTATATAATGGTATTGAGTACATCTTTCATATATAAAGATTGCTCTAAGGAGCGGGTATACCTCAAATGTACTGATGTAGAACATAGAGTACAAAGAAAAATCGAAGTGCTTCTTCACGACAACAACGACGACGATGACGACGATTGCAACTTACTTAGAGAGTCCAGTTCACTTCTTGAGATGCCACACACATAATTCTGTTTGAGGAGATCAATTACCTATAACAAACAGGGTGTTGCACAGCAGTGGTGGAAAAGCTTCTTTTTGTTTTTATATTGATTTAAGACAAATCAAACATTGAAAGACCATTTTAAGGAAAGATATGGATTCCTAGAAAAAAAAGTAAAATGCGACACAACTGCACATTGCTACTACTCTATCAGTTTTAGAGTACATATGTCGAATAACCTATCAGTTTGTCAGCTATTCTATCAGTCTAAGGATTTAAGTCTATTTTGACAGTCAACAGGGTTGTCATTATTTATTTCTGTCAGTCTCTCATCTCGTAAATTTGTTGCTTCTTTAATTCTATCTCTCTGCATTTATTCTATTTTTATTCCATTTTTGCATTCTGTAAGCCTTCAGTCTATCAGCCTATCAGTCTTTCTGTCTATTAATCTATCAATCTATCAGCCTATCAGTTTAACAGTGTGCCAGAAAGTCATTTTGTAAGTTTATCAGTCTGCCAATCTTTATTTAGTCATTTATTTCATAATTCTTTGACCAAACCATTATATAAATTTATTACTTTGTTAGTAAAACTTTTGTTTCTTCTTTTTTCATTCTTCCAATTTTAAAATTTATCAATCAATTTTTAAGTTGCTGTCAGTCCCTCAACTTGTAAGCTTGTCGCTTCTTTAATTCTATCTCTCTGCATTAATTTTTTTTATTCCATTTTTGCATTCTGTAAATCTTCGGTCTATCATTCGTATCAGTCTATCAGCCTTTCAGTTTATCAGTCTATCAGGTTATCAGCCTATCAGTCTATTATTCTATTAGTCTATAAATGTATCATTCTATCAGTATATCAGTATATCAGTCTATCAGTAAAGCAGTCTATCAGTCTATCAGTCTATCAGTCTATCAGCCTTTCAGTCTATCAGTCTATCAGTCTATCAGTCTATCAGTCTATCAGTCCATCAGTCCATCAGTCCATCAGTCTATCAGTCTATCAATATATCAATCCAATAGTTTATCAGTATGCCAGCAAGTCATTTTGTAAGTCTATCAGTCTGCCAATCTTTATTTTTGTCAGTTTTTAGGCTATTTCTGTTTCATAATTCTTTGGCCAAACCATTATGTAAATCTATTAGTTTTTTAGTCAAACTTTTCTTTATTTGATTCTTTTTCTTCCATTCTTCCAATTTTGAAGTCTATCAATCAATTTATAAGTTGCCTGCCAGTTTAACAAACTATCTGTTCTTAGATCTTATGGTGTCTTATTCTTCCAGCATTTCAATCTATCAATCTATAAGTCTTTTTTCAGATTGTTATTTTTTTTTACTATTCTGTCAATCTGTTATTATCGACTTTTCTTATCAATCTTTTACTCATTTTTATTTTTATTCAGTCAGTCAATTAGTATCAAACTGATGTCAACCTCCGTTCCATTATTCTGCCAACAGAGTACTATGTAAAATTTTCTATTAGTCAGTAAGTTTTTTACTCTTTTATTCTACTTATCTGTCATTTGGGAATTTGTAAGTCTATATTTCATTATTCTATAAATTTAGTATTCTGCCAATTTAACAGTTTACCAATCTTTCAATTTATTACCCTATTAATTTTTCAATCTGCCAGCTTTTGCCTAACTTTTCTGTTAAACTAATATTCTGATAAAGTGACATTTTAACACTCTTCTAGAGCACTTTTCTGGCAGTTGTAAGTATTTTGCCAAGTCGGTCAATATTTCAATTTATCAATCACCCAAATCTATTTGTTTTCCACTTTTTTAATACAAAGGCATGCTCACTAGTTAGTTTTCCAATCTGTCAGGGTATGTTTCATGATCGTATCAAATTTTTATTTTATCATTCCGTCAATCTGTCAGACAGTCTTTTCATCATTTTGTCAATATTTACTCTTTATGACGTTAATTCATTCAATATTAAACTGTCGGTTGTTATTTAATTATTCTGTTAATTAAGTATTTTAACAGTGTCAGCAATGTCAGTTTGTATAGTTTTGTCAATATTTAAGTACTATTTACATGAGCACGACCAACGACCAACGAATGAACGAATATTCTTCGATTTTGACGTTTCTTTCACATGAGAGTTTTTAATTCGTCGCGAATGAAGCCACAGCCGAACACCATTCACCACCGAAACCAAAATAAGAATGATTTTTAGGTTAAGTACGCGCGATTATTTTATTCGTTGCGAGTGTGGATAATGTGGAACGCGAATAAAGTTTGACAGTTCGTATCAACTATTATATTTTTCGCGACGAATAAATTTGTTTTCTTAAATTTATTAATATATTATATTGAAAAGTAAAAGTATGTATTATAAATCAAATAGAAACTATATTGCTATCGTTTAGTTAAGAATTTGTGTGGAAATATGTCTTCAAACGTATATAAACTCACATTTTGTAATTCATTCGTCGTTCGTTGGTCGCGCTCATGTGAATACTACTTTACTTTTTATTTGTTATGTAAACTTACAGTCTGTTGATTTTACAATTATGTTAATCCTCAGTTCTTCAATATTTCTTTCAGTCTGTTAGCTTGTAAGGTTTTCAGTAATATTTCATTTAGTTCAATCAATCAGCCTTTGTTACACTTTTCAAAAAATATAATCATCTTTTGGAATTCCTCAGGGTTCAGTTTTGTGGCCACTTCTTTTTTTTTCTTTTTCTCCTATAATATGTCAGTCATTCACTATTACATGTATTAGGCTGTCAGTTTTTAGCTATATATTAGATTAATCTATTAATTTGTCAATATGTCACTCTTTGTTTTATTAAAGCTGTTTTTTCTCAAGCAGTCTGTTCTGGATAATGTTACTAATGCGGCAGTCTATCAATTGTTTGGTCAGTTAGGGATTGAAGTAGGTATATCCTATTCTGTCTATCTAATGGTAGCAAATATGTAAAATTAATAATTTTCTCACATCTCTAAATTCAACAATTTGATAGTGAAACTGTAAACTTTTAGTCCCTTAACTGACAACCTGTCAATTTGTTAGTCCCACTGATTTTTATGGGACTTTTCATTTTGACGTTTAATTAACTTCTTATTGTTAAAAAGGTAAGCATAAACTATTTTTTTTTAAATTAGTGCAAACGATGCTAAATTGCCTTAAGTGATATTGTCAAACTCTTAGTTTTTTAAGTTATTATTACTTTAAAATACTGTAACGACAAAAAACGTGCAAGCTTTTTTAAATTATAATTATCATTTTAGGTCACGTTTTGTAGAGATTTGGATTTAAACTAATTTTCGTAAGTATAAAAAATGTACATTGTGGCGTTTTTTTCTCAAACAATACATTTCAATCTTTTAGTCATTTTCAAAACATTTTTAAAGAAATTCTTGTATACACAAGAACACCCTGCAAGTTAATACCTTTGTTCACATAATAGTAATAATAAACTATCATTGATTTCTTGATTTGTAACAAAGAAAGAAAAGCAAGTAAAATATACAAAATAAATTAATAAAAATAAACCTAAGCAAAAACAAGAGCTCTCCACAAAAAAGGGTTTCAATGGTATAAATTTTGTTCCCAATATCTCTTTTATTCTTATATATAGAAGGTAGAAGATATCAGTATTTCACTATTAAGATATACTCCCTTCTTGCAAAATGGCAAAAGGCTAATTAAGGGTCTAGGGTCTTTAATTAAGCGTAACGAATTATTACCAAGTCATGGAGTTTCTCTGCGGGGCTTTCTTTCTATCCAGTAAGTTGTGAGGAGGTGGTGAGGCGGCATAAGGCAAATTCAACTATGACCAAAGGGAAGCAACTATACCAAACCAAAACCATCGCATCGGTCGTCTCCTTTTAGCTATAGTCTCATCAAATTCCCATCTCGACTTGTGTTAATTTGAAGGGCGTTTATGCTCAATTATCCAGGCACCTACAGATAAGCAGCCCTTGGTATACTATGAAGACCACCAACGATATAACGTCGAGTATGAAGACGAAGATGAAGACGGAATAAAACGACGCGGACGTCAAGTCGGCTATATGAATGAACAAGAAGAGTTTTCAAAGAAAACTTCCTTCCTATCATTATGGTGGCATAGCATAGCACAGTGGCAATGTCAGTGGTTGGAACCACCGCGGCTATGGATGGCGGCAGGGCCGTTAATCGTTACCAGTCGTTTCCTTTTCCTTTCTCTATCATTTTGCGTGTGTTCTATATTCCTGTCTTGGTCAACTTTGGGAAGGAAATAGAAAATTAAGAAAAAAGAAAGAAAGAAAATAACAGAAGAGAAAAAAGAAGCTGTAAATCCTTGTGGGCATTAAGGATTCGTTCCCTCACGTAGTTTTATCACTTTCCTGTGGCTCACTTCCTTCCTTCTTTTGTTTGTCATTTTCTTTGGTAGCGCTAGCAGCAGCAGGACCAATTTTCTTACGGTTATTCTAGTTTTTCGTTAATTTCATTTGGGGGACTCGTCGTCGTCGTCTTATTTTCTTTCTTGTTCTTGGAACAAAGTTAACTGTTTTTTCTGTTGCCTATCTTCTCCCAATCTGTCCCTAGTGTAGGGTATGATTCTTCTATTCTACAGGACTACAGGTATAAAAGGATAAAACTTTTGGTCCCTTATGTGCAGACAAGAAGAGAAGCGACAAGACACAAACACAGCCAGGTGGTGGTGTTCTTAAAGGTAGATTCAGACATTTCTTAAGGACTCTTCCTCATCTTCTTCTTTTTCTTCTTCTTCTAAAGCATACGATTTTTCCTTGATGGAAATTTGTCGCGAAAGCGAATTTCCGTGTGTTTTTGGGTAATACCGACCACACAATGAGACCAAACTTCTACCGCTAGATGTAGCTGTAAGTCTATACGAGCAGGTATAGAACCGGCCAAAAAAAGAAACGCATTTTTTAAATTTCGTTCTTCTACCTATGAAATAGAGTGATATAGAAGTTTTTTTAATTTATTTTATACTCCTTGTTCCTTCAAGGATTGTCTTTCTTTTTGTTACACATTTCTTTCAAAAGTGAAGTAAAATCGGTGGAAGAACTTTTTTGGATTTTAGCCGGATAAAGTTCTGGATGTTTCTTTATATCTTCTTCTTTTTCTTCTCGTGGTTACACTTTGTTTGAGAGACGAAGGAAATAAACAAAAAAAGAAAATAATTTCGAACAAATGCAATCCGGAAATGATTGTCATTGTATATAGTTCCAGAAAAGAGTCGTAGTTGTTCGTGCTGCCTTGTTTTTTTGGAGAAGTAGAAAAGTTGTGTGTAGAGATTTAATTTTGACAAATTTTCATAGGAGATACAACTTCTTTTTCTTCTTCTTCTTCTTCTTAGGTTTTTTCTTTTTTATTTTCTTGGTTAGGAATTCTCTCATGTGTTTTTTGTAGTTTGTTTGTTTTTGAAAGGAAAGTAAGAAAGTGCATTGTTGTATTGAAAACTTTATACAGAGTTATTTTTCATTAACTTTGATGTTATTTTGATGAGTTGTTTTCGTAGCGGAAAAAGTAGGTCATATCCTTTGCATCATGTATTTGAAAAGAAAAAACATGTGTCTTATTAAATTATCTTAACATTTTTCTTTACAGAAAACATACAATCATAGACCAACAAAAAAAACAGTTACCTTGGAAAAGATAGACTTTTAGATGTGCTAATTATAACTTATTTAAAAGTCATGACATTAATGAATTATAGCTTTGTTAATGTTTTCTTATCGTCTGTCCTTGAATGAAAGCCCGATCGAATGCATTGTTATTTTAAACATTTAAAATATTTTGTTGTTTACTTTTACCCAAACCTTACCACTTCCCCCACATTACAAATAAAATGTTTACGTCTAGCCAATGACTGTTCTAAAAATATCACAAAACGATAAATATTTAGGACCAACAAAAATCGTGTAAATGTACAACACCACGTTTAAGCTTCTTAACTTAAAAGTTTGTAATAAATTTCTACAGCCTATAAATGGCCATAAGATATATATTTTATCAGCCTTGTTAAGGCACTGGTTAAGGGGGTATATTCACAGACAAAGCCTTCAACTACTATGCATTATTTTTAGAAAACGTAATAAAATAATTATCATCAAATTCAAAGTAATGTTATAAGAATATCCGTTAGTAAAATAGTCAATAAGATTCTTCCCCTTACAAAGTTTAATCTTAATACTCACGCTGCTTGGAATCCAAATCAGTTTTACCTTCAGCCAAATTTCGGAAGTACTTTGAGGTACAGAGATTTGTTCTTCAGCCGTACTACACGAATGTGTAATAACATAGCACTCTCTGCTTGTCATTGTAATTTTAAAGAACCAATGTGCAATTATCGGCCTTGGTCTCTTTTAAGTCTTATTTCATTTAACATAGACGGAAATAAGTTATGTATTTAAGACCAACATTTTGATGTAATTTTCTCAGATTATTTAAGATTTCTTAAGAGTCTTGGAATCAACTTAGAATAAGGGTGGATGCGAAAATAACATTTGTCTATGATACCCAAGTATTGAAAACCTTTAATAGTTTCTGAACGCCTCACCGATATTGATAAGGCATATTTTGAAGCTGAGATGAAGATTTTTCAGATAAAAGTGAGTTAAAAAGCACCAATACCTTTCATACCTGATTTGTTTTTGTTCAAATAAGGGACATTATAGATATTATACTGACTTTATCAAACAATTTTTAATTTCAACTTCGAGCACCGATTTAACTTCTTCAAGTTAAACAGATACAGTATTTTGAAAATTACTACATAAGTAGTTTTATAACGGGCGCTTTTTTAATACGTACTATTTGCAATCCAGAAATACTTTTTTCGGAGTTTGTTTTTTTGACAGCTGTCACTTTAGCAAAGTTGTCAAATCGTGTAAATGTATTACCATAATAATGGTTCGGTATACAAGACGCAACAAAACAATATCTCACGTCATCTTTCAATAGCCCCAAAGATCATGCGATTTAAAATCGTAGAAAAAGATTAACATAGCCCTACAAGAAATAGTCCATTTTTGTAGGGTTATGTTAAGTGCCTTTCTACGCAGATAAGCCCGTGATATTGCTGAAATTAAGGTGCCAAAGTGGTCCCAGACAGCAAAATGTGCTAAAAAATTGTGAGTTTAATCCGAAAAAAACCTCTTAAACTGATATTTTTCTAATTGGTTCACTAATTTTAAAAGGCTTTAAAGATATTTATGCGACGATCTTCCAACACACTACTAATCTTAACTTTTATCTCTAGCAACTCTGAATACACATCTCAATCCATTTCTACGTTTTTGCTTATGAGCACATCAAAGATGGTACACCATAATTCCGCAACATAGTTAGTTTTACGTATTATTACGTTATGGTTACGTTACGTAATGTTACATGGTATTTGAAGTCACGTAATGTTACGTAATGTTTAAGTTACCCTACATGCCAACTTAAGATAATGCAATACAATGTCCCGCAACGCAAGGTAACGCTTAACATTTTATGGCTGTAACACAAACAGCTTCAGCTTTGACTTCGTCTGCGTTACGATGGGTCTGCTTCTTCACACTTCTAATATGACATTTCTAAAATGACACTTCTGTCATTAGCAGCTGTAATTTGTTCTCAAAAGTTTGTTTTTGATTTTTCATACAGTAAAATATTTGTGTTGTACCCGTGGCATGATGGTTAGTGCGTTGGACTGTCATGCAAGGGGTCTTGGGTTCAATCCCTGCCTGTGTCACCTTAATTTAAAAAAAAAAAATTAATTTTCGCGGGTACTGCCTCTTGCGAGGAATTGACAAATCCTTCAAGAGTAATTCTTGTCATGAAAAAGTGCTTTCTCAAACTAGCCGTTCGGATTCGGCCTAAAATTGTAGGTCCCTTCCATTCCTGACAACAGTACTCGCACACAGGAAT
This sequence comes from Eupeodes corollae, assembly GCF_945859685.1. Taxonomy (NCBI): domain Eukaryota; kingdom Metazoa; phylum Arthropoda; class Insecta; order Diptera; family Syrphidae; genus Eupeodes; species Eupeodes corollae. Next base: position 125,390,665 of record NC_079149.1, read on the forward strand.
GGTTGAGAGTTGTAAGTCACTAGGCCCTGGTTCACAACGGACTGTTGCGCCACCCCATTTGATTTGAAAATATTTGAATTTTGAAATCGAAAATATTAATTTAATTTATAGTGGAAGTAGCTTACACAGCCTACCGTGGGTATTTTCAGCTCATGGAGCAAGAAAAAGTGTAAAGTGAGAGACGTTGTTGGGTCCGGGAGCTTAATCTACGGAGTTCTTTAATCTATGAGGAATTCAGCAAAACTCATGTTCTGTTCTACAAAATCAAAACGTGTTCAAGAAAATATGTATAGTTATTCTATTTAAATAAATAAGTGGCGCAACAGTTCGTAGAGAACCAGGGCCTAATAGCAGGGATGGAGGGGACATACAGTTTATATGCCGAACCCGAACGGCTAATTTGAGAAAGCACTTTTTATGTCAAGAATTACTCTTGGAGGATTTGTCAATTCCTCGCAAGAGGCAGTACAGGTGAATCAAACTTAAGGTGGCACAGGCAGGGATCGACCCCAAGACCTCTCGCATGACAGTCCGACGCACTAACCATCATGCCATGGGTTATTCTATTTATATTTCAATAACTTACCTTTCAACATTTCTAATACACAATGGTTATCCCTCCAAATGCAAATGTATATTTTTTGTTGACTTTGTTTGTAGCTGTTGAGCTATTAGACAAAGCAAATGCTCAGCAAATTTGAGCTAGAGCTCCCGTTTGAAGTCACATTACGTAACATTACGTTCTTTTCCTTACGATTGTCAAACAAAGCCTGAGGTCAAAACTTTATTGGGATACCATGCATTGAATTCCTATGGCTGAACTCGTAAACATCAGCCAAAGCTGAAGCGTGTTTGTGTTTCAGCCATTAAGTCTGCTATCGTAATATAAATTGATATTTTCAAAGCAAAAAAAGGCGCAAACGTAACAAATTGTCACTCAACTTGTGCCTATTTTAAAAAAAACAAAAATGCAGAATTTATAAATCACTAACTGGGGTTTTGGCTATCAAACTCGAACAATAAAAGAACTTCGTTATGTGACGTATTTTAAATTGGTCGTTTTTCATGTGATTATAGTTTTTTCAATAATTAAATACTATGAAGAAAATCATTTCAGTACCAAGGGACATTGGTTTCTCCAAAATAGATTTTTTACAACAACATTCAGTACAAAAATAATGACAACCTTTAAAAATTTTTAACAAAAGAACGTTTTAACTATATTTTGTAACTACCATCTTGTTTTTCTTTGTAGACAATCTCACTTTTTTTTGCTGTCCTTATAATAATGTCCTCCATCTTTTCTTTTTTTTTTTTGAGTACCAAAGTGCTTTTCTCTATCACCATTCTAAATCCTTTGATTATAAGAATTTCCTTTGTATATACTTTTATCCTCGAGGTCAATTATTTTGATAGATTGTGCGGTTTCGATAAAATGTAACTCTTCAAATTCCTTACAAAATTCATCATGACAACCTTGTGTAATATAGAACAAAAGCACTTTTACTCTTTATCTGTCATTCATTAAAAAATAAAATCGATAAAATTTTAAAGGAATTGATTTTCAGAATGTCCTTCTCTCGTTAATATACACGTCCTTTTTTATATCCTTACAATTTATAATTAAATCAAAGGATTCTGGTGGTTTTGAGGATACGACTTTATAGCCTAGAGATTTTATTTTTATTAAATTTAAATGGTAGTAATTTGTTGGTGTTGTTCTTGTAACAAGAACATTAAACCCATTTTAATTGTAAACGCCATTTACAGGACATTTGCATTAAATGGAGACTATAAGGTACTTCATGATCAATTGCATCAAAGGAAAAGTTAATAGCTCTCCACTGTCTCTCATTTGGAATTGAAGCAAATTAAAAAAAATACGAAAATGAAATAACTTTAAATTAATTTATTCAATTCATTTAACTAAAGAGAGGCTCACTATCAGTATCAACGTCATCATCATCACTATCAATTGATAGGGTTGAGTAGGAGCGGGGTGAAATTAAACGCATATCCATTAAAATTCGTGTTCGCAATTTAATTGACACAAAAATATCTCTGTTTGTTTATATACAAATTACTGTATACATTATGTGAATGGGACATTATATGGGCCAGAGTACATATTTTTGATTGCAATTATTGCATAAGCCTGCGGCTCTGTCACATCTGTTTGCACAAAAAATTTACCTTTTTGAGTGTTTATATATTTACATATATATTATATGCCTTGCATAGATGAATGTAAAGCTACATAATATGTATATTTGTATTCAATAAACTTTGTGTATATAAACACAAGATTTATAATGAAATTAATAGCCACAAATAAATTTAATTTTGGTTTAATTTAAGCTCGGGTGTTGGTGCATATTATATGCACTGCAATGCATACATTCGTACATACGGAATTAACTTAGTAAACAAATAGATTTTTCGACGTTCATTTAAAATCCATATATTTTAAAGGAGTTTGAAAGTGTCAGAATTTAAATTAAATAATGAACAAGAAGGACAAAATTTATGGAGAAACTGGAAAGAGTGAGATGAGTTATGGTGCAGTCAATTAAAAAAGGATTCAGGACATCGTAAAATATCAATTTTAAATTTTCATGTATCGCAACATTAGTTAAAGGTAACTTCTTTTATTATCCTTTTCTGCTGCGTAACTGATTGAGCTCTTGAAGATTATGTTAGAAGATTGTTAATCAGTAAGATGAATGAAGATTTATGAAGATGTTAGACAATATTGGAAAAATGAAGGTGAAGGTGCTTGAAAGGGCTTTAAAAATGCGCCACGATGCCTTGCCGGCTGTTGTCTGATCTCGTAATACATCGTAACGTTTCGTTGTGGTTTTCTAAGGTTTGTTGAATTTGGCTTAGGTCGCATGGAAATACTTTAAGGTTCATGGAGAAAAATTAAAATGCATGTTAAAACGTCTACAGTTCCAGTAAAGTTGAGCTATGGTCTATAAGGAGAGATTTATCTGGCTCCCTGTCCTTGGTCTCATACTAAAGATCTGGCTCTTCAGGTTTGGGATGATTTCATGACCACCAACTAATATTTTGTTCCGAAGCACCAACGAGTCTTGAATACAGACAGATTTACTGAAGATGCACCAAGTAAATGGAGAACGAACTTTGGAACATGAATCTTACGTGAAATGTAGGATAACTTAATAGATCATGTGCACAGAACAATAAGCGAAAGTCTTAAACTGCCGTTAAGCAGGTATTTAACCTAATCAAGAAATGCGATAGAATGGACCGGGTGAAGCAAATTAAAAGACTGGAATGTTAACTACGGCGATCGCTACCGACAACAAAGGCAGCGATTATTTGGCTGTTGGTTTTTAGTTGGAACTACACTTCCGCAAAAAGTCTAGAGCTTCATCAATGAAGAGGAGGAAGAGGAATACACCAAAGACGTTCATATTAACAGTGGCTATAACAATAAAATTGTTAAAGAACATTTCAATACCAATCTAGGAAGAGATGACATCATTCGTGACACTATAGCACTACATAACCTTTGATAAAATATTCAGGCTGGTCGACATCGCTTAGGGGAGAGACGTTCTGGTAGTTATAATTAGCAGTTCAAACATGTCAGTATCTACAATGGCACATGGAAATCTTCTGTCTGAGCACATTTCGATCGAAGGACGACACTTTTCAAAGGGACCAACATTGACTTTCATAATAGCCAAGGTACAGCTACGGATATCCGCATCCAAGCCAAAACAAGAAAGTACTGTGGTGAGAAGATTCGACGTTTGACAGCTACAATAGCATGAGTTTGACATGCCCTTTTCCAATAAAGTCTCTAACAACTTCGTAAGAAGTCCTCTACTGCCTGCATCAAACATTGAAAACCAGTAGTGGGATTCCTCTGAAGTGCTAGGGTTCACACAGCCTTCACAACGAAACTTTTGATTTGTCGACAAGTGCCGGCACAAACATGCAGCTAAAGAAAAAGAGAGGAACACCCGATTTTCAGAAGGAAAAAAAGAGTGATCGAGGAAATAGAAGGATGCCAGAAAGGGAATTAGGATCTTTTATTCTACCAAAAGTTAAAAAAATCACTTCCCTAATAATAACTGATAAAGTGAGTTCTTCAAAGACCCTACAGCAGCTTAACTTATATTTCTATTAGCTTTATTTTAAAATCTAAGAAATGCACTCCAGGAAATAAAAAGAAATGTAATTAATTGAGTAATTAAATGAATTCTTCGTCAAAAAGCGAATACAAATAAAGTTTAAGTTACGTAAATTGTTCTATGGAAAAATTAACAAAAAAAAAGCTTAACAGCATCTAATGGTATCAACTTATTGCATAATCCAAAGCGTGGTTGCTTTAACCTATAATCAAATCAAAGACAAAAATTCTGGTCTGCCATGAAACTCTGCAATGTCTGCATTCTTACCACTAAAAGTGTTAAATGACGACAACAATTGAATAAAACTACACAAAAATTGTTTTCTGCAATTCCCGATCGGAATTTCATAATGCAACTAATTCAGCTACTGCCTTAGAATTGCATCTAATCCACATTGTAGCTGACCTTAGCTAAAAAAAAAAATCAAACACACTTAACACCCAAATCAAATTCTTGAAAAGTAGAACTTGTTTCAACCTTACACTTGATTTCGTCACTCATTTCATTTGCTACCTGCTTGCATGAATTTTTTAAAAATCTCACCTGGCGCTATGTAAGTAAAGATATAGATGCACACCAGAGTGTTGGCGGCTTGTTTATTTACAAGACCATGGTCCAGCGTCCAGAGTTGGAAATAGCTTGGTTCTAAAAGCCAACATCACCCAAACAAACTGTCACTTGGACTTCACTGCAATTACACGCCAACGAGCACAACTTTTGCTTAGTCTAACGCGAACTGGATTTCCGCGCACAAGTTTGATAGAGTCGCCAGGCCAGCGCCATGCCATCACATAGGTACAGGCGACACGATATGCGCGACGCAGGCACAGACGCTGACACGCCCAATTAATTCGATCCAATTATTGACATAAAATAATAATAAAAATCCGATTAATATTGACAAGTTGTTTTGAATCTGATTAAAGCAGCCTCCATCATCATCATGGCTTGAGTTGACTCCTGGCATTGAATATTTTTAATATGGAATGCGAGCAACAACTATACTTGAGCTTGACAGCCGGGCTCTACGACTAACCCATTTCTATGGGTATAGGTAAACAGAAGAACTAGAAGATCTTTATAGTACCTGTGTGAAGATTGAGTATAAAAAGTTCTGCAAGAATCATTGAAAGACATCAGTAACGATTAAATCGTAGCACAGTCAAGACCTTTAAAAGTCATAAAATACCAAAAACCTTTAAGCATCATGAAGGTAAGAAGACATCATCCTTGAGATTTCTTCAAAATTTCTGTAACATTTTCTCTACTCTATTTTAGTTCGCCGTATTTGCCGTAGTCGTGCTTGCTTTGGCCCTTGGTGCTCAATCATCTGTGATCTTGGGAGCTCCAGGCCCATTGTTGGCCGTTTCAGGACCCGCCGGTTTGGTTACAGTTCCCGGTGCTGTATCAATCCAAGCTGCTCCCGGTGCTGTATCAATTCAATCTGCTCCAGGTGTCATCTCCCTCCAAACAGCCCCTGCCGTTGTTGCTCCAGTCGTCGTTGGAGCTGAAGGTACCTATGTAGCAAAGACCCGTGGTGCTGTTCACGTTGCTCCATTACCAGGACACGCCCAATCTGCTGCTTCAGTTAATCTTGAACCAGCACCAGGAACTTTGTAAGAAGTTTACCAGTTAATCAACCAACACGCCAGCAACCAATGCAGATCTTCAATTTTTGTTTTGTTTTTTAATTCTTCCCTTCCTCTATCTTCCTATTCTTTATTTAAAATTTCATTGAAAAAGTTCAAAACCCCTCATTTACAAAATGATGTGGGTAGTAAGTTGTTTTGGGGGCCTCCAGTCAGTTTTTGTTTTAAATATTAAATTTTTTGTTCGAAGAGATTTAATATTTTGTTATACGGCTAGAAAATTTTGTTTTCTGTAAAGTTAACTCTTTTCTTTTATAAAATAAAACTTAAAAAAATAATCATGAAACTGTTTTGTATTTAAAAACTTTTCCTGGCACTCAAACCAAAGACTTCCAGCGGGAGGTCATGCAGATAATAAGGGGATACAATAAAAGTAAGTATCTAGAACCAAGTAAGTAAGGCTGCGTCTAGTATCCAATCATCAAGTAATAATTAAAAATTCTATGTTTTTCTACGTTTTTGTTTTTGATGTTTTTCTCACTTGAAATCAGCTAAGCACAACGCCAATTTAAAATATTAATGTTATTTTTACCTGATCGCTTTCTATATTGTTTTTTTTTTCTGAAAATTATAATTTTATCAAAAAGCATCGAAAATAATTTACGGCAAAACTTTAAATAAATAACCGTAAAAAACTTAAAAATCGTTTTTTTAAATAGTTTCGTGCAGATTTAGAAGAAAACATAGAAAAAATAAGAAGACAAAATTTATATTTATTTATGTTAGTGTAGTCTTATTAAAAGAAAATTTACTTAACTATTTTACCTAGCGACATAATAAACAAAAAACAGAAAAAAAACAAAGAAAGCAATGTAGAATAAAATAATAAACTGTGATTAGAATTTTTTGTCAAGTAATAAATATTTAAATGTTTGTATTTTCATACCAATTAAGCAAAAACATAGAAAACGTAGAATTGCAAATTTTATTTATAAAAAAAAACAAATAAAAGGCTTTTAACACTTAACATTTCAACGCAAGAATTGTTTAGATAATCATAAAAGATTAGTACATTAACATTAACAAACAAAGAAAAGCATTGGAAACTATGATATGATTTTAACTGTTATTTACATGATTTTGATCTCTAATTTCTAGTAAATGCATAATAAACATTTCTATGAAGGAAATTTGTTTGGTGGCTTCATAATATTTTGAGAGAAAAAATAAAATTATAAGCACAGAAAATATTTAAAATATGTGAAATAATGACAAACAATTGTAAAACATAGAAAACTTTGCGCAGTGCAATTTAAATTGTCATACCTACAAAAACTGCAAAATACTTAAACATTTATCTTTCAATACGAGAAGTTTGTTCTTCTTTTATTTTTGTTTAAAAACGTTCGCTCAGAAAAATTATGTGAGTAAACTTTTTAATGCTATTATAAAAACATAGAAAATGTTTGTTAATAAAATAGCGAAAACCATAGCAACTAGTTCATATTCAATTAATGACGAATTATTGAGACACTTAACCCAAAACTTGTATACTTATAAGAAGTCCATTAAAAAAAACATAGAAAACATCGAATCACAAATTTGAACCAGAAACAATAAATTTTTTTCTTCCATATGATACAAATTATCCTGTATAGCAATTAATCTAAGGACTCGTTGCAAAACATGTGACATGTAAATTAATTTTATCACCTTATGGTTAGCCTCACGATGGCGATTATTTAAACCCACAAACAAATATTAAATTTCTTTCACACAAAGGTCTTCTCAGTTAGCACTAAGGAAGACTCGAACCCAAAAAAAGACAAAAAAAAACACGTCAAACCATAACCGTGGTTAACAACCATTTTTTTTTTTGTAAAACCTACAATTTTCTACCTCTCTGTTATTTCCCATTAGTCATATTTTGCTTCCTTTTTAAATATTATTATTATTATCCTTTTTCCTTTGTGTCATTGTTCTGTCTGTAAGGTAGGTACTATTTCGAAAACTTCTTTCCGGTTCTCGCTTTTCTATTATTAAATTTTGTGTGGCTTTGCCACAACGGTTAATTAATTTAAATTTACACTAAATAATCTCACTTAAAAATGGACCTCTACAATCCACATCCGGAGCCGGAGCAGGAGCCGGACAAACAAAAGCAAAAGTACAAGAATCCTGGCATTAGTTAAGGTATAACAATAAAACTACACCTTTTGAGATAATTACCGCATTATAGTTGTGCAGGAGGAATAGGAGACACAAATAAAACATTTTCTATGTTTTTTTTCTTTGTTTGCTTTTTTGTTTTAAACGAATTTGCGTCTCGTCCTAAATTTTTGAGTATGGACTTAGTGTATTTTTGAGAATAAAGGTATCCCTATCCTTACATTTTAATCCTTTTTAAAGCCTTTAGAGAAGTGCATCAAGGGATGCAGAAAATAGTAGACCGAAAAATGTCCTTCCATCCTTTATTCATGTTGAATAAGACGGAGGGGAGGATAAAGTATGGGTAAGGATTGGATGAAGGATAATGTATATAGGCATCAGTATGAGATGTAGGTTTGTTTGAATTTCGTTATGCCTGCATATTTATATAGGTATGAGTTTAAAAACCTGAATAATCCGTGGCGTTAGTACAGGATTTTGCAAGGATAATGGATGACAATGTACACATCTAGTTTCATAACTTTTTACTCTACCTATCTACATTTTACGGTATTTGTATACCTATAACTCCCATAAAGTGGTATCTAACACCTTCAAATTTTTCGGACGACTTAGTTACATGTTGAGCTGAATGTCCTGTGAGTCGTTGCCATAGTCGAGTCGATGTCATTATTTTAAATTTTAAACATTCATCCTGAGATGTGTGTATAGAATATGCAAGGACATTTATTTTTTTTTGGAATAAAAATCGATTTTAACTATTTTACTGCAACTTAAATGAATCTGCCAGAGCAACGACACGGTCGGAGGTAAATGGTAGGTCCATCGCCACCGTTAACGTCGTTAACACAAGAAACTTTACCCTTTTTCGGGTTCTAGGGCAAGTCTTAATTTTTCAACAGGAAATGCTGGTATTTTTTGTATGAACAAAAATAACAAATATACAAGTGCAAGAGTTCCTTTTTTTTTAAACGTGATGTGGGTTCCTTTTTTTGTCGTCCTTTTTGTTGAGAGGTTGTGTTGGGTTCCCTAATTATTTACTCATTTTTTTCTGGGGTTGTTGTTCTTTTCTAGGAGAACCATTTAGTATTAAAGGCTTTCCAAAACGCTTAATTATTTTGGACAGAAAAAAAAGGAAACAACAACAAAGTTTAGTATGGCTTGTTGTGTGCCCTATTTTATGTGGGCTATGGAGTGTGTTGAAATATGTTCCTACCGTTAAGTAGAATAGCTTTTAATATATCAGAATAAAAAAAACGGCTCTTAGCTAAACAGCTACCGATTTGTTTTCCTCAAAGTCGACATAAGTTTTATTTGTTTTTTTCTTTGTACCCTTTTTGAGAATAAAGCATCGTTTGATATGGAGTTGAAATATTTACATCTACTTTAAGCATTCTCCGTTAATTCTGAAAAGTATATTTTCTTTATTTGAAAAACTTATAGACCTACGGTAAGTGTGTATTGTCTTGTTGATTGAAAGGCACTTGGGTTAAGAAATTCCCTCCTAAAAGGTGGCAACCTTATTTTTTATTTTCAACACAAAAATTGAATTCAATATCGAAACATTTAAAACTTCAACTCCATACTAAGTGGGAATTGCCAACACCTTGAGACTTAAATTTTATCTTCTGAAGCGATAATACTCCAATTTAATTTTAAGGTGCAAAATTTGAAGAAGTTCATTGATTTTGAGGCGTAGAGGTGGTATGTTTGGCATTGGACACATGTCAAATTTATTTACTATTTTATGTGTTATTATAATAGTTAAATATTCGGTATTCATGGTATTGGATCGATAACTAATCGAAAAACACGTTAAAATCATACAAACTTATAACAAAAGTAATGATTCAAGCATTCAAGCCATTTCGAAACCTGTCAAACTGAGCTAACATTTTAATTGCCAAAATAATACTTGAATGTTTGTTTGAAATTTGAAAAGGGTGCATGTAATGTAATAATGTACTCTCAGCCGACTAATGCCTTGGAATTTCTTGACGTTTTAAGGAAACTTAAATCTAAATCAAAGGTTTTTAGAAAAATGTTTTTGTATGCGTGTTTTCGTGGGTTCGTTCCTTTCGGATAGTTTCAGTTTTTTTTTATTATAAAAACTAAGAATCTAAAATAAACATTACACAAAATTGTCAAAAATTTTGACCTTTTATGGTCAGTGTAAGGAAATAATCTTAGAAGAATCCAATAGTATACTTTTTTTTTAAGAAATACAAACTTTTTAAAAAAAAAAAGCTACTAAATTTGGTATTGATAAAAGAGGCTGGGATGTGACCCACACTGATAACTTCTCATCCCGTCTGTTAATTTGTCCGGCTTAAAAAATTGTAGGTTTTCGTGTTGGGTTAAAAAAGTTGTCAGTTGAATTATTCTTAAAAATTTTAAAGTTACCAACAATATTTCCAAATAAAGAAATATTTTAGTTTGAAAATCTAGTTTTGTTAAATTTATTTTAGTCGAAAACAAATTTTTACCAATTTAATTAGCATTTCTTAAATTTTTACAAATTGGATAAATGAAATAAATTTGAGAGATATTAAGAACCGAACATCAATTTTTACCAAATTTGCGTACTACATCTTGTCGATCTTATTTTTTTATAAAAAAACATAAAGATGAATTTTCGTAAAAAAGAATTACTGAATGTCGAAAACAATATTTTCTGTGAAATATAAAAAAGTTTGAAGACAATATTTTTAATTTTTAAAAAGCTATTTGATTCAAAAGTAAATTTTTACCAAGTTTTATTTTTTTTTTGTTTTGTTAGGTTTTTATTTTTTGTAAAAAAATTGTCAATTCGATTTTTCTCCAAATTTGCCAAAATGGTAAAATCAAAATTTCTTGTAAGTAAAAATTAGCTGGAAGCCAAAATCTCAAATTTTTGAAAAGATATTTGAGTCGAAAATCAATTTTTACCAACTTTTGATAAATTTTCTTTAAGTTTTTATTTTTTGTAAAAAAAAAAATTTGAACTCGATTTTTCTCAAAATTTAAATGAATATTTACAAGAAAAAAGTTTAAAGCCAATATCTTAAAGTTTTGAAAAGATGTTTGAGTCGAAAATCAATTTTTACCAACTTTGAGCCATGTTCTCTTAGATTTGTATTTAAAAAAACGTCTATTTGATTTTTCTTTAAATGTTACTAGATGTCAAACTGATGATTCTTCGTTGTACAAAATTATTTAAGAGATGAAATCATTTTTATTCGTAAATTTTTCGAGATGACAATTTTGTTTTCAGTTTTTTTGATTTATAAAAAAACAACCTTGATACCATCAAGTTACAATATATTTTATAAAATTTAATTCAAGTCTCTAGCGTTTTTGGTTCGTTAGATATTTAGGGTTAACCATAACTGTTACCTTTTTTTAAACGCTATGTTAAAAAAAAACCAAAAACGCAATTTTCTTGTGAGCTTTTTTTGCATTTTTATTTACTTATTATCTGTATAACAACATTTATTTGAAGTCGATATCTGTTCTGGTTCTTGAGCTATGGACGACTAAAAAAACGTTGGGAACATTCGGACATACAAACATACGAGTACATACACATTCACGCACAGACATCTTTCTAAAAATCTTTTACTTCGAATCAAGAGACCTTGATACGTCGATTAATATCAAAATTTTCAATTTGGCAAATCGGACCCATTACAATAACTTCCTATGGGAAGTAAATAAATTTTATTTTATCATATGCACAATTTTGTTGCTAACTAAATACAAGAAATTGGTAAGAAATTGATTTCAACTTAATTATTATGAGCGACGACTTAAAATTCTTGTGTCCCATAATATTGTGTAAGAATCTTAGAAAAATCAACGGATGAGGATGGATAGGAAGATATTAGTTTAGGTCGCATACCAACCTCTTTTTTGTTTGGTATAATTTCGAAATATGTCATATTTCAATGTTCGCTATTTGCACATTTTTATTTATTAAAAAGATTTAAGTTATAAGACTGTCAAACTATTCGAAACAATTGCTACTGACAAACATTGTTATTTATATATATTTACAACATTTTAATTTATAAAAATACCAGGATTTATGTCACACAAACTGCTATTCAAAAATGTCAAACTTAAAAATGGAAAAATAAAATAAAGTTATTCGAATCTAACACTAGATTGTGTTCTAGTTTATGCTGCAATCTCAATCACAATAAATCCGAAACTCAATTTAAATCATAAAAATATCCTAGAAATTCAAACCAACGACCTTGCCAAAAAAAATAATGCTCTTGGACTTGGATGGATTCAAGCAAAATTCCACTTTCAATAACAACAAGCAAAATAAAAACGAAAATAAAATCTCATATCCATGCCCTGCCCATGACCGAAATTCCATTCCATCCATCCATTGAAAAATAAACTCATTTATTTATTTTTTCGTTTACGTTCTTGCGCTAAAAGCTGATAGTACTCTGCAAAAATCATCTATAATCCTCTCCGCACTTTGACCTTCACGTGGAAGAAAATAAAGCAACAACAAACGAAAAAAAAAACAACAATAATGAAAAAGGACGAACACAATTTACCAAAATTTCAATCGATCAAAGTTCGGCCGATAGGTTGCAAAGACTTGCTCTTGTATTTCAAGTTCCTTTTTATAGTTTGTTTCTTAAGCCTAGTACGCTGCTGATGCGAAACGAAATTTCCCATACAAAAATGACATGACGAAATCATAAACGAAAAATTTCGCTGTGCTTTTCGTTTTTCAGTACGCTGCTGAACAACGAAATGTGTCATTTTAGTGGATAGCTGTACTAGATTTTTTAGTACAATTCTCCACTCTTTTCGTTCTCAATTTAATTGCCCGGTATATTAATTGCTTGCGAAATTTTGACGTTTAATTTATTTATTGGAAAAAATTGTTTACAAATCAAAATTGAAAATTGTTTACTCGTGACTTTCGGTGTTTTGTTTTTTGTTTTCCACAGCTGACAGAACTCTACACAAATATTTTTCCGTTGTGGTTTTCGTTTTAATTTCGCTCTACACTTGGAGACCACCGAAAAATTTCGTTTCGCATCAGCAGCGTACTAGGCTTTAATTTTAAAATATAAAAATGTTGCCTATTTCATATGTGTATAAAATCTTAAATTAAATATTGTTAACGAATACAATTTACCATCGTTATAATCTTATTTATAGCACCTCCTTATTTGCAAAACAAAATTTATCCCAAAAAATAAATATTCCACATACGCCTTAGTGTACATTTGCATATAAAAATAATTCGTACAATGTTTTAGTGTCGTTAGTAGAGGACTATGTTATATATGTATGTATGAAAAGTAGCACAGTTCAGCTCCTGGATTAGTGCCAAAGCATTTTACAAAATTTTATCCCAAAAAGTTTATCTACCATAGAAGTTTTGAAAGTGCTCATACTCTCATACTCGTAGTATGAGCATGAGGAGTATGTGGATAAAGTTGTAGTTGTGTTTTTAAAATAGGGACCATAACCATCATCGGAGAAAGTTTTTCTTTTCATACTAAAAAATGGCCAGCTTAAGAGTAAATATGTGGTTTGTAGGATTCTACTAATGTTTTCATTGCGAATAACTTCGTCTTCTTCCTTTTTTTGGAGGGGTTACATTGCAGGGTGTGTGTGTATTTGGTATTTGTAAATTCGAGAGGTTTCCATAATTTTCACATAAATAAGTGTTTTTGTCTTTCGGAATTTGGAATTGTTGATGTTGCTGCATTGGTGGGAGTAATTTGTGCTTACTTTTGGTGGTCAAAACACAAACAACTTTAAGAAAAATTACTTATAAGGATGTTTTTTATATTTTTTGTTTAATAAAAAATGGCTTTAATGAAAATAATGATCCAAGTTATTTGTCACATCGTTTAGCTTATGCGATTATTTAGGATTCGTTGTTTAGTTAATCCCTAAATTTATTTAATTTAAAATTATTTGTATGGTACCAGTTATAATGTGTCTCAGATGAAAATATAGGGTCATTCATTTTATTCAGTTTGAAAATGTAAAATAAAAATCCCACCCTTGTCCGTTTGTCGATTTTTATTAAAGTTTAACCAAATATTTATAATAATATTTTGTGTGAGAAAAAGGATTTTAAGGGAATATATTTATATTTATATTTATATATTTACTTGGCGAAAATCATTTCTTATCAATTTTTGTTCGTTTTTGGAAGTTTTTAAATTGTAAGAAAAGTTCTCCACGGGATTTTATTTAAAAAATTAACTAACTAAAAGTTAAGACCAATATTTTTTAAATAATTAAATAAGTTTAATTTCAATATTTGAATTTGTTACCAACGTCAGAAACTAATATCTAAAAATTTATCAGAAAAACCATGATTTATTATTTTTTTTTTTGAAAATCATTAGAGCGGTTAATTTTAAACTAATTTTGTTACATACAATTTTTGAATTTTATTTTAAAACTATTTCTAACTATTTAGAACATTTTAAATTTGATTTTTGTAAAAAAAAAAAATGATAATCCATTTTCGAGATAAAAAATTTTAGTAAAAAAAAATGTATTCTTTTCTAAAAGTCCTGAAAAAATACAACGACTATTTTGTTCATCAAAAACTATTAAAATATTCCTTGGGAAAACTTAAAAAAAATAATGGGCCCCTTTTGGAGGAATACAATCATTTTTTTTCATTGAATGAAGCCAAATTAAGAAAAAAAAAGTTGGAGGAAATTTAAAACAAAAGTCTATCTGTTCGTTTTGAAGAAAATTTGAATTTTGTTAAAAAAAATTTTATTTTTAGTCTTAAAAAAAATGAAAAACGCCAAACGCGAATGTGCTTAAAATCTTAATTACCAATTTTGAAATCAATCGAAGCAGTGTTTTGGCTTGTAGGGACGAGGACAGACAGTTGACAACTAAAATTCATATTAAAATACACTACTCAAAACAAAATAGGGCCCACCCAAGTTTTATGTTGTATTTAGCCTAAAAACTACTTAACTGGTGAACATTATCTAAGCTCTGGATTTTATTAGATTACTCCACAAGTGTATGATTCCATATCATGCTGAACGATAATTTTACCGTTACCTCCAAGTGAATAGGCAAAAAAAGGCTATCGCTCAAAAAAACAATGGATGCAAAAACTATTTCAGTTGTTTTCTCTTTTTGATTTAAGCGTTGTTGGAAAGGTTTTTCATTATTGAACGCAATTTCGGCCCCTTTCTGAACGCCATTTCGATACTGAAAACGCAATCAGAGCGGAAAATATGCTGGAGCAAGGAATTTCTCAAAGGGCTGTTGTAAATCGAACCGGTATGTCAGGGTGAGCTATCCAAAATATGTGGGAACACTTCCATGAAACCAAAAGTGTAGCAAGGAGACCAGTAGTAGTAGTAGTAAGTATCTAGGAGTTTACATTTTTAAATAAGATTTTAATTTTCTTTTGAAGTAAAAAATGCAAAACTTACGACATTGACAAACGTCGTCTGTCGGGTAGTTGATTTTACGTACATATTATAACAATTATTAGTTTTAAATCAAAATTTTATGAACATTTTAAGACATTTTTGTATTGGTTATATTCTGTCACTAGTTCTTTCGGTATTGTAAGGCTACAGTGATAAAATTCGAAAGTCTTTCAAAACTGGTGCTGTTTTTTCCATTGAGCACCTGGATTATTTCCGCTTCTGTAAACCAAAATTTCCCAAGGAAATTCCTTTAAATCCGGACATCTGCCCAAGAATTGCTGGATGTTTTCTTCCTCACTTAAGCTGCACACACTACATAATGATAATTCGTTCTGACCAAATCCGTTTAAGCTTGATTAAATCAAATCTTGCCTTAAAAATCCAGGTGATCTTGTTCAGTTCGAAACCATCATAAATGTACATCTGTCCTCTTTAATGATCCAGGTGTTTGTAGATGCGCGTGCTGCTTTCAGATACCCTTCGTAAGTTTTCTTGTTGGCCCTCTGATTTTAACAGCTGCAATAGATCATTGCCTTTTTGGATCCAATAAACTTGAGAAATAGATCACTCATCCCAACGCAGTCCAAAACAATATGCAAGATTGTTCAATTCCTTTATTCAGGACAATTTTTCCCTCAAAACTGTTTTTGTTAGTTTTTTTAGTTTTTGCGGTAGTCTTGTTTCACTGTATTTGAATAATGTTTTTGATATAAATCCGAGGTGAAGATCAAGGGTATAGTAATGCAGAACAATGTCAGAAAGAATTTGAGCCACAACTCAGCAAGAAGACCGGTCCATTCGAATAACTTCACATCGGGAGCGTGCTGTAATCGCCCTGGGCTTACAAACTCAACTGCGGCAGTCATCTGGCACTAAAGTCAGTGATAAAACCAATTGCAATCAACTCCATGAAAATGGTCAACAGTCCAAAGCTCTTGCTATTTGGCCGAAACTTACAATGGCCCATAGTTTAGTGCGATTAAAACACGCATATGAGCATTCAAATAGAATCATAGACAACTGGAGGTCTGAACTCCTTACAGACGAATGCAAAATCAAATTTATGAGGAATGATAAACTAGTACGAGTTTGGAGAAGGGCACGTTAACGTTTTAGTGACCCGTGCATTTACGGCAGTGACCGACTTGGGTGCTCCAGTGTAACGGTATAGGCTGGAATAAGTTTTCTAAACTGTTTATCCTGGATGAGGGCACCGTTAACGACGCCAATTACATTAAAATTATAATACGACCTGTTGTGAAACCTTTTTCACAAAGAGTTTGCGATGAGTTTGTTTTTATGGATGATAATGCTTGCACACATACGGCCCGTATCACGCAAGTAGTTCTTTTTGACTCCAGTATTACACTTTTGAAATGGCTGCCAAGAGCCAAGACCTCAATCCTGTCACAGAAACCTCAAGGAAAACCACAACAGTGTCAACACTTAACAAGAGCTCATACATGCATTAAAAACCTGTTGAGACCGTAGACCCGAACAAAATGTAAGTTATCTGATCGAAAACGTACCTACTAGATTTTTCAAAAAAAAAATTTTAAACCTAAATAAAGATTTTTGTTTCCGTGTTAAAAGTGTGGACACTACTACTTTATACTAAGCTGAAACATAATAACAACCGTAATAACCAAAAAAAATATAAACAATATTTTCTTTAGAAGAAAGTCGAAACACTGTGTGGGTCGTATTTTTATTAGCAACCATTTTTGCTGAGGTTTTTATTTTCTGTAAACAAAAACTGTTTAATAGATTTGTGTTAAAATTTTACCAGATGTCAAAAACGTTATTATTTGACGTATAAAGTTATTTAAGATGAAATATCACGTTTTTGAGGTAACAAGAATTATATTTGGATTTTTTTGTTTTTACTTATTCCATGCTCGCTGATTTATTCATTTCATCGACCGGGGACAACCCATCACGAATTTACTGTCAAAACATTACAATGTTGTTAAAATAGGGTTTTTAAATTGAAGTAGGTAGGTTTTGGCCATTTTGTTTTGATGACATCTTTGTAAAATCTTTTGTTTATTATTCAGTTGCTTATGCCAAATGATCATTGCATTCATTTTACGGTAGCGTAGTGGCCCTTCACAGTCGACTCTTTAAGGTTTAGGCTTTAACTCAGTCTTTGAAAGACTTCAACTTGGCGAATTTTTAGCCGGGACTTGTGTATGCACCCATACAAGATCCAACTGGTACATGAGCTAAAAGTTTATGACCATAGACAAGGCCGTTTGTTTGCTGACTGGGCTTCGAATCGTTTGAAAGAGGACCCCAATTTTGGCCGAAAAATCATCTTTTGTGACGAGGCACATTTTTGAATGAATGACTGTGTTAAGAAGCAAAATTGCAGTTTATATGACCTCACCATCCCACCAGATGCATCCTCAAAAAGTTACCGTTTGGTGCGGATTTTGAACCGGCGGCGGCGCGGCGACGTAATTGGTCCGTACCTTTTTAAACGACTTTAGTTAGCTACATAACGATGATAATTCATTTTGTATGCCCCAAATTGAACCATATGGACCTAGACGACATGTGTTTCCAGTAGGACGGCGCTACGTACCACACAGCAAAAGCCACGAAATCTACACACAACATCTACCCACTCTTATTAAAAAACCCATAGATAAATTAAGTGTCCATACAATTAATTTTCAAGTGCTCTTAGAATGAAGTTACCTAAATTTTGTGCAAAAACAATTTGGTCTGAAACCTTAAAATTTAAGAAGTTTCCAATCTCACCAAAGTTATAATAAGCCTATAGATTTCAACTCACGTAGTCCTTGGGAAAACTAAAAATGTTGTAAATCACTAAGATTTACCTTTCAAATTAACTCCCATTTTTGTTTGTTTCAAAGTTTATCAGGCGCAATGAAATCCTGTTTGATTAAATATTACATATATATATGTGAACACCAATTATTACAAGAAGGAACTCTTTTTCTGTGTACCAACCCATGACAACATACTAAATCAAAAGTATTTAACACAAAATGTCATTAGTGATGATATTGAAGGACAAATCATCCTCATCCTCATCTAACAATTATTTTCTTCCTTTTTGTTTGTTGTTGTTGATTGCTTTAATATCACTTTTAATGACATTAGTGCAGAGATTTAAGCAATTTTTTTTTCTTGGTATTTCTTCGCTTTTCTCCCAGTCCCTCATATAATAATATCTTGATTTTTTTTTTGATTTAGTACCATAGAGCATATCCTTGCTAAAGTGGAACATGGGGTGAGCCGAACTAAGCTGAGCAAAGCAGAGGCATACGCGTCATGAAAACTAATGAAAGACGACAAAATCGATTACATCCCATCTGTCGCACTTGTATTTACTTTTTTTTTCCTCATTCCCTTCGTCCTTTTTTTTGACAAATCCTTCTCAGTGTCATTTGAGGTCTTTTTTTCTGCTTATTTCGTTCATCTTCTTCATACAAAAAGCATTCAAAAGAAAATGCTGCCATTATCCAAGAATAATCCAAAATTAACAAACGGAAACATTCAGACAAATAATATAAACGAATTGTGATTCACTATGATCACATCTTTTCTCTCAAACAAAACCCAAGGAAGAAAAAAAAAGAAGACAGAAAAGCAGGCTCTACACACTCCGTGAAATCAAATCACGTAATGTCCTTCATGAACTTCTGGCGAAATAGGCTGGGAGGGTGTAACTAGCGAGGAAGGAGAGGTGAAAGAAAAAATGTTTCTATTGTGAATGATAAATAAACATCCATGCAGAGAACATTTATCAACATAATCATCTTTTGGAGCGACATGCGTTTCCGGTGGGAAGGTCGCCTTCGTTTTCACTTTCACGTCCTTTATTTTTACTATAACAAATTCACCAGGCCTAAATATCTTCCAACCAACTATTTATATACACATACAAAGGTATAGTTCCACAGGACTCCATCTATACACAAACGACTATGCCTGTCAAAATATCCTCCGCCTAATCCTACAACAACCTACAACATAGAACCATAACATTTAAGATTGAAGCCGACACATCACATCATGGAACAGGACAGGACGAAAGAATGTGCACGTATAGAATGGAGAAATATGCCACCAGACGTCAAATCACGTTGCCATTCACCTTGCTCTTGTTTGAAGAAGGTTGTGGCAGGACCTTTTGTTTTAGAATATGGTATTGGTATAAACTTCTCGTACTGTAGTTGAATGTCTCTGGGGTTAAGGAACAATGATTGATAATAACTTAAGGTGTCACTATCAATTCATAATGGGATTAGTTTGAAGGGAAAATGGTTTGACTCTTCTGGAAAAATGTAGTAAAACTAGAAGTTTGAAAGAAAGTGTACATATAGGCGAAAAACTTTAAGGACAAGAGTCAAGAATTAATTAAAAAAAAAGAAGATATGATATTAAAATTGTCTTGCGATTTTTATGAAAAGCTTAGAAAGGAAGACATCTTTGGTAACATAATCAGGAAAAATAGCATGCGCGACAACACTTTCCATAACGGATTCAGACCCATCAATTTTGCTGCAGAGCCAATACGCGTTTCCCACAACTCAACATTCACAAAGAAAATTGGAGTTCTACAGATCAATCAATCTTCAACCAGATTGATCAGATTGCATTCGATGCGTTCGACACGCTTCCAGCATCAAAGATGCCCGAACCCATTGAAGAGCTTACATCGACCCGGGACACTACCTCGTTGTAGGAAAAAGAGAGATCATGAGAAGCGAGCACTCGAAGATGTTGAAAGGTTTAAAAGCAGAAATGAAGTCCAAAGGTTTTATGAGTAGCTAAAACGAAATTCACAAGTGCTTTGGAACCTTGAACCCCATATTGCGTAAACGAAATTAAAAACATCATAGTACAACCACTGTCCATGCTGAGGACATGTAAGGACCACTTCTGCAGGCTGTATAACTACGACTACGAACTGAATTTCGCTGTCAAGCAGGATAATCCATTCAATATAAACGGCCACGAAAGCCAAAAGTACTATCTTCCCGACTCAACCGTTTCAGAGAAAAGTGCAGATAACCACTGTCAACATTAGAGGCACTATTTTTAAAAATGGGAAGAATTCAGTCGGATGACTATGAAGCTTTTCTAAGTATTGCAACAGAGGCGGCCAAAATGTGTTAAGCGGGAAATGAAGGCAAAACAAAACGCATGACATCATCAAGAAAGGACCTACTAGCTACGATACCAACGTCTCGTCCAAAACTTCACCATCGATAGACGTTACTTTGGGGTAGCTTAAGACATTGCCTACCTGGGCTTTGCAATGAATGCAGAAAATAAAATTAGAGCTGAGATTAAACCAAGATTTAGAATTACTCTGGCCGAACCGCAATAAGTTATTTTGGCCTAAGAAAACCAAAGCAACCAAAGTGTCGTTACATAAGACAATAACCTTCCTCGTCCTGCTATAAGGTGCAGAAGCTTGGATTATAACAAAAGTGTATGAAATTGCCTTGTGTCATGAGAATAGAAGGGCTCTGGACCCTCAGTAATTCTGACTGGAAAAGAAAGATTTAAAATTGAAACCTTTAGTCCCATTGTCAACACACTAAACGTTTATTTGAAACAGCGACTATGTTTGCATACGAAAATTGGCCAACGTTTTGACTTTTTTTTCGATTAAAAAATCTGAATTCCGAAGATGTGAACGGAGATGAACTACATGCTGAATGTCTGAATTTAAAATACTACTTGAAAATTATCGACAAGAAAATGAAAAAAACTGACAACATTTTAAAGCTTTATATTAAAATTGAAGATAAATTTCCAAGTGTTGAAATTGCACTAAGAATTTGCTTAAGTATGATAGTGACCAATTGCAGTGGGGAACGTTCCTTCTCTATGTTAAAAAGAATCAAAAACGAACTCAGAACTACTATGGTTCCAGAAAGATTGACATGTTAATCGCTGATAACAATCGAAAGCGACTTCCTCAGAGGCATCGATTTTGAAGATATGATGAATGATTCTGCTTATCTCAAATCAAGAAAAAGACTAGTTCAATAAATATTCCTTTCTTTTACCTAAAAAAAAAATAAAGTATGTTTCTCTATATTGTTCTTTAAATTACATTCTCAATAACTCATTTAATTATCTGCTATTTAAATATTGTTTATTTTTGAATTTTTATATGAAATATTTATTTTTACATTGCTTATGTCTATGTTTTAATTTTCTGCTATAATTATTTATCTTTTTAATGAATTAAAAAAAAATGTTTTTATTTAAAAAATTAAAAAAATAAATATCAATTCAAAGAAATGTGATTTTTTCTGTATACCTTTATTACACAACATAACATTTTTATATAATCATACAGGAGCCCCATTTTCAAAAAGTGCCCAGGGCCTCCAAAATTGTAAAAACGGCCGTGAATGTAGCGCTATCTTAAGTATAAGTAAGTTAGTTAGAAATATTGTTGTTTTCATCAAACTGACTAAATCAACTGACGTTTGGTTTTTCCAAAAAAGAAATATAAAAAATAAATTCTCCTAAAACTGCCCTCCTAAATTGACCGTAAGTTCCTAACATCTCAAAAAAAAAAATAGATTTTACTTTATTTATTTGATTGCATACTTTTTGAAGCTAATTAAATCACAATTTGCCTTCTTGAAAGGCAGACAAGTTGTCGAATCGCATCTCCGCCTTTTTTTGTAGTTAAATTAATAATAACATCCTTAACACATCCAAATTTAAAAAAATAGGTTTGTGAAGAGTCCTTGTCGTTAAAATCTCTTCCAATTTTAATTATTGATCAATAAAACTAACTTTAAACCAGGTTAAGTATTTTCAAACGATTTTTGTGAACTATAGTCTCGTATGAATTAAAAAAAAATGTAAAACTAGAGTTTATTTTAGTTAACAGTTTTAGTCAGTTTTAAAAACGATGTACTTTTAACTGCTCAAACGTTTTTAAGTTCAATCAAAGTAGGTTCCATATTTGTCGCACAAAATGTTTACACTGCCGCTGCATTAAACTCAAAAGCAATTTCGAACTCAAGAGTGTAAAGATTGCAGGTGATTCCCATAAACTTAAAAATGAATTATCAATACACCAGCAATTTCCTCACTTAAAAATGTTTGTACTAAATTCATTTTTATTTTTCCACTGCTTGACATTTTTTTTAAAGAGATAACTAGAAACTATCAGAATGGCGTTAATTCTATCGTGTTTTTTTCCCACTAAACCCACCATAAAATTATTCCAACAAATCTGATATTAAGAATTTTATAAACTTAATCCTCAGAGCTTATAGACAACACATAAATGACGCAAAAACTATTTAAAAGCTAAGTTTGCATTGGGCATAAATACATTGTGTTCAATTTGGCTATGTCCTTTGCACTCAAAGCCTTCCTTTGGCCGATTACAGCTTTCGGATCACGAGTTATTATGGTCTTTTTACCGTTTTTCGAAAATGCCATACTACTATAATGCAAGACGCTATTATAATCATAAGCTATTCCGAAATTCTCAGTTGCGGTTTGTTGCCGGAAATTATCTTCCATACCAGGAGTTATGTTCTCCACGACCACTGTGATGTAGTCATCCCGATCGGAGGCACTTTGTTGATGATAAAAACCGAGGGTGTGAAGGAATTCATGCAAAATCGATCCCATTCGGAAACAACCTTCGTCGATGGGGAATTTCTGGAGGTTCATTCTTTGGACTTTTTGCAAATAGCCAACTTGTGAATGACATCCAGTGTCTTCAGCTGTTATGTTGATGTATTTTGTATCTGTTGGGGTAGCCTCCCGGAAACGTACACAAGTTGCAGCTTCAATTGTTCGAATTGCTTTTTGTATGTATGACTTATGAATAGGATCTTAAAAAACAAAAACATTGTTGAATCAAGAAGAAGAAAAATTGAAAATTAGTTGAAAGAAAAACTCACCAAACTGCGGACTGATTTTGTAAACGACCAATTTGTTAGGCCAACGTTTAGATCGTGCAATCAAACCATTTCTTGATCGTAGTCCTAGCAATTGTTCATCTGTCAAATCTATATCACCTTCAAAAAATCCTCCCGATTCTTCAGGATCTTGTAATACGACTTTGCGAGAGTCCTTTTCTACTCCACTTGATGGATATCCGATGGAAAAGTTCAAAATAAACAGCAACATTCCCAAAACTCTCCAAATATTAGTCATCATTTGAGTTGAGTCAAAACTACAAAAGTATAAATATTTTAACGACAACAAGTTTCGATATTCCACATCCAATTTGTCAGAAATTAAAATTGCAATTAAATTTTCGATGCCTTTGAAAATTGTTCAATAGCTTAGGTAGGGGCAGAGCTTTTTTTAAAAGATAAGAATATTAAATTGATAAGCAAACATCCGTCGTCATATCACGATATATACTAAAAAATATATATATATATATATACATTTGTAACAAAATGAGGTGAGTAAACCAGTTCAAATTGATTGCATTTTGAAACAATAATAATTAGAATTATTGCCACTTAACATTTTTTAATAGATAAACTTAAATCACATTTAACTCGCCTACTATAAAATCGTTATCAAATGACTCAAGAAAGTCTATCATGAAAATCATCGGTTTCTATTAACAAGGGGAAAGAGGAAAATGAAACGATTGAGGTGGGTTAGATATTTATCATTATCAAGCTCGAAAGTTTATAGATTTTTTTTTAATGTAATATAAATAACAGCTTAAATTAGACAAAATTAAAACAATTTGGCGAATAAGAATTCGTCACATAGCGAGTACAAATGGATCTTAGCTTGAACTCATTTTTTCTGAGTTCATATCTGTAAATTTTTAAGGTTTAACTTAGTCGATATTCAAGGTTAAGGTTAAGTTAAACTTTGGAGCTAAAGAAAGTAAGAGGTAAGCATAAAAATAATATTTATTGACTTTTAGGTAATAAAATATTTCATCACCTGTTATCTAAAAATCCTGATAACACACAATTTTCTTTGGCCACTTTTTACTACTTTCTCAGATATTTGAATTAAACTAGAAACTTAAATTTTAAGATATTTGTAGACGTTATTCTTAACAAAAATGATTGCAGAGTAGAATTGGCCACGGGAAATGGAAAGTCTCGTCTCATTTTCATCTCTCAGTCCCGCCAACTACCCATAATTGTGTCGTATACCATAGACCTTTAAAAAAATGCATCAAACGAGATTAATGTAAAATAAATCAAAATAGTATCAACAAAAAAACAAGAGGTCAAGACCGAGACGAAACCTAGACGAATACGAGACAAGATTGATATTTAACGATTTTGGCGATATGTAAGACTCCTAATAACATTTACAGTACTATATTGAATCCATCAAAAACTGATTCTCCTGCTTCGTCCCATCAATTCGGTGCCATGTAATGGAGTCTTTTATCCATAGGTTCTTCGCCTGACGTGGTAGATGATTTTAACTGCTAATCTTTTCTAAATAAGAACGCATTTATCTTAAAAATGTATTTTCCTGTAATAGAACGAAACCGATCACGCACTTTCAAAATATTCGTCGTTTGGGCAGAACGCTTCGAAAATAAAATTGTTGGTCGAAGATACGAAATTGCCAATACTGTTGAATCGAGACCTATTGTCTAAGACCTCATTTGAATACTTATGAACGTAAGAAGATTCGCATGTCGCTCAAACACCCAAAACTTTTTTTTTTTGGGAAGAAGCAACATTGAACCACAAAGACAATCATTGGCCATATGGGGGTCAGGTAGTAAATTACCTTCACTCTGGGGTCAATCCGTTTCGTCAGACCAAAGGCTCTTCTGGCCTTGTTCAGAACAGCATTAATGTGTCTGTTGCTTCCCAACATATTTTTTGTTATTATATCTTATTATTTATATCTTAAAATCACTTTTGTTTAATTCGTATCTCAAAATTATATACATTTATTTATTTAATTTATTTAACTCAAAGAATTTAAAAACTTTATCTGCACATTTGACACCAATGATGAAGGCGGGAAAAACATTCGTTGGACTGAGATGCTGAGATGCCTTTTAAGAAATTGAAACACAAGGTTTAACAATCTCAACAACCAGTCAAGCGAATTTTTACCTTGCTCTTCTATTTGAGATATTTTGATTTATATAACTAAATTAAAAACAAAACAAAAATCTAAATTTAAAATCACTAATAATTAACGCGTGAAAGAAACAAGCCGAAATGTAATGAACTGTCAAACACGAACTGTCAAATGTGCAGACTAAATATGCAGACTAGATTTGCAGACTATATTAGCAGACTGCAAGGCTAATTATATAATGATCTCTTTTCTTCTCATTAGAATTTGATTGTCATACTTTTATCATTACTATGTTTTATATGTATTAAATTAAATATGTATTTGCTTCACACTGCAAAAAGAAGTTAAACATGTAATTGTATATGCTAAATTTAATATTATTCCAGTCTGCAAGAAATTTATGAAATGTCAATAACCTTTGAAATACTTATGTAATTATTTATATATCACAGCTGACTTTCATATAACTTTCAATAGCGAGGTGTAAAGTTTTCATACACTTGTTATATTTTCATTCTTCCTTGCAATTTAAAATAAAGAAGTCATTTTTATAACGTATAACTAAAATCCGTATTTTATTAAAACTTAAAATAAAATAAAATTATTTCGCTGGTTATACCTTTGCCGCGAAACATGGTCCTTCGAGCCTTCGAATAATTTAAAAGCACCTAAGAACATTTGTTTAAGAAGTTTAAATTTTAAAGTTTAAAGTTTAAAGTTTTAACTGTTGAAGTCAAAATAATTAAGAACTTATAACTTAAAAGTAAATTTAATCAACGTGAGTGGAAGTTTGCAATAAAATTGCCAATAAGATCAAAAAGAACCAGGATAGCATTTATGGTCAGAATCAAAAAGCATTAGAACGTCAAGGAAGCATCTTTGTTCACCAAAACTACCTCATCAGACCGTATACCAAGGGACAGTTAAGGAGCACCGTACTAGCTGTATCTTCACCCGAGAACTACTTACTGCTACCTCATCAGAGCGTGAATCAAGGGACAGTAAGGAGCACCGTACTAGCTGTATCTTCATCCGAGAACTGCTTACTGCTATCATTAACAAAACTATTAAGTATATGGCATTAAGGTAAACTGTTTCTCCAATACCATACAATTTACATATTATAACACATATTTAAGAACTTAATATAATTCTCATGTGTTTATATTAAATTTATTTCAAATAAAATTTAAATCAAGAATTTTAAACTTAAATCTAAAATCATATCACAATCAGAATCTTTAATTTAAAAAAAAAAGAAAATATGTCTAAATTAACAAAATTAATAGAAGGACAAAGTTTAACTTTATCTGAATTATCCAGTGGTTACGAAAACTATTTAAAAGAAATCGCGTCGCGAAAATCAAAGGGGTACGTGAACGCGTGTATGAAAGAAGTTGAGGACATTTTTTCACGAGCCAAGAAAGACCACGCGGTTATAGTGAATAGTACGTCCGATACTTCTAAAGAAGCATATTTTGCTGATGAAATTTTTTTAAAAATTAAGTATATATATTACAAATATATCGGTACCATAAACGATGATAGAGATAAGCTATTGGCAGAAAAAGCAACAATCTCTTTAGATTCAAGTGCCTTGAACTGTACTAATAGCAATTTAAATAACTCAAAATCATATAATTCAGATGTGCGCTTATCACGCATCAAAATAGAGCCTTTTTCGGGTAAATTTGAAGATTGGATAGAATTTTTCAATCTTTTCGATAATTTAATAAATAAAAATGAAGAACTTTCTGATATTCAAAAATTACAGTATTTAAAAACATCTTTAACGGGTGATGCTGCTCGTCTGATACAACATCTACCCATAGAAACGAAAAGCTATGACTCTGCTTGGCAGATCATTACTGATAGGTTTCAAAATAAACGAAAACTTGTAAATACGCAAATCAAAAATTTGTTGGAACAAAAAAAACTAAATATCGAATCTGCAGACTCTTTAAAATCGCTTCACGATAAAAGTGTCGAATGTGTACATGCTCTTGCCAACTTAGGAATTGCGGTAGATATGTGGGATGCTATTTTAATTTTTATAGTATTTCAAAAATTACCATACCAAACCCAAAAAGATTGGGAAAACAAGCTAGGTGCAACAAAAAGTTTGCCTGACTGGAAAACCTTTCTAGCATTTATAGAAGGTCGATTTAACTCTCTAGAAAATATTCTAGACATGAATGAAAATCAAAGAAACATTCCACCAACCAATTTTTTTCGAAAAAACGTTCAATTATCGCACCATACCCAGCCGGGAAATAAAAATACAAATTTCAATTGTCGCATTTGTAAAATGCCTCATAGCACACGTCATTGCAGAAAGTTTTTAAATTTGGATGTTAAAACTCGTACAGATGTCGTGAAAAAACATTCAATTTGCTCTAACTGCTTAGGCTATGATCATCATGCTTCAGTGTGCACCAGCACAAATCGATGCTACAAGTGCGGACTCAAGCATCATACCTTATTACATATTGAGTCTCAAAATAATTATCAACCAACTAAATCATTAAACACATACCAAGCAAATGCATCTCAGTCGAAACAAAATGTACAATCTTCAAATAATGAATCTCAACCACACTGCTCTAATACAGAGCCAATAAACTATAAAACGCATTTAAATCAAATGCAATCACAATCCTTATTGGCTACTGCCCTTGTTAAAGTTTTCAAACCAAATGGAGCTCAACTTATTTTAAGGGCTCTTATAGACCCAGGATCTCAAGCTACATTCATAACCGAAGATGCAGCTCAGATCTTAAAACTTAAAAAACATAAAACACATGCGATTGTTAAAGGACTAGGAAATACTGAAACTGGTACATCAAAATATGAAGTCAATTTTAAGTTATTCTCAGTACATGATTCTGATTTCTCTGTAGATGTTAGGGCTCTAGTATTCAATAACTTAACCACTACATTGCCCACTCAGAAATTTGATGCATCTAACTTCAATCATGTATCAAACCTGTTACTTGCTGATCCAACTTACAATACACCCCGAAAGGTTGATATTTTGATAGGTGCCGATGTGTATTCGACAATAATTTTGGATGGCGTAGTCAAGGGAAGTACAGGAACACCTGTAGCCCAGTTGACCGAATTAGGGTGGATCTTAACTGGAAACATTCACACACAAAAAATTCCAATAACTATCCAAAGTCATCATACACAATTGGATGTCCAACTTACTAAGTTTTGGGAAATTGAAGAAAATCTTGATGAGAGAAAATGGACTGAAGATGAGAATATGTGCGAAAAACATTTTAAAGACACATGCAAGAGAAGATTAGATGGTAGATATGAGGTACACCTTCCATTCAAAAACAACAAAAGGCCAGTCTTAGGTAATTCCAAACGAGCTGCATTAGCAAGATTTCTACAAATTGAAAAACGAATGAAAACAGATGGTAACTTTAAAAAACTTTATGTAGATTGCATGAATGAGTA
Source organism: Eupeodes corollae (assembly GCF_945859685.1). Lineage (NCBI taxonomy): Eukaryota > Metazoa > Arthropoda > Insecta > Diptera > Syrphidae > Eupeodes > Eupeodes corollae. The sequence continues at coordinate 125,419,555 of NC_079149.1, forward strand.
CCTTACCTTAGGTCACATGAAAGAAGTGAAAGTTGAGGATGAACTAGGTCCAAACTATTTTTATTATCTTCCACATCATGCGGTTCTGAAAGAATCAAGTACTACAACCAAACTACGGGTAGTATTTGATGGTTCTTGCAAATCATCAAATGGACTTTCATTAAATGAATGTCTTATGGTAGGCCCACGCCTCCAACTCGATATAATTGATCTGGTGGCAAGATGGAGAAAATTCAAAATTGCTCTTGTTGCAGATATAAGCAAAATGTATCGTCAAATTTGGGTGGCTCAAGAAGACACACCATATCAAATGATCTTATGGAGATCATCCCCAAATGAATCCATAAAATGTTATTGTTTAAATACAGTTACCTTTGGAACTGCTTCTGCTCCCTTCTTAGCTGTACGAACATTACAAAGGTTAGCTGAAGATATTGAACATAATTATCCTCATGTAGCAAAGGCAATCATGGATGGTTTTTTTGTCGATGATCTTATATATGGATCAGATAATGAAGTTGAAGCCATTAGATTGCAAAAGGATATCGTTTCAAATTTACAAGCAGCAGGGTTTCCTCTCAGAAAATGGGCAAGCAACTCACAAAGAGTTATGGAGGGAATTCCTGAAAATTATAGAGAGATTAATCTTCCTCTTGATTTAAAATCAACAGATGCCATAAAAACATTGGGGATTCAATGGCATCCTAGTATGGACTACTTTAGCTTTAAAATAAACTTACCTGAAACTTCAAAATTATCAAAGCGATCAGTTCTAGCCGATATCGCTCGCCTGTTCGATCCATTGGGATTGATTTCTCCTTGCATTGTCAAGGCAAAACTTATACTCCAACAACTTTGGACTAGAAATTTGGCTTGGGATACACCTTTACCACAAGATATAGAAAAGTCTTGGACAGATCTTCGCAGTACCCTGCCAAAAATTTCACAAATACAAATACCACGTTGGATTGATTATGAAATCTCGTCCGAGGTGGAGCTGCATGGCTTTAGCGATGCTTCAGAAAAAGCTTATGCAGCAGTCATCTATATACGTGTCATACAAAATAACATTGAAAAAATACACTTAATAGCATCTAAAACAAGAGTTGCTCCAGTAAAATGCATTTCTTTACCACGCCTTGAACTTTGTGCAGCACTACTCCTGTCTAAACTAATATTCAGAATTATTAAAGCCATGCAATTTGAAAACATTAAAACATATGCATGGACCGACTCTATGATTACTTTAGCATGGATAAAAGGAAGCCCAACCACGCGCACCACCTTCGTTGCTAATCGAATAAGCGAAATTCAAAGTTTAACTAACATCGAATCCTGGTATCATGTAAACACAAAACAGAATCCTGCAGATTTAGGATCGCGAGGATTAACAACTGAAGAGCTCATTAACAATGAGATGTGGTGGGATGGGCCAACATTTCTAAGAAACTTTAATCCGCAAGATTATTCATCAAAAACTACTTTTGAAACACAACAAGAAACTAAAAAGGAAAGCAAAATCAATACAAAAACATTATACAATAAGAATTTTGCAACACTATTAAACTTTTCTTGTGTTGCAGCTTACTGTGTTACAACAGAAAACGAATTTTTAAGGAGAGTCTCTGATTTAAGAAGATTGATTCGCATCGTTGCAATATGGCAAAGATACATATCTAACTTAAGATCAAAATTAAATTCAAAAATGAAATTAGGATTAGAGAACAATCCACTTAAAATTGAAGAACTAAATGTATCTAGAACAACAATTACCAAATTAGTACAAAACGAACTATTTTATGAAGAAATAAAGGCATTAAATGAATCAAGAGCTATCCCTAAAGGAAGTGGAATTTTGAACTTAAATCCCTTCCTTGATAAAAACGGTATCTTACGTGTAGGTGGTCGACTTCAAAACTCCTATTTACCTTACAGTCAGCGGCATCCAATCATCCTCAAGGATCAACATCACTTTTCAAAACTAATTGCATGCGATGCTCATCAACGTACTCTACATGGTGGACAGCAACTCATGATGGCAGATATTCGAAACTATTATTGGATAACCAACCTTAAACGACTAGTAAAATTTACAATACACAAATGTGTAAGGTGTCATAGACATGATGCTATAATGCAAAACCAACTAATGGGAAGCCTTCCAACTGAACGTGTTATAATCACAAGACCCTTTACAAACACTGGTGTGGACTATGCTGGACCTGTTGAGATTAAAATGTGGAAGGGTAGGTGTAACAAATTCTCAAAAGGGTACATCGCCGTATTCGTATGTCTATCTACAAAGGCCTTACATCTTGAATTGGTCAGTGATTTGACCGCAGCAACCTTCATAGCTGCTTACAGGAGATTCGTAGCCAGGCGCGGAATATGCAACAACTTATTTAGTGATTGCGGAACTAACTTCAAGGGTGCAAGCAATGATCTCAAAAGAGACAGTAAATTCATAACTTCTGAATGGTCATCCACAGTTTCAAAAACTCTGGCCACGCTCTATACCACTTGGCATTTTAATCCTCCACTATCCCCCCATTTTGGTGGACTATGGGAGGCAGGGGTGAAATCCATTAAACATCACCTTAAAAGAACAATTGGCACTGCGAAGTTGACTTTTGAAGAATACTCTACATTACTAACTCAAATTGAGGGGTGCCTTAACTCACGACCTCTTTGTCCAATGACATCTGATCCAAATGATCTCAATGTCTTGACACCAGGACACTTCCTTATTGGAGGTCCACTCAATTTATTGCCTGACAGAAATCATACAGTCAAAAATTTAAATAACCTTGATAAATATAAATATATACAAAAAATTACACAAGATTTTTGGAAGCAGTGGAGCACAAGCTATCTTCACTTGCTTCAACAACGACCAAAATGGTTACAACAAAAACCAAACATCAATGTTGGAGACATTGTCATAGTAAAGGACGACAATTTGCCACCCTCATTATGGTTACTCGCGCGGGTTATCGAATTACATCCGGGAACTGATGGTCTAACTCGCGTAGCTACCATCAAAACACAAAATTCAACGTTCAAACGGCCGATAACAAAATTATCCCCTTTGCCGGTAACAAATCCGTCGAATCCGAATCCATAAAAACAATAGAAACTATACCTGAATATATATACATATGTATATCTGAAATAAACACTAAAGTGGAGCAGGAATTAAAGTCACTTTTAATTCTCAATACAATTCATGAACTAAAAAAAAAAAATCAAATTTAATTCTAAAGCCCATATCAATTACCTATTTATAATACAACGTTATAATGCCCATATCAAAACAAACCTGCAATACACTTCTGTTTATATCCATAACGTCGAATAAAATATTAACCTCAACTCTATGAATATAACTCAAGCCAAACAGATAACTATATTCAATTATAATTATCCTTGTCGTTTTTTTTTTTGGATCAAAGAACTAACTAACCTTGTTTCCTTCTTTTCTATAATTTTCATGATAAATCCGATGAATATTGTACTGAGATAAATCCAATTGACAAAAACAAGGAGATTCCGGACGTCATGCAGAAGTCACTAACAGCATCCAAATACTTTGAGCAGGAGCAAACACTTTGGGCGGGAGCATGTTGCTTCCCAACATATTTTTTGTTATTATATCTTATTATTTATATCTTAAAATCACTTTTGTTTAATTCGTATCTCAAAATTATATACATTTATTTATTTAATTTATTTAACTCAAAGAATTTAAAAACTTTATCTGCACATTTGACACCAATGATGAAGGCGGGAAAAACATTCGTTGGACTGAGATGCTGAGATGCCTTTTAAGAAATTGAAACACAAGGTTTAACAATCTCAACAACCAGTCAAGCGAATTTTTACCTTGCTCTTCTATTTGAGATATTTTGATTTATATAACTAAATTAAAAACAAAACAAAAATCTAAATTTAAAATCACTAATAATTAACGCGTGAAAGAAACAAGCCGAAATGTAATGAACTGTCAAACACGAACTGTCAAATGTGCAGACTAAATATGCAGACTAGATTTGCAGACTATATTAGCAGACTGCAAGGCTAATTATATAATGATCTCTTTTCTTCTCATTAGAATTTGATTGTCATACTTTTATCATTACTATGTTTTATATGTATTAAATTAAATATGTATTTGCTTCACACTGCAAAAAGAAGTTAAACATGTAATTGTATATGCTAAATTTAATATTATTCCAGTCTGCAAGAAATTTATGAAATGTCAATAACCTTTGAAATACTTATGTAATTATTTATATATCACAGCTGACTTTCATATAACTTTCAATAGCGAGGTGTAAAGTTTTCATACACTTGTTATATTTTCATTCTTCCTTGCAATTTAAAATAAAGAAGTCATTTTTATAACGTATAACTAAAATCCGTATTTTATTAAAACTTAAAATAAAATAAAATTATTTCGCTGGTTATACCTTTGCCGCGAAACAGTGTCTGTCAAAATATAAATTCTGAGGTATTTCACTGCTGCTCTATCAAGTTCGGAAAAGATCTCATCGATGCATTTTTTGCGAAAAAAGGTTTACGACAAGGCGATGCACTGTCATGCGACTTCTTCAACATCGTTCTGGAAAGAATTGTGCAAAACTCAACCGTCAACAATAAAGGCACAATTTTCCAAAGGTCCATCCATTTACTCGGATACGCAGATGATATTGACATAATTGGAAGACCAAAGCGTAATGTCAGTGGAGCGTGTTTTAGTATTGCGACGGAAGCGAAGAATATGGATGGATCAATGAGGGCAAGTATATGCTGTCATCAAAAAAGGACTTTGAACAACTACGTTTGGAGAAAACGTCGCAATAGATAGCTAAAACTTTGAGGTAGTTAAGGACTTTGTCTACCTAGGCACCGATATAAACACAGACAACGGCACCATCGCTAAAATCATACGAAGAATAACTCTTGCAAATCGCTGCATCTAACCTAGAAGGCAATTGAGAATTTAAGTTCTCTCTCGAGCATCTAAAATAACCATCTATAAGACACTCATCATCCCGGTTCTCATTTATGGCGCTGAGGCTTGGACGCTGTCAAAAAAAGATGAGAGCGTCTTAGGATGCTTCGAGATTCGGGTGATTTTTAGTCCCGTATGCATAGATGGAGAATGGAGTAGAAGATATAATGACGAACTGCACGGGCTGTACAGCGACACTGACCTAGTTAGCAGAACAAAAGTCCAACGGCTTAGATGGCTGGGTCATGTAGAGCGAATGGACATCAACGCTCCAGCCCGGTCTTTGAAGAAAGACCGCAACTCAGGTGGCGCACTCAGGTGGGTGAAGACCTTAACCAACTTGGCGTGCAAAACTGGAAACAGTCAGCAAGGTGGGGCACTCAGGTGGGTGAAGACCTTACCCAACTTGGCGCGCAAAACTGGAGACAGTTTGCAAGGGACCGAGCTGGCTGGAGACGCATGTTGGTTGAGTCTCAGGTCCACCCTGGGCTGTAGCACCACCTTAAGTTAGTAAGTAAGAGGTATTTAACTACGCTGTACGTGAAGTGCCAATTCTTGCACGTATTTCTCGTACTTTAGTCAACGAATAAAGCTGTCTCCGACTTCTGGATGTTTAGTTAAAAGTTTCTAGTCTATATCGCTGAATGTTTTCGAAATCATGCTGCAAGATAATTCCGATAACATTTAATTTTCGGGTGTATTCTGTTTGTAATTAGTTCGTCGGCCTAAATAATTGAATTGTTTATACTACCTATGAGATCACTGGTGTAAATGCTGAAAAGAATCGGCGAATTCACTGCCCTCTGTTGAAGACCATTTTTAATTTGTAGGTTACTTTGTTTTAGATGTTACATTTCCCCTTTTGTCAACAAATTTCCTACCACCTTTTCCAAATCAACTAGAACAGCCCCTGTGCATTGATATTTTTAATCTATTTCATGATATATCAGAAAAAAGTTAAGACGTAGCATCAATTGTGCCATGATCAGCCTTGAACCCGAACTGTTTATTTGGAATTATTTTGTTTTCCGCAGCCAACTGAGTCAGATCAGTTTGCTGATACTCAGAACAAGACTTATTGACCATTCCCTTTTTTAGGGACAAGATGAACCACAGCGATCTTCCAATGCACTGTATTATATGCATTAATGAACAATGTGGTATGAATGTCGTTTAGCTCCATCAGTAAATGTCAAAATACAACGTGTAATGTACCATCGACACATGCTGACTTTTAGTTTTTCATGACATTGAAGATGAGCTAGGCCATGATCTTCGATGTTAACAAGGGACTTGGTACAATTTGTTCTGCAACTATAACATTTGCCAAGAAATCACCATTGAATGTGGAGCATTAGCATTGATTTTATCTTTCACATGACCCCGGTGCCCAATTGTGATCAAATACTAATTGTTTCTGTCTTGTTAAAACAAACGTCGTATTGAATCAAATTCGAAATAAACGTTTTGGAATGCCTTTTTCGAACGACGAATTTGTACTGAGCCTTTAATCATTTGTTAAAAATTACCTATTCAGGGAAAATAATAAGAAACTTTGTTCTTGTTGATTCTCATTAAATACTGTAGTGACCTTGTAGTTGATTTAGATTTTGTGGTTCTATCATTCGGGATTTTTTTGTTGTTGGACATTTTCGAAACATAATTATCATTTAATTTTCAATAAAGGGAAGGTATAACCTCACATATAAAAAGATCCTCATTACGTGTTCAAATAAATCAGACCTGGATTTGTTTACTCTGATGATGATGATGAATCCGGAAGGAAAGGTGTATATGTACGCACGTTGCCATCAGCTTATTTATAATAGGTAATAAAATTAAAAATTATTTTTGCATCACTTTGTATAATGATACAAAAACAACAACAACTATAAACAAAACAATAACATCCATGTCCATTTATCATGAAACACTTATTTTATATCATTATCCATTATTCCCACTTCATGATACAAGTGGTCAGTTTAAATTCACATTCGCTTTAAAAGTATATGGATCTGGAAATGGGGTTGGGAATGAGGTTGAGGTACAAAGGCATAACCCCATTCCCGGGGGCAAGGACATTTTATATGCCCTCAAGTATAATACTACGAGTATATTCTTTATACGTCCTTCCGCTATCGGCCACCATCCTGCTTGCCAGGTCATTAAAGCAATATAATATTATGGAATGTGATATTTTGTGTGTGTAATAATGTGTAAGGGATGTACTGTATAAGGATGAAGGGACATGTGTAGTTGTTGTCATATAATTAAGACACTTTTTTGCGATTTCTTTTTAACCAAAGATATAATAATATCTTTTATATTGTATATTTCCGAGGTGATCACCCAATATATTTTCCCAAAATTCCACAAAAGACTCAAATGAAGACTCATAACTAATGAGAATTTTCAAAACTCTGTCTATAACTGTATAAGGACATATTCTAAAAAATCTCAATTTTTGAATGTTTTGACATTTTTAAAGAATCATATCTAAGGAACGATAGAAACATTATAAGGCTAGATTTGCAGCAGGACAACTTAATTTTTTAAAAAAATATTCCTTTTAATTAATTTTCCAATTTCAAGGGTCTAATTATATGACCAAAACTGTATATTTGTATGTTGTTATAATGGCACTCGTGTGTCGGTTGGTCCGGTCCGGTTGTGTGATGGTAAACCTCATTTTAATTGAAAATAAAATGTTATTACAATTTTATTTACTTACTCTATCTCTTTCTCTCATTCCCTTTGCAGTCCTTTTTCGAGGATACGTTTTTTTTTTTGAGTAAAACATTCAATGTTTCAAGTAAGCAAACACTCAACGATATGGTCCCATAGAGGCCAATTATATACCAATTGGGGCCAAGCTCTATAGACCGGAGAAGAGAAAACAAACCTCCTTTCATTTTATCCATCCCCACCACAGCAGAAAATAAGGACGAAAAGTTCATATTATACGAATATATTTTGCAGTAATGATATGGTTCGAGGTTCGAGAGGTGAAGTTGAAGTTAAATTTGTTTTTTTTTTGTATTTTGGAGTTTGTATTCAAAATGAAAATTACAATAATTGGAATTAAAGAGATAATGAGCATAAATCAATCTGATTCAAGATGGTTTCGTATGACTGGACAATGAGCATTGTTAATTATATTTGTTTGCATACTCATGATGAACAAATTCAACATAAAAGTAGAATCATTTAAGACAACAATTTTATTGATATTTTTAATGGATTCGTGGAAAAATCTTTTTGAACAAGTAGGAGAAATCTTAATGAAATTGTTTCTTATTAAAAACTTATTCAATGAAGTGTAGTTCTGGAAACATAAAAAGAACATAGATAAAATCCTTGGAATTTCCTTAACAGAAGGAAAAGAAGAAGCATTCTTTGTTCTTTTTCTATTTAAACTTATTTTTTTAAGGAAGACATTTTAAGAAGATTGCAGCACATGTAGTGTGTACCAGAAAAATAAGCTCATTGTCCGATTTATGACTTGTGGTAGTCTTAGTTACTTTAACTTAGCTAGTGCTACACCACACGGTACTCCTGGGCCTCAAGTAATAGATTCTGCCAGACTACTTGATATCTACCATGCTGTGTCCAGTTTTAAATACCAAGCTGAAGTGTATCGGTCTTAACTTGGTCGCTTTACCGGAGTATAAGTTTGCCTCTGCTTTTTGGTTTCTCTTTTTGTTCCCTCTGGTTTAACAAGCTGTATCTTCCATATTCGCTCAACATGCCTTAGCCATCTTAGCCGTTGAACACGCTGTTATTTTACCAGTAGCAAGTCACTATACACTGGTACAGTTATTCGTTGTATCATTTTACAAAGGTGTTATTTTTAAAAATTGACACAAATCGGTATAAATACCGTAGGTAGAACGTTTGTCACGAAAAGTACCAAGAGAGCCTCCATCCGCTCGAGAGGTAGATGTATTCTTTGACCACCTTGAAGTTATACTTGTCAACTGTCATTCTCTGACCAAGTCTGCGAGAGGAAACAAGCGACGCTCTTTGATGATGGCATATACTTCGTTTTATTAACGCATGTTTGCTTCAGACTCGATACTGGAAAAGATACCAGCAACTGCTCGTTTATTTCCTTCCATTACGTCCAAGTCATCTGCATATCTAAGAGACTGTGTGGACTCTGTGCAACAGCTTCGTAACAGCTCGGTGCTTGTTTCCAATTTGACGGAAATTCTCTAACATTATTCTTATAAGACGTATCAGGACTGTCAAAACACGACATGGCAGGGTACAAGTTATTCCCGTTGACACTGTCATAGGCTGCATTTAAATCGATGAAGAGGTGAATAGTATCGATGTAGTATTATTGAGTCTTCTCCAGGATTTGGGCTAAAGTGAGAATTTGGTCGATGGTACATTTTCCAGTCCTGAAGCCACACTGGAAACTGTCGATAAATTCGTCAGTAAACAGTTTCAGGCGTTCACATAACACACTTGACATGACCTTGTATGAGGTATGTTAAAAAGGCTAATACCTCTGTGCAGTTGGAACAGCAAAAGCGGTCAGCTTTCTTATCGGGGAAATAGTAGTTAATTTCCAGTCATCAAGTGTATTCTTTCTTTTGACCAAATTTTGATAACAAGTTGGTATGCGCTCCTTACATCGTCATCTACTGCATACTTGAAAAATTCTGCCTGTAGGCCATCAACACGGGCAGCTTAGCTTACCTATTAATGGCTATATTGGTCTCATTTAAGTTGGGTTGATTGTATTTCTGCACATCAATAAGATAGATTTGTTTAAGTTTGCCCGTTGGCGGGATTCTGAACTTCATCACAATTAAGCAGATAGTTGAAATAATCTTTTTTAATTTTAAGCATCAACTGCGTCCTTGCTATGCCATTTCCTTCCATGTGCTTGCAGTTCCCATCTAAAAATAGTAGATTGATCCTTAAAGTTGATAAAAATACTGGAAAGTTACATTTTCAGGAACAAAGAAACGGCTGAAATAAGTTTGAATTTTTTCTTATGGAGTTTCCTGAAGTCACTATGTGAATAAACCACAAAGAGGTCAATCCTAAAAACGACATTTCATGGGTTTATTTTAGGTTTATGCTCCAGAACAATTAAGAATTTTCAGGTTCCCACTTTCTATAATGCATAATTGCATCACAACTGAAGCTTAAGGCCTTGCAAGGAAATAAAGAACACAGTAGAAATAAAAAAGAACAATGTTGTAGAATTTATCTTGTAATTAAAAAATTAATTTTTGTAAGGAAATTCAAAAGTCCATAATTCAGCCTCCTCATGAGTTTGAATGAGCAATCTTTACGTTTAAAATCCTCCCTTAATATGTAAATATTCCTTCCTACCCGCACTTAATTCATTTTTTGTGTGTGTTCTTTTTTAAAATCATCGAAATTATTTATGGATTTATTTAAATTTATCCAATTACACCAAGAATATGTATGCACCTATACCTAACCTAAGCATTTTTCCTTCCAATCTTTTTATATCGTAAATCTTTTCGTTCACTTCAACATAAAACCTACACTCAGCAACGCCTATATAAATATAGAGATGTGGTGGACTTTTGTCCATAGAACGTTTGAATTCCTTTCCGCAAATGATTTGCAGCCTAACTAATCACCAATAAATCAGTCCACGAAATGCTCCGAAACATGCTCTTGGAATCTATGGCTTCATGAATTCTTAGACAAAACTGCATATTGCCTATCGTACTCGTTCTCGTTCTCTTTCACACTCTCTCTCTTTCTCTGTCTAAATCTGAACTGATAGTGTTACGCGATACAAAGTCCTTAAGTAGCGGAACAGTAGATGTAGCCAGTTGTATAACTTAACCAGGGCGCTTTGCTTTGTGCAGCTGTTCAAAAAGCAGCAAGACCAAAACCGGACACCATAATGACTTGACATAAATTTTTCCATAAAACGACTATATGTGTCGGTGCAGTAGAGTACCCGTAACTGTATATTGTACAGAGTGTACATTGTGCAGACCCAAGTCCGTTTATACCGTTATACCATCATTGTGAGAAGAAAGTTTCTTTTTTCATGTCTCATAGATGTGCTAGGCTCCATAAATTTTAAAAATATTGCAACACCAAAGTCTCTAGGCGCCAACAATCCTATTTTACTCTCTGAAGCACTGTACAGAGTGTAAACAAGTGTTGCCAGGACAGAATATTCCGACATTTTATAAGTACGGCTAAGGTCTTAAAAGTTGAGCAAGAAATTCGAAATTTGGAATGTGAAGCCAGGAATATGAAATATTTATGAACGGAGTTTGATTTGCAAAGTTTTTCAGATTAAAACGCATAATGCGAAGTGTAGAGTATGATTTGCAAAATATTTATTTTGGAGTTTGATTTGCGAAATTTGGAGAGAAACGCTCGAAGTGAGAAGATTAAAAATTGCGAAGTGTAAAACATGATGTGTGAAAAACAAATGCGAAATGTGATTTCTAGGTCTTAAAATCAGTGTGAAATTTTTTAAAGTCCGATTTGCGAAGTGAAGACTAAAAAACGTGAAGATCGTGACGTGTATACTAAATTTTTCGCACTGTGCAGTGAAAAATGTGAAATCTGGAGCTGGTTTACAAAATACGCAATATACAACTCATTTCGCAAAGAAACAAAGAAAAGAATTTACGAAATAATTATTGGGGTGTTTGATTTGAGAAATGTAGAGTTAAGATCTCGAAACGAGTAGATTTCGAAATGTAAATGAAGAGGAGTGAAGTGTAAAATGTGATATACGAAATTTTTAATAAGTGAAGTCCGATGTGTAAAGTGTAGACAAAAAGAATGAGAAATACAGAGTGAAAATTTTGATGCGTAGAATGTGTGAATTCCAAATTTTTGAAGAGTTAAGTTCGAAGTTCTCAGTTTGAATAGTGTACAGCGATATATGAAGTGGAAATAGAAGAGCAAACATTTTGTATTTGGAAATTAACCGTGCGAATATGTGAACGGGAAAGTTTGTAGTGTAAAATGTGACGTGCGAAGTGTGGTCTTAAATTCAGTGTGAAATAAGATGTTTTTAGAATGAAGTTTGATTTGCGAAATTTTGATAGAAAAACGTGAATATCGTGAATTTTTTTACACTTTTTGTACTTTGTGAAGTGAAGAGTATAGTAAAAAAAACTAAAAGGGTGTATATTGTAAAATGGGAAGTGTGGGTTACGAGGTTTTAAGCAGTGTGAAATGTGAATTGCGAAATGTAAGATGTGATGCCTGAAAAAAGTGAAACGTAGAGCGTGAGGTTCAAATTTTGGAAGTTTTAATTGGAGTTTGAAGTTCACGGTTCAAAAACTGAAGTGCGAAATATGAAGCCCTCATTTTGTAGTACAATGTTTTTAGGATGGAAATTTACATCGTGAAATGTATAAGTATAAGGTGAGGATGTTAAATTCGATTTGTGAATGGTAAAGTTTGAAGTATGAAGTGAAGAATGCCAAATATTTAGTCTACAAAGAACTCAAAATAAAACTTATACTGTGAAGTAGGGAAAAGTGTTTTACCACTTCTGGCAGCACTTTAAATATCATCTCCATTGCATTGAAATTGGAAGATTCAGAGATACACATTTATTGTTTTCTGTCCTCGAATAAACCCGTCCCGTCCAACCGCCATCGCCATTGCCACCGCCTTCCATTTATTTCCTAGAATAGTTCTCTAAAGAGATTTGCAGATGCATCGAAGAACACCACGAAACGAAACAGGACAAAGATGCAAAAACCAACCAAAAATATAGAAGGACTCAACGACGACGACGATTCACAGAAAAAAAAAAAGGAATACAAAACGAACGAAATAAAAAAACACAAAAAGCAAAGATAAATAAATTTATTATCTGACATGTCAAAAAGAAAATGGCTGTTGGTTTTGGTTAGAACGGTCATCCTTTGTTATTGTCCCACTTCTGATTCTTCCCTCTCTCACCATCTCACTGCCTCACTATCTCACTGTCTCACTTTATAGAACTCTCGTCCTCTTGTTGCTGTTATTATAGATAGTGTGGGGGTGGATTAATGGGGTCTGGGAACGATTGTAAATTGAAAATCGCATCAAAAATGTCCGCCGCCAAATATACACAGATACGGGTTCAACATGTACAAGTCCCATACAAAGCCATACATAACCATACACAGCCATACATAAAGAAAGTCTGGAAAATTTTATTGGATTTTAGGGTTTAATTGAGTTTTTCGTGAATTGAAAAATGGTGTTCTTGGTCGTTGTGTTTTTGGTGGTAGAGATAAATAGTTGGATAGCAATCTATTAGTTTGGGTATTTGAAATATCAATAGTATCTTTGTACATAAAACTATGCTCACATTCACATAGATTCATGTACTAAACCATGATGATGGAGATTGCTGGAAAATGCCCAAGAACGTTTAGACTATTATACGACTTTTGCTCTTTGAATGGCTCTTATACTTACGAAAAGTTCCACTCTTTCCTGGATATAAATATATGCGGCGCGATGTTTGAAACAAGGAACTTGACAATTCCAAAGGACAACATCATCACAGATGCACAGTGCACAGCGTATAGCGCATATATTCAAAACGACTAAACGAGTAAATGCAGAACCACGACAACCATCAGCAGCACTCTTGCATTAAGAGCAGCTTATGACTGTAAGAATGGACTCTTTATACCTACAATCATATGTAGATGGCGCACAAGGAATTTGGCGGTGGCGGCGGGTCTCACTATGGGTATTTTATATACAAGTGCTTGAGAATGCTCTTGGTTCGGGTCCGGGTCCTGCTGATGTTCTCTGCACATGTACCTATCCAATCCTATACATAGAACTCTGTTTTCGTCCTTCGTGATATTCATTTGACAGTTGGAGGTTAAAAGTTTAAATGGAATTTGTATAGTTTTGTGATTTATGTGCCTGGTGGAAAATTTTAAACCAAGCACTGTGTGTTTTCTGGTCTGCCGTGATACTTTGACATTTTGGTGGTACATACTCAACTCATATAGAACGATATGAATTAGTTTGGTTGGATGGTTTTTGTAAATTTAGGGGAAGGATGGGTAAATCCTATTTTCAACGAGGAATGTGTACGAGTAAATTTTGTGATTTTGTTAGTTTCTTTTTATTAATTAATAAACATTCAAAATTTTGAAACTTACACTTTGTTAGATAAAGTATTATTACAGGAAAAGTTGTAAATTTATTACTGGAGAATCCAAATTATGCAGTTTATATAAAACTCGCAGCATTCATGCGTGGATTTTGCTGATTGGGGCGCATATTTGAATATTTAATTTAGTTTTTTTGTGTACTTTTGAAATTTGTGTATTTTGTATGGAGATTATGTTTTCCTTGTACATGTAGTGAAGTTTTAAAATTGTGTGCATACAAAGCCTTGAATTTGACTGACGTAAAGTAATTAACAGCAATAGGACCTTAAAGCGCTTTGCCTATAAGTCAATTGTACATAAGACCATGTAAAATTACTGCTAAAATTAATTATTTTCTAGAAAACAGGTATAAATATACCAAAATTGAGACTGGCGAGGCTGATGAAACAGACGAGAAAGAGAAGTGAGACAAACAAGACAAACTAGACTAAAAAAAACTAACGAGACTGTTAGAACTAACAATACTGAAAAGACTGACAAGATTGGCAATACGGACAAGATTGATAAGACTGATTATGGTGAAAACGATAATAGTTCATTCCTTTATTTCAATGTTGGCATACTCTTTGCAATGCAACATAGACTTAGCTTCTAGTGCGTCAATCGAAGCCAGCTCATCGTTATGTCGTTATAAGCATAAACCTCAACAAAGCTCCACACAAATAATTCAGAGACGTTAGGCCAACGTAAAATAAATTGTTCACCAAGCTTGTTACGCCTGCTGTGTGGCATGTGGTCTTGTTGAAACCACATGTCATGCAATCAAGTTCTTGCATTTTGCATTGTTATTATCGTACAGTAGAGTTCACTACCTTGCTGTAAGCTTCATTTTAGAAGAATACGGCTCAATCATTCCACCAGCTTATGCCAACTCCTCCAGAAATAAGCTAAACCAATATTTTGACAACGATGTAAATTTTCACCCAATTTTTCATGAGTATTTCCCCAAAAAATTTAGCGTTGTTGTACGTCGTTCGAATGTAGTTCTTGCACTTGTTGGATTTTGAAAGGATTCACTCCTTTATTCTTCGATAAAATGTTCCACGTAATAGAGTAACTTGTTAAAACAGTACAGTAAATTAAAGTTAAGGATTAGGGCCACGGCTATTTATTGGTAAAGTGCAATTTTATTACCAGGAACAAAACCCTGTCGATCAGTATTATTTCAGTACTGGGAAGAAACTTTGATTATTAAAAACGTGCCAGAAATAAAATGCAATGGTAAATGTAATGGTTTTGTAAATCAAGACATTTTCTATTTCAAAATTAAAAACAGCCTGTTGAAAACTAATCAGTTTTAAATCAATAAATAAGTAAGAAACAAAATAAATTATGTAACACAACAGTTCCTTGATCTTTAGGACCTAGTGACTTACAACTCTCAACCATCCCAGTCAGCGAGTTCTGTCAAAGAAAGATGAGACCCACAAGTTGTAATGCCAAATCTAAACGAAACTGTTTTTAGAAGTTTGGAAGTTTTTCAGTCCCCTGAAAATGATTTCTTAAATTAATTGCTACGTATATTGGGTGTGATTTTTATTTAGAAACCTTATCATTATAGGCTACGTTTTTGAATTTCTTTTTGCGTTTTATGGCTCATTAACCCACAAAAATCAATTAAAATTTCTTATCTTTACTGGTATAAATATTAAACACCTATAAGACTAACATATTTATCCGAAAACAATGGATTTGAATTCAAGAAAGTTCAAAACATGAACAATGTACCATGTGTTTATTAAACCACAGTACTAACAGAACCTGAAACAATTTTTTAAGATTTTTTGAACTTTTATATTTCTTCTAAAATATTAACATTGAAATCCAATCTTTAAACAGAAAAGTCAATAAAAAAACAAAACAAACAAACAAATCCTTATTGTCTTATCTCTCGAAATTAAAATCGAAAACATTAACTAATTTCATTAAATTATATAAATGTATTAACTATAGTATCACTAATCAAATCACTCGTAGTTACTTAGATCTCACTTTGTTTGAATTGGACATTTGTACATAATATTCAATTTGTCAATATCCTTAGAACTCATATCTCTCCTTTGGCCAATTTCAGCACTAGGATCAAGTATTGGAATAATTGTTTTCTCTCCGTTTTTCGAAAATGCTGTCGGTCCATAATGCATAACACTGCCATAATCATATTCAATACCAAAATCCTCCACAACCGTTGAATTGTAAATATTGAAATTACTCTCTTTGCCCGATGAGATATTTTCGAAAACAATTTTCACAAATTCATCACGATTCGAAGCACTTTGCTGATGATAGAAGCCCAGAGCGTGCAGAAATTCATGGACAATAGTAGCTAGCCGGAAGCAACCTTTATCCAGTTCGTAGTTTTGAAAATTCACAGTTTGTACTTTATTTTGGAATCCAACAGACGAATGACAACCTGTTGGCTGGCTTGTTATGTTTACGAAAGCAATTGTGGTCTCATTAGCTGGAATAAAGCGAATGCAGGATACTTCTTCAAGCATTTGCATTCCACGAAGGACGTGATTCTTGTGAGCTCCATCTATACATAATGTGAATAGTAACATTGCAGTTTAGAGTTTAGTTTTTAAACAATATTATTGTAGGTGAACTTACCGAATTGTCCTTCAGCGAATTTGTAGTAGACAACTTTGTTGGGCCAATGATATTTGCTAGAAATTAATCCATTGCGAGCCTTTCCCTCAATTGCTTCTCTTTGATCTTCCGATAGATCAATATCACCTTCGAAGAAGTCTCCTTGTTCGGGATCCTTCTCTACGGGAGTAGGATATCCCAATGTGAGACCTAGAATGGTTAAGGAAATGATAAGACCAATAATGATTGACTTCATTGTCAGTTGGAGTTTATGAGCAAATTGTTAAAATACTTTGCGAAATAAGGAATTTTAAACTAATTTGCTGATCATTTTAAAGGTACGTTTAGGGTATTTCCCCTCTTTAAAAAAGAGCTTTTTCTCTTAGCAAAAAGTAGAGATACGACGAAATAAATATTATTTTAATGCAAACCTTTATCTTATCGTGTTTTAATTCAAATATGTGCTAAAGCCATTGAAGGTTGTTAAAAGCCACTTGAAAACTGGACATTTGAAAGAAATATGGGTTTTTTAAAAGGTCTTTCAAAAAGATTAGATCGATCGATGATGGATTGGTTGATGAAGCAGTTTTGTTTTAAGTGTTCGTGTGTTTGACATTAGCAAAAAAGTGGATTAGGAGTTATCAGACATTTTTGAGTAGCTATCAAACACATTGGATTAAAAGTTCAAAAATCATTTTGTTCGTTTTTGAATAAGTCGAAAGGAAGTGCTTAGTAATCACAAATAATAAAAAGCTAAGTTATACAACAACAATTAAAGTGTAATCATTAAACAAATTGGTTATTTTACAATGTTCTTTTATCGCACTAGTTATATTGTGATTGATATTAGAAGTTTTATTTATTTATGATTGTTTTGTTATTTTTATGAATTCCTGGTTTAAGAATAGTTTTGATAAAATGTTGATACAGCGAAACTTTTGTAGAATATGTTTGGATTTTTTTAAATTTTGGTCCAGCTGTTTCTAATCACGCTTAATGCAAGCTGTTAACAAATAGTATAATTATTTTATGTATAGGCTTGGGCCCAAAGGCCCACATATTAGTTTTTGATGTACAAAATACTTCGAGAGGAAATACTGATATTAAAGTTAAAGGTGGAATGCTCGTTGTTAGCTATGCGAAAATTTGACGAGACATGTTCAAAGAGGCCGTCATTTTTATGGTGTGATAAGAATGGAGAAAAAAAGGATTATTCTTACCCTCTGTGAATTAGAATCAATGGAAATATTTTCTAGAAGAATTGGTGAGTCTAATCCCTGCTAAAAATAGTTTAGAAACAGAATATCAGTAAATCAGTGACTTCGTGGTGTTTTTGGAGGAGGTTGCAGATTAAAAAGTTGTAAACAATCTTCTTAAGGTCGTAAGAATTTATTATCACCCCAATTAAGACCGCGAAGTATATGTCTAAGAAATGTTCCTTTCATAGGTTAAGATGAGATTCCACAGATTATGAGACCAATTAAATACTAACGTATTTAAGCGGAGGTCTAACAAAGGTGGTATATAAAGATTAAGTGATATAGGCGTTCAAGTATTTTTCGTACCAGTGTTTGATAAAACCAAGAGATGAGTTGCATTAATAACGTCTTTGATAGTTAAGACAAATATTAAAGGCCCAAAGTGGCTCCCTTGAGGAACTCCTGAGTTTGCATAAATGGGATCGGAGATTGAGAACCTGAAAAAAAAATTCTTTACTGTCGGGTGTCTACGTATGATCTGAGCCCTAAAAAAATAGTTCTACAATGTAAGAGGGTCGTAGATAATGGTTTCGAAAATCTTTCAAATTGAAAAAATGCTTTACTGGGCATCTGTAGTTGATATTTTAATTTTTTGTCTTGTGTTTTATAACAAGAAAAATCAAGGAATCTTTCCAAAGCTTTTTGAACATGGCTAAAGTATGAGGCAAAAGTATTTGTAACAATTTCAGGGTCGGCAGACGTCAAATCAAGTAATTTTAATGTTGAAGATAAGCTATCAGATTTATGTTTAATGCTTAAAAATAGGTAGAAAAGGCTAAGATCCAAAATCAGGCTATATTACATTTTGTTGATGTGTTCGAGATATAGGAATTCACCAAAAAGGAAAATGCTGCATTGAGTTTGCTGATCAATTCATTAAAAATGTTGAAGTTAAAAGGTATTTTAACCGCGTTGACAGTTCAATTTAAGATCATAAGATATATTTTTGTTAAAAATTGAGTCTTGTAATCCTCAATTAAAACGAATAAATCAAAATCCTTCCCTGTTAGAAGTTACTTCACATTTTTCATATCATGCAAACTACGTACGTAACTATAATGCTGAATTAAATTCAATCTACCTATTTATATTTTTATATTAATAGAGGTTTACTATGAATTCTTTATGAAGATAAATTTGATAATTTATCAGTAGCGTACCTGGAAAACTTTTCAAAATAGGATAAAATTATATGAAATGAAACAAATTTCAATTTTGGGCTGATAAAATCTTTAATGATTAAAAAAGTACGAATGGGTTAATAATTTATCGTCATTCCAAAACTTTGATCCCTAACGTTAACTTTAATTTAAGTTGTTGGTTTCCCGTTTTAAAAGAAAAAAAACATAGTGTTTTTTTTTCTTTTGTTTTCTTTACTTTATTTCTTTATTAATATTTTATATAAAAGTACATTTTATTTTATATTCTAAAAGTGAGGCCGCTGTCTTCAGCTAGGCTGCACCTCACAGTTAGACTGTGGAATTAGAACTTGCATAAAAATAATATTTAACATCATTATATAGGTTATTTTAATATTACTTATTGTCTATGTTGCAATAAATGTGTAAACTGAACTTTCCCACGATTAAAGGTAACGGAATGCGCTTGTGGTATGTGTAGGGGAAAGGGGGTGTATCCATTTCGGACACGATTAGCAATGTATGCAAAAATGGCGTGGGAATCCGTTATGAGTGTGCCGTTAGCCAAAAGTGGAGTGACCGGAGTAACGGGTTTCGGTTTGCAGGTGGAGGCTCAGACGTAACATTTATACTTCGAAATATTCTACAACTATAATTTTCTTTTCTTAATTTGGAGGGAACAATTGCTGATTAACAATTTGGGTCCCTTCGTATCGATTTCAAAAGTTAAAGTTCAATATCAGAGGTGTTTGATAATTGCTTTTCAGGCATTTAAAACCCCTATACAATATTTTCAGCTACCTCACTGAATTGATAAAAAAATAAAATTTGCGTCATTTTAGTTTATATTTGGGTATATTTTATCTTCTATCTGTAAACGAACTTTATTTGTAATAAAAAAGATTGATATTTAGATATACCTACGTGTCGGTAGTTTTGATAAGAATAATAACAAATGTATTATAAATTTCAACGTTTTTATGGAGAATGGAATAAAACAAATTAACAATAAGTGGAGACTTTTTAACTTTAACAAATTTCCTGTACAGTACGATAAAAGAATGTTTAATTACACTTCAAATGCTAGGAATATATCGTTTAGCGGAAATTGAAAGCAACTTTTGTGAAATTGCGTCAAAATATTTGTTTTGTTTTAACAATTTTTCTAGAAATTTCTAATAAACAAGGAGCATACATTTTTCCGTTGTTAAAAACTGCCAAGGAAAATAGAGGAGCTACTTTGAAAAACAATTCCCCAAGTGCGGAAATTTGGAATTTTTTTTTAGTTATTAAGTTCGGACCAATTTGTAAAATTGAAGTTTTTTCAAGGTTCAGAACACTGTTTTTATTCGGCTATCTCTAGTACTAGCTGAGAAATAAATAAATTTAGTTTCCTTAAAATTAACATCCCGCTCTTAAAGAAGATAAATTTTTGGTTTTCAAGTTTATCCTAATTTTAATTTTGATATGTCAGTAGTACCCGTGGCATGATGGTTAGTGCGTTGGACTGTCATGCCAGAGGTCTTGGGTTCGATCCCTGCCTATGCCATCTAAAGTCTTTTCACGGGTACTGCCTCTTGCGAGGAATTGACAAATTCTCCAAGAGTAACTCTTGTCATGAAAAAGTGCTTTCTCAAATTAGCCGTTCGGAATCGGCATTTAAACTGTAGGTCCCCTCCATTCCTGACAACATTACTCGCACACAGGAATGGTTGAGAGTTGTAAGTCACTAGGCCCTGGTTCTTCATGGACTGTTGCGCCACCCAATTTATTTATTTATTTTATGTCAGTTTTTTAAAAAATTAAAAAATAGAAAATGATTTTATCTCCAAAACAATTTTGTGCAACGAAAAACAAAGTTTTTAACATCTTGTACAATTTTGTGAAAAATCGAATTGACAGTTTTTTAGAAAAAATATAAACTTAAACAAAAAATTAATAAAAGTTTGTACAAATTGATTTTCGACTCAAATATCTTTTCAAAACTTTGAAACATTGGCTTTAAACAATTTGTATTTATTTAAAAATATTGCTGTCAATATTAAGTAACATTTTGAGAAAAATAGAATCGACAGTTTTTTACTAAAAAAGATAAAAACTTCAAAGAAAATTTAACCAATGTTAGTAAAAATTGATTTTCGGCTCAAATGTCTTTTTGAAACTTTGAGATATTGGTTTAACACTACTTTTATCTTTTAAAAAATATTGTTCTCAACATTCGGAAAAATTGTAGAAAAATCTAATTGATAGTTTTTTAACAAAAAAATAAAAACCTAATATTTAAACTTGGTAAAAATTGCCTTTAAAAATATTGTCTTCAAACTTTTTTTGTTTCACTGAAAATATAGTTTTCGATATTCAATAGTTTTTATAAAAATCCAACAGTCCGTTTTTTCATAAAAAAATAGAATCTACAAAAAAAAATAGTACGCTAATTTGTTATAAATTGATGTTCGGTTCTTGATATCTCTCAAATAAATTTCATTCATCTTATTTGTAAACATTTAAGAAATGCTACTAAAATTGGTAAAAATTTGTTTTTGACTAAAAATTTATTTAAGAACTAAATTTTCAAACCAAACTATTTCTTTATATGAAAAATATTGTTGGTTATTTTAAATGTTTTAAGAATAATTCAGATGACAACACGAAATCCTACAAATTTATAGCAAGACAAATCGACAGACGGGATCAGAAGTTATCAGTGGGTCGCATTCCAGCATTTTTTTAATTTTTTTTTAAACTTTTAGGAAATTGGCTGACGGGTCAGTGCGAGTTGCATTTTAAATTCTTTATTTTATTTTAAAGAAATGTTTTTGGTATGCAGTTATTTAGTGCTTATAAATATACGTTTCACGTTTAAATTTCGTTAGGAAAATATTGACTCGTTTTTGAGATATCGCACTAATTAA
Organism: Eupeodes corollae; assembly: GCF_945859685.1. Lineage (NCBI taxonomy): Eukaryota > Metazoa > Arthropoda > Insecta > Diptera > Syrphidae > Eupeodes > Eupeodes corollae. Next base: position 125,441,632 of record NC_079149.1, read on the forward strand.
TATTTTCTAAAAAAAATAAAAAATGTCATATCTTCCCTGTACTTACTATTTTTGTTCAAGAGAGTATAGAAATGATTCAAATCTGCAAAAAAAACTTAAATATCCAAGTTTGACCTCAATCGATACAATGGTCTACGGATCATACATCGCAATGTTTGACTTAAATCTTCAGTTGGATATACGAACCAAGTTTTCACTAAGTGTCAGAAACATCATATGACGTTATATTATTCCAAAGTAAAATTAACTTTTCTAACTTAAAGTTTGGGAACTGAGCTTAGACCCATTTTATTTTATTTCATTCAATGGTTAGGATACTTTTTGTCACCTAGAACATTTTACGAACAAAAATAAGATTACTTCCTTAATAATTTCATCCAACAAAAATTAATATTGACAGTTGGTTACAAAAAGCAAACATTTTTACTAAAAACGTCAAGAAACCAAATTGCTTGATCCTCAATCATTAATTGCATTTTTTTCCGAAACAAATTTTCTATCTGTCATAAGTAGTCAATTTTTAATAAGAATGCTTGATGCTTTTGACGTATGCATCATGCATGAATGACAAAGCCATATTGGCGAAATCTATTTTATTTGTAGCCTCCATCAAGAAATTTTACGAGACATCTTTTGAAGAAAAAAAATTGATTGGTCTTCGAACCACAACCAGCCGACTTATGAATGACCATACTACCAATAGTGAATACCCTTAAGATAATCAAACTACATTACTTTGTGCTTAGCTGCCAATTACTTTCGCTATCAGTTTTTCATTCAACTTCAAGTTCCTGATAATTTTAAAATATCAATACACGGATACTCTAAGCAATGATTGTGTTTAAAAAGTTGTTCAAAATTCCATAAGATTATACTATCGTAATCTTCTACATTCCCATAAGCGTTTTGTCGAAATTCGCATATCGCACAGTCAAAACCTGTCAAACACTCGTCATTTTATGTCAGATTTTATCAAATAATTTGACTGTGTCTAGCAGATATTTTCAATTGATAAAGTAACACTCAAACCATAATGTTGTGGTGGTTTAATCTGATTTTTAGACGTTCCCAGAAACGAGTATAAAAGTCCAAGCCAAATCTCTAGTTGACATTAGTAATCAAAATGTTCAAGTTAGTAGTACTCGTTTCATTGGTCGCCTGTGCCTTGAGCTCAGCTGTGACTCAAAGTCTCCTTCCCCAGTTGGATGGACGCATTGTCGGAGGCGAGGAAACAAGCATCAGTGAATTCCCATACCAACTTTCACTGATGAAATACGGATCCCACTCTTGCGGAGCCAGTTTGTTGAGCCCAACCATTGCCGTGACAGCTGCCCATTGTGTTGTTAGTGCATCTGCCAGTTCATTGACCATCCGTGCTGGATCCAGCTCAAACAAGAGCGGTGGAATTGTTGTCAAAGTTGCTGCCTTGAAATACCATCCTCAATACAAATCCAGTAACATGCAATACGACGCTGCTGTCCTTAAGCTCGCCGAGGCCCTTCCTCTTGGAGATACCATCAGTACCATTCAATTGGTTAAGAAAGCTCCAGTTGAAGGAACCAAGGCTATTGTCAGTGGATGGGGTACCGAATACTCTGGAGCTTACTCCATTCCTACTATTCTACGTGCTGTTGGTGTTAAGATTGTCAGCCAACAAGTTTGCTCATCAAATGCCTACAGTTACGGAAGTGACATCAAGCCAACCATGATTTGCGCCACCGCAACCGGAAAGGACGCATGCCAAGGTGACTCTGGTGGTCCATTGGCTGTTGAAGCTGGTCTTGCTGGTATTGTTTCATGGGGCTATGGATGCGCCGCAACCAACTACCCAGGAGTTTACTGTGATGTTGCTTCAGTTCGCTCATGGATCCTCCAAACTGCAAGAACTTTGTAAACATTTTGATTTTAAAATCAAAAAAACAAATTTAAATGAAATAAATTATAATTTTATTTAATTACAATGCAATACTTGTTAAATTATTATTCTTTATATTTATTGATAAATATTGAAAAAAAAAACACACACATTCTGACAGGCTGCTACTGTCAGATGACATTACACCAGGTTCTCACGAGAGATATGGGTAAAGTGGGATAACAGCTTGTGCTAACTGTCAAATTACTAAAATTTCATTGGCTGGAAGGAATTCATACAACCTTAAGATAAATAATATTTATAATGCAAAAAACTTTAAGCCTTAGAAAAATAGGATCAAAGGTCGAAATAATTAAATAATATTTATTGTCACCTAAGTAAAACGTCAAAAGTTCTTAAAAGTTCGCAATATCTTTTCTTAAAAGAACACTGCCAAAATCATATAACAACAGAGAAACACAAAAGGCCACATAGCCACATAAATATATCTCTTCCGAATCCCCTCTAATTAGCCAAACCATGGCATAGTTCGTTCTGACCTTCAATGATCTTACTATACAAAAATTCCTTTAGCTTCTCGAAATATCAGAACTTTGTGTTTACAATAGACGTCTTTAACTTCAACTTTTAACGACGAACTTGCTCAACGTTTGGAAAATTCATAACTCCAGCAAAAAGATCTTAACATTATCTTCCACCTTACTTTTGAACTCTGTGCAAATCCAGGTGAGCAAGTGCGAAATACTTGCTCAAGAATCACTTAGTCCGCAAACCCTGTAAGATACCAACTATTTTAAGAACTTTAAAAGTAAAATGCTAAAACGACATAGCAAGTAATTAAGCTAGCTAATTGCGGCATATCTATGCATAAAGATTTTCCGGTAGGAAAATTAATAATCGAGAAGTAAAAGAACTTTTTTTTTACCTGAAATGATTTGAAGGGACTTGTCTAAATGTCAAATTTTAGATTGACTTTCTTGGAAAAATATAATTTCTCCTCAAACTGTCAATCAAATGTGACATGGGACAAGTTAAACACTTGCGACATCTTTATGTGGGTGTGGGTAAGATTCCGGTCGGTAAGGAAGTTTAACTTAAGGTAAGTGCGCAATAGCTACAAAATTAAAAACATAGATAAACTAAAACACATCAAACTGCTAAATTATAACATAAATTGATTATTAAATAAGAAAATGTTAACAGAATTTTTCCATGTTGTAAATTTCTTTGATATTTTTTTACCCACATTTTATATAAAAACCGATTTCTTGTCGAAAATTTTAAGCTGTTCTGGATAACAGCTGAAAAGAGAAGAGAAATTTGGTATCGATTAAAAATATCAATTTAATGAAATTTCAATCCTGTCTTGTTTAATTCTTCAAGGAAATTTTGAAAAGTAAGACTATAATGATTATATGTCATAATACACATATATAAAAAATATATGTCTTAAGTCTCAAAATATCCCACACTAGACTAGCCAGCGTTTGCAAAGAATTATTTGTATACAGAAATTACGCTATCAGAGCTTAAGTTAGTAGTACGCAAATCAAAGGACAACAGAGCCACAGAAAGTGAAAGTCTTAAAAAAGTTTATAATAATATTTCAATAATCTTAACAATTTTCAAAAAATAAAGGGGAAAAATTGTAACAATAGAACTCTGCTATTAAAATATTCATCAAATTCTGAGATGTCGTTTATAAGTACATGAGTTGATAGTCAGTTTGTTCTCAGCGAATTTCAAATGAGTTTTCGAAAACGTAACTCAATAGTTAACTAAATTCTTACTTTTACGAATAATAATAAGGCTGATATGCACCTGAGAAACGCAGTCAATTTCCATCAGCATTTGACGCAATAAATAGAAAAGCTCTGATTTATTAATTGTACCAAGATGGCCTGTCGAAGAAGTTTGGAAAAGTTGTTGAGGGGCTCTACAACTTGACCTTAGATGCGATAAGAAATTTTAAATATCTATTGGACAAGTTTCTAACTTCTGTACGACTAAAGCAAGTAGATAATCTATGCCCTTTAAACTTGTGCTTGTTCATCAAGGACGTATTGATATTTTTTCCGTGTGGAACAAACCTTAATAACTTTTAAATCAAAATGTTTATGTATGTTATATGCAATTACTGAAAGCAAGTATTAGCCGTAAAAAGGAATTCTTTAGGTGATTCAACATAAGTTTTGTTTTTGTTTTAGTGCGTGGAATCACTCTATCAAACATTTTAGCGAAAGTATAAACTTTTATTTTTTCCAACACCACATTTAAACCCTGCGTTAAATTTACCACAAGGGCATTAAAAACGCGCTCTAAGTGACTGAATAAAATCGTTCTCGTGGATAACAACTCGGCAATGAAATGCGGAACTGAATTCCTTAAGTTTCAGAGAGTAATAAGTCTCCCATTATTATTTCCAGAAATAAATACATTTTACTTTTTTTTTTATTATATGCAGACTTTATTTCTTAAATTCTTGATTTTTTTAAAACATGTTTTGATTTAATCTTCAAACCTACGAACAGATTCTAAGATCCATTTGCGAATTACATTAACATCAATATAAACACCTGGGTATTCTATATAGCCACATCCAACTCCCCACGCAACAATACCAGCTAGACCACCATCGACTGTCAATGGGCCACCTGAATCACCTTCGCAAGCGTCTTTTCTAAAGGCAGCAGCGCAAATGTTTTCCGATTTGATCTGTTTTCCATAACCGTACGGCAGAGATGAACACTTTTCCTTGCTGATAATTCTTACCGAAGCAGCTCGTAATTGAACTGGCAATGATGTTCCTTCAGATCGATTTGTGCCCCAACCACTAACCATAGCTTTGGTTCCATCAGCTGGAGTTTCTTCAACCAATTGAATCGCATTGATAGTTGATCCAAGAGAAAGTGGAGTTTCTAGCTTGATGACAGCAACATCGATTTTGGGATGGAAGACATAGTTTACAACATTGACAACAACTCCACCACTGATTCTGGAGCTAGATCCAGCACGAACTGACAGTGAGCTGACAGGTTCACCGACAACACAATGACCAGATGTCAAAGCTACTTGCGGAGTTAACAAAGTTGCCCCGCATAAATGTTCCCCATCCAGCATGAGTGAAAGTTGATATGGTACTTCGCTGATGCTTATTTCCTTGCCACCAACAATTCGTCCATCCAGATGAGGACGACTTTGAGAAAGGGGTGACCCCAAGGCACAAGCGACCAATGAAACGAGCACTACAAACTTAAACATTTTGTTTTCTTCTGTACATATTCCATGTTTCGAATCGGGCTTTTATACTAATTATGAAAACTTCAAGACTAGAGATAACGAATGGTTGAGTGTTTTTATCAATTGGAGTGAGTATGAATAGATTGGGACTGTTTAAAAGGAAAATTTGCTGATATAGATCTTATGAGAAAATTAAAAATAATAATTCGAGCTGGCAGACAGTTAGCTATCTAGGCTTGATAATAATCAGTCTGGTAATTCGAACAAAAAAATATAACCACAATCTTCAAATGCGGACACTAAATAAAGTTTAAGGTTTTCGATTTAAAGAATGCTTAGCTGTTTTTGGTGCGGGAACGAAGTGTTTGGATATCAAGTAATGGAAGAAATATTTATAAGCTATTCGAACCTTCTTTTTCAAAAGAGCTATAGTCGACCGAATAAACTTAGCTTTTTATGTACGAGTGTGTATGTCGAAACGGTTTCACCGAAAAAAATTAGTTAGAAATCATAAGGCCAACGCAGACTTCCTTACAATCATAACAACACATAAGAGTGGAAAAATTATTTTCACAACTTTATGTCTAAAATACTAATGCAAAGAACAAGAGTTAATTGTTTTAAGGTTCCTGTTATATTTTGCCAGGATTCCCAAATTATGCTATCGAAACGAAAAAAAAAATTAATCGAAAATTCCAAATAAACTTGACTAATAATTAGATTAAGGTTTTTTTGAGGAAATTTAAATTGTATGGAAATTAAAAGTTAAGAAAAACAAACATACAATCTTAATGTAAATAATTTGTGCTATCATTTCCACCTAAGTCCAAAAATTATAGATTACTGGATAAAGCAAATTTGGTAAACAACGTTAACAACTTGTGTCTCTTATCTATGCTGTATTCTAATTTATTTACACTTAAACTTCGGTCTTTCGAATGCTTGTACTCTTGTAAGTTATCAGTTGTAATATCGAAGACTTAAAAAAATAGATTGTGTGGATTTCTTGTAGTCTTTGGTCAGATATTTCCATTGAAAACACAAAATAAAAAGTTTGTAAACATTTCAAAGTAAAAACAGTACATACGAGTATGTAGCAGATATACATAGAAAAACACTATAGGCAATAAGAAGTCCAAGACCTTTCGTAACTTTATCTACAATCCATCAGTATTATGTCAATCTTTTGCCTTTAAGTCTCTGATTCAATTTTTTGGAACACGTTGGGTATTTTAAAACTTAGTACTACAAACCGAAATACCACAACCAAATCCAATATCTACTAAACGAAGTCCCACAATAAAATTTTGAAAACAGTAATACAAAATACACGTAATTCCTTAAAACCAAAATTTTAAAAAAGAATTTCATATTAGAAATTCGTAAACACCAATATCCAAAATCAAAGATACGTAGACCCCGAAAGAAAATTCCAACAATAAAATTGCTTGCAACCAAAAACCATAAACCATAAATAAAATCAGCAATCTAAGATCGAAAATCCTCACGCGAAATTTCAAAACCAAAATCAAAAAATGTTAGATCTTGAAAACAAATTCGAAATTTAAACACGAAATATCGAAAATAAAAGAAAAAAAAGATATATCCCAACCAAACACCTTCAAGACAAAAATCCCAATAACCAAAATTTGAAACGTTTAAAAACCCAAGACAAATTTAAAAACTAACAAACAAAATCCCCAAAGACATGTATATACATTGCCAAATTACTAAAAACCACAATTCACATTCGCAAAACTTAGACATTTAATCCATAGATATGCAGATAATAGATATTGAAATCAAAACAGCAAAATCACAAAACGAATGTCCATAAAACAACTTCCGAAGAATTGTTTTTTTTTAAAACAAAAGACGGAACAAAAATTTCAAATGCCCTTAAAAAGATCACATTCCTCAAAAAGAAATTAATTAATTCAAAACTTTCTAACATCTTAAAACTGCAAAACGAAACTCGCAGTTCTTAAATTCTGAGAATGAAAATCTTCTAGTTCAAAGTTTAGAAAACCAAAGCCCAACACTAAAATTCCAAAAACAAAATTTTAAAAACCAAAACCTTGAGATCAAAAATCATCAAGTAAAATTTATCCCAACAACTATGTATGTTTTTTTTTTGTCAAAATGAATATTTCATTCGGGTTTTGACATAAGTATAAGCAATGACACATTGCCTATTCTTGTTGAGATTACCCTTACGGGTAACGTGAGCATGCGTTTTCTGCCATTCCAACAAACTTGTCAAAAGCTTATGTAAAATTTTTTCAGTTTCTATATTTGTCATTCATTTTTTTTGTAATTTTTGAAGTTGCAAGATTTTATATTTTCATAAATTTTAAAATTATTGTATTTTAATGGACCCTAAGAATATTGATCTAAAAAATCTTTGTTGGCCTTAATTTGTTTTCAATTCTATACAATTCATATAGCATATACATACATTTCTCTTTATTAATGAAAAGCATTCCAATAAAATTTTGAAGATTCAAGAAACATTTTTCTAATATTTATGATTTCCGAAAAAAATTCCTTCTACACGAGCAAGAAAAATTTCAACTTCTATTCCGTGTTCCTTTGGGGAGAGATAGGAATAGAAACCCATGTTAACTCATAAAAGTAAACACATACATCATTCTTAACTATCAATTTTGAAATTTGTTGCAATCTGTAAAATACGAAGAAGAAACACAAAAATAAAAACCCTTTTCAAGATTTCATATCTCATCACCTTTAACATTTTGCTTATCCCATAAATCCAGAAACGAAAAATTCGAAAGTCGAAATCAATTTAAGGATTGCTGTTATACAGTTGTGTAGGTGTAGGACTCATATATGTCAGTATACGAGTACATAAGCCCCAAAGGATTATATTAGCTTTAGCACCATATTTTAAAGCAAACATAGAGCGAGAGTCCCTTAAAAAGGATCAGATCTATAAACAAGCGTTGGAGTACATGGTAGGTCGCTCGATGATGTGGTACCTTTATACGAAGAGTATACAAACGTATATTGAATCGCTGCGTGTAAAGGTCCCATCAATCTTGACTAAGTATAAAATGAAAGCAAAAAGAAATAATAATAATAAAGAACAATCAAGGTCCGTATCCCCTGTGAAACGAATTTTTCAACTATGACTCGCAGAATCAATCCATAAAATAAGTCTGAAGGCTTATTTCACAGAACAATCTTCGTTTTCTTAAATTGTTTTTTTTTGTTCCTTGGCCAACAAAAGCGAAAGACTTCGTCGTCGTCGAGGACGACGCAACGGGAGAGCAAAAGGATAAAACCAAAAACCAACAAAACATCCATTCAAACCATATTACGTTTTTCCAATAATAATTCTTTCATTTTTCTAACTTGTGTGTACTTCAAGGATTTCGTTATCGTTGTCGTTTTCGACATCGACATCGACGACACGACGTTATGTCCCTTTCATATTTGCCCTTTTGTGAGAGGTGGGAGTTTTGTTGGTTTGTGGAACCCTCTGCCTGCGGTCTATACACTCTTTCAAGCCATCAACATCATCGACACTGTATACACCAGTCGATTGCCAAAGGATAATACTATGTGGCGCTGTTTGGTCAGGCATCAAAGGGGCTATATGTACCTCTTCACTACTCCCTTTCACGTCCACGTTATAAGAGTACATATTGGCACAAACAATATTTCACCGCAAAGATCATAAATCTCCGGCATCAGAATCAATATTTTTCCAACAACTGAAGAGCCCACATACTTTGTATCTATCTACGAGTACCTATGCCAACTTGTAGTCCTCCATCATCCTCATCCTCAAAGTAGTCGTATAGTAGTTTGCCACAGTTCTGAGTCGAAAACTCGAATCGAAATCACTTTAAGAGCTATACCCAAACCATAAGAGAAGTGCGGTAACGTTTTTCTGACCAGAGAACGTAATCCTTCTGCTAATCCCTAAATCCTTATCCATATACAACACGAGCTCGAGCATGACAGTGTGACTGATCTGGGCTGGGGTTGCAGGCCTTGAGTAAACGCGTTATTTCGTTTGCATCCTTCTTTATACTCGTATACATTCCTTTTAGTCCCACCTGACTCCTGGAAGCCATGACCAGACCATGAGTGGATGGAGGAGGCTAGAGGCTAGAGGATTGTTATTAAGTGGGAGTTTGTGGAAAATCATGGAGACGACGACGACGGGCGAAGAGCTTATCTGGTTCTGGAGCTCTGAACGAGTTGTAGATGCATAAACTGTAGACGTAGAGTATTGAACTTATTTATGGCAGTGAATGAAAGAGATTACTGCTGGAGCTTGGTTTGGTTGGTTTTACAGACGCAGACGGATATGGAATTGGAATATGCGGCAAGGTTTGAGTTCGGTTGCCATTTCTGTTTCAATTTCGGTTAAAAGCCGCCAAAGCTTTCAGCTGATTTACTTCGAAAGTAAGTTTTTTGTGTGATGTGAGAAAAGAGTTTCAACGCCACCGCCTCCATTCTCTTCTTTTTTCTTATTTTTGTTTGAAGGACGAAAACTACCTAAGGAAGGATAAGGCTCAGAAGCAGAAACATCAGGGAAGTGTAAATGGATATGGTGTTTTGTGTTCAAGTACACCAACCTTTTTCTAGGGAGTGAGAAAAAGTAACTATATCAGCTTGACAGAAGATTGACGTGAATAGATGGATATGTTTTCAAAAACCTTCAATGGAAGAGATGTAATTGATGTTTAAAAGGTCCTTTGGGATGCTAAAAACAATAATGTTAAGGATATACGAACGGTCATGATCAGACAATTTATTGTTTAATTCGTGTTGTTCCCAAGCAGGTGGTGTTGGTTGCAAGGGGTAATCGATATGACTTGTTCAAGTTGTGTGTTTTAATATCAAGTTGATAGTTGAGTGTTCATAGGAGTTTGGAGCTGATGCAAATTGATCGTTATCAGCTAGAAAACGAATTAGCTTCAAATACATCGTAGAAGATGAAAATTTTACTCTTAAATATTCATTTGATAAATATTAAGGCAACTTAAACTTTAAGTCTGCCTTTAATGTAGAAAGTTCTAAATTTAAGAAGGTTTATTATAATTTTTGTAGCAAAGTGATATTGACTAAAAGTCAACAAGTTTTTGGAAGCTAAAAAATTGTAGATAATATAAAATAACAGAAGACTTGCAAAGGAAACCTATTAAATAAAATACCACGCCCACTGCGTGTATTAAGTATATCACCTTCTTATAGTTACATCATAAACATTAATCAAAAGTTTTGTATAAATAAAAATAACCACGCCCTTTGAGTGCTCAGATTTGTCCCTTTTGTATAAATAACTACGCCCCCTACTTTATTGAATTTCATTTCTTAAACAACACTTTGAATTGGTCTTTTAAATAAATATTTTGTATGAAAAAGTGGGAGGATACTTTGACTCCCTTATCTCATCTATATTCAACACAAGATCTATATTCCAAATGTTATTATAATATATATTAAAAAGTTCTTCATAATTTTGATGATCAATCAATCAATTTCAGATTAGGTTTTTGTGATTTTTTGAAATTTAATTGGATTTATGGCATCATGTGGCCTGACAACCATCATGACTTTGTAAATTTTTTAAATAAATAAAATGAAGAAATTTCTCGAAGTTTCTAACTTCATATATTTCAAAGCATAAGTGGAGGTTCAAAATTGGCTGAGCTTGGTCTTAAAAAGAAAATAGTACCTGATTACTTCATTTAGCACTTCTGGGTCTTTTGATTAGAAACTATGAATATTAAATAGGAAAAAAGCTCAAAATCTCAACGTATGTAGACAATTATGAGTTTGAGGATCTTCTTGTTTAAAATTTATACAAGAAGATGGAAAACGGCCTATTTGGATGCAGTTGAAGCCAGACTTAGACATCAAGTCTTTAAGTATAGGTGCATCATTATCTTTCGTATCAAAATTCCGAACTGCATCGACTCGGACTACTACTTCAGTGTAGCCAAAGTAGTAATTTGGATGACGGATTTCCAGACCTAAGTCAAAACACGAGAAGATACGACGTTGAATAGTTATAATTACAAGATATAACCAATTCCTTCACCGAACAAGTATAACCACTTTCAAATTTATCTGCTACTAGCACAATTTATTGAGAACCAATGCAAAAATTTGCTCAAGATGCAATCAGAGATGTCGACTCTGTCATTGTTAGATAAGGAATAGCAGCATAGAAGGAAAAGAGCTGCTCACGAGCAGAAGAGAAGAGAGGAACACTGACTTCTCAGAAGGTAAAATAAAGACTAAGAGAAGCATGCCTTCTAAGCTGTTGAGAGATTCAGAAGCAGAAATAAAGTTGGAAAGCTCTATGAGCAGGTTAAACGAAATTCACAAGTCCATAAACCTAGTATTGAAGGCTGCAAAACGAAAGTGGAAACATCATAACAGAAGCTCAGTTAATGCTTAAGATATAAAAGGACCACTTTTGCAGATTTTACAAATGCGATGACGGACCAAGTTCCGCTGCCAGGGATTATGATCCATTCAATATAGATGACGAAAGCGAAGAATCAGATTTGCGCGACTTAGACGAAGTTAAGATTGCCATACCTAAGTTGAAATGTAAGAAATCCTCTGGAGTAGATGTCTTAAATTCTGAGCTTTCCAAGCCGCTGTGATTAACTCTGCCATGTGATTTCTTAAACATCGCCCTTGAAAGGAAAGTGCAGACCTTCCACGCCAACACTATCTTTCAAAAGTCTTGCATCTCTGGCTTCTCTCGAAGAATTTGTTTCCATATCTTAGTCTGAAAGTTTCTGGAAACCAAATTATAGGTGGACCGAACCAAGTTTTCCACATTGTTAACCTTAGAACCTCCTCCAGAGCTAATAGGATATTAAAATAGTTCAAGTAATCCAAAAAACTATCCATTTTTAGAAAAATTGCACGTTTTTAAGCTTCCACCTATGAAAACACTTTATAAAAAGGTATACCTATCAACAACGTATATAAAGTAACAAAAATTTAATGGACCACATTAACCTCCGCCATTACTTTTTGGAAAATATTGTTATAAAGAATATGTTTTTAGTATAAGAACCCACAACCCATAAACTCATCACATTGATGTGCTTCCGATTTTATTCAACCACATCAAGGTGAAACCCCTTTAACCATCAAAAGATGTAATCACAACGAGCAAAGCAGCACCACTTGAAGTTGTAACAAATCAATCCCTTCCATTTGGCAGTGACGCCCATCATCCATTACCTCACAGTATACGTACCTTTCCACCCTTTCTTTCCATATGGAGCTGGTGCCGCTCTATATTGCCACCTTCTTAAGCTCGTGTTATGTTGGTCCTGTATATTACTCGGTTCTCTGTGCATTCACGACAAAAAAGAAAAAAAAACCGACAGTAGAAGGACGTCAACGGCGGCGGCGACGATGATGTCGACTCCGTTGAACACTCTATAAGAAAATCAAATGACTAGGACGACCGACAACGACGACAACGACAACGTTGACGACGAAGACGCAAGGACGACGAGCGGCGATGAAGACGTTGAACGTCTTACGAAGGACGAGGTATCTTAACCCAAATTGAGACATCTATTCAGAAAGCAATTTGCAAAATGAAGTAGTTCCCTGCTGCCAGCTAGTGAGCAGAGCAGAAGCAAGAAAACCTGAAGCAGAGTATGAATGAAGAAGTTTCGTGCGGAACCATCAGCATCCTTCATCGTATATCCTTCCCTCTCTCACTCTTAAAATACCCTCCCACTGGTATCCCAACCAGTCGACCTGAATTTCGAATTACTCTTTTGTAAATAAATATATGAGCATATAACATACCTCCCTACCCTCCTCCTGCTCCCACCCTTCTCCCCTAAATCTTCACCCTCAGCTCGAAATTACGACTTAGCACTATTTTCGTTAGGAACATCCTTCAACATTCCAGGATACGAAAAAAAATTCAAAAATTCCAAACAAAAAAAAAAAGAATACATTAAAATTTAATACTCTTCTCGGGAATAATGTTATGTGTCTGAATACTCTCGTTCTTTTTTTCATTCGTTCGTTCGTCGAAGGCAATTGAGTGATTTAGTGTATTTCACTTGAAACTATTTCAACCGTATCGTAAGCGCAAATAATTTCTCCTCAAGGACATCACATCAGGACGAATGGTCACAGAGGCAACTAGGCACAAGTGAGAAAGCGACAGAAAGACACAAAAAGCCTTTCCCTGATGATGATGATGATGATGATGGTTGCATTCATACAGCCATAGACATAGTGCTCCTATTTCAATTCTCTAGATTTTCATTTCATGGAATGTGCATCAAGGACTCTTCAATCTAGTCTCGTGTTGAGAGCTCATTGGGCAACAAACAAGCACTATCGTTATCATTAAACCGACATCATCGACATCGAGTAGATCCTCTTCATCGTCCTTTTTACAGATGAATAATTTCAAGTCTTATTCGCAAGGAAGTGATGAAAGAACATTTTGGCAACCCGCCGCCGCCGCCGAGCCGTTTGTTGTCACCGTCAACTTCCATCTGACGACGCGCGCCTTAGACCCAAAACACCCGCCATATAAGGTACTAATCTTTTCGTGCTCTACAATGAAATTCAAGTTCATCATTGGGTCCTTTTTTGTATCCGGTATACGATATACAAAAAAAAGAAGAAACAAAATTCCATTAAACGATAATTTGTATTAAGGACACGTTTCAAGTGTTAACCATCTCGCAAAGGATTAGGGACGAACTTCATTATTTTAACTGTCATGACGAAATTTTCGTTTTTGTTTTTTTCTTCATCTTTGTTGTTTATTTTTGTTGACATCCTCTCGGCTCGATGGTCGTGATACTGTCAGAGTTTTTTGGGTTAAATTTATTGATAGGAACGGGCTTTGACAAAAATTAAACAAGGAGACTACACTCAGAGAAATTTGAAGAACTGAACCTCAATTGTTAGATATAAGAAGCGAAGTTCCATACAACGCCAGATTTGTTCAACTTTAGTGAGAAAGTTCATGCGGTAAAAGATGAGAATCTAAAAGCCTTGTGAAGGACGATGGTTGGGATCGGGCAAGTTAAAGTCTCCAACTCGTAACACTGTGCTTTTCTGTTTTGGGAGCTCTCGGGAAGCTTCAGTTGGGTTGTTGCTAACGGAAACAGCTATCAAAATTCTGATTACATAGAAAGCAGTAAGATTTTGAAGGCCAGACTCCGGGCTGTCAAGCCCCAACGAAATTCACCCCTGAGGAAGAGAAAGAATGCTTCTACAGTCAGCTAAGTGTCACCTACAAAACCTCACCACGTGAAGACCCCGTATTGGTAATGAACGACTTAAATGCTAAGGTTGGCAATAACAACAAAGGGCTCAGACACGTCATCTAGTTAAGAATAGAGTTGGCAGTAGCAACAAAAAAAAAGAAGTTTAAGAATTTCTGCGACGCTAATCGTTTTGTGATTTGTGACTATGTTTGAGCACAAAGCGTGCCACAACAAATAAGCTGTGGGTTGACGGATAGACAAGATTCTTCCAACCAACTTGATCACTTCGTGGTAAGTCAACGCTTCTCAAGCAGTGTCTTGTGTGTCAGAAATAGAAGAGGTACTAACGTACAGCTGCAGTTAGGAGATCAAATTTAAATATTCAAATACCTAAGTTAAATACGGACAGGCTAAATTACCGTTCCACTCGTCAAAAACTCACTTTTCCGAACATTTGAGAGCGATCGGCAGCAACGAGACCTCAAACCATAGACAATTATTGTGGAGCTGTGAAAAATCTTTGTATATCGGAAGAGGCTTTAGACAAAGATCAACGAAAGGAAGCAGTTCAAAGCTCATTTAGTAGCTGCTTGAGCTGAAGAAAGAAACGAGCTAGAATCCTTATACCACATAAAGATGAAAGAGGTCAAACGTAGTGAAATTATCATACACCAATGCTTTGACTAAAGAAGCAGAAGAAGTCCCAATAAGGTGCGATAGCATAACCCTCTCTAGAATAACCAAGAGATCGCTTGTGTCAGATTTCATGACAACAAACTTAGAAGGTGAAAGCACATTTCCTACAAATTTAGACCTCATGAAGTACGAAAACTGGAAAGGCATTGTCGTTTTGCTTGCAGTTGCCAAAATCTTAGCGAAGATTGTCTTAGAACGTGTAAAAAAACACCCTGAAGTAACACTTGACTCTAAACAAGCTGGATTTTCCTGCATTGATCACATCAACATCTTAAAATATCTATCACTACTTCATCTGCTGTTCATCAATTTTGAGACGCTTTTATCTGGCTTGCTTTATGAATGTTGGGTACATCAGATAAACTCATCTCTATTATAAAGGCAATTTACGATATGTCCAAATGTGACGTCTTGTAAGGAGGTTGGTTGTCAAAAGAGTTTGAAGTCTAAAGTGAAATCAGACAGACCTGACAACATTATGTCCGAAACATCTAGATTAAGCACCACCTGGAAAATAAAACCAACGATTAACAGGAAATTGCAGGCTTTCGTTAAAAGGTTTTTACGAAACATCTCACCAATTTTCTGACTCAATCGTATATCTGATAAAGGACTATAAAGGACAACACGCCAGGAATTCATTGACAGCATTACACGCAATTGCAAGTGACAGGGCATAAGATAAATGCTTTAGACAGCCTATGAATCCACTAAGTCAAAAACTCAGAGTAGAACAGTCGAAAAGGAAACGATTGGGAAAGAGCTGAAGGGAGCTCAAACACTTTGCGGAAAACGAATACGATGGCTCTAAGGAGTTGTTGAGGCCCAATGTTCCGCTAGGGATCACCTACGATCTGATTTGCGTAAAAAGTTTTGGATTGTGATTTTTATTTGGTTGACTTGATATTTATGGATTTTGAGATTTTGCATTTCTAGAAATTTAGCTGCAGGATTTAGGTTTTAATAATTTTTGATTTAAGAATTCTAGGTTTTGAAGTTCATCTTAGCCATTTTGGTTCTAAGGGTTAGTTCGTTTTATGAAATTTGGCATGAAATTTAAGTATTGGAATTAAGTTTTCTGTACTTTGGATTCAGAGCATTTTGATCTAAGCATTTTTTAGGTATATAAAATTTTAGATTTGAAATTTCCCTTTGAAACTTTCGTTTGACGATTTTTGGTTTTGGGAATTTTGTTCGTAGTTTTTTGTTGCATGGAACTTTCTTATAGAAGTTTCTGTTTAAATTTTAGTAAAGACATTTCTGACATGTAATAAATGGTTTAGCTAAAGAATTTCGATTCGGGCTTTAAATATTAAACTCATTTCAGAGCTCATTTAAATAAGCAGGATTAAGCGCAAGATTATTTCTGTTAATCCTTAAGCCAGCCAACTCTCCAATGAATTGCAGTAAATGATACATCTTATTTAAGCCTGCCATGTTGTTAGCTATGAGACATATATCGTCAGCATAATATATTAGCTAAGCTTGCCAAACAGACTCCATTGGATACCGTGTCTTTCATTTGTACC
Organism: Eupeodes corollae; assembly: GCF_945859685.1. NCBI lineage: Eukaryota > Metazoa > Arthropoda > Insecta > Diptera > Syrphidae > Eupeodes > Eupeodes corollae. Next base: position 125,458,230 of record NC_079149.1, read on the forward strand.
CACCGTGGGAGTCATCACATAGTCAATCGCAAGCAAAAACAGAATTGGTGACAAGACATCTCCTTGTCTCACTCCTTGACGCACATCGAAGGAGTCGGAAAGCTGTCTATTGTGCAACACAAAACACCTTGCGTTGTTGTTCGATTCTTTAATAACAGCGACAATTTTCTCCTCGCGATCTCCAGATGCATTGACGATTGACCCGATCAAACGCCTTCTCAAAATCTACAAACATTAGGTACAGCGGTGATTGGTATTCAGATGATTGTTCGAGAATGATTCGCAAGGTGTTGATGTGGTCGACGCACCATCGACCACTGCATAACCCCGATTAGTGCCTATTGAGGGTAGACTGAATCCTGGACTTAATCCTCTAGAGAATAATAGTTGCCATTAACTGCGGAAAAACGGACAGAACTCTAATACCGCGCCAGTTATTACAGTTTTTGAGGTTTCCTTTCTTTGGTAACACAAATAAGACCAAAGTAATGCCCACGGGCCAAGGCACACAAGTTATTCTAAGGCAGGAGACCATAGAGGAGGTCGAACAGTTTAATTATCTGGGAAGTTTTATAGCTCTCGATGGCAGAACGGACCTGGATGTTAACAGTAGAGTAAACAAGCCCGTAGTGCATTTGGAATCCTTTCTTCTGTGTATAACTCTAGCAAAATATCGCTACGCACCAAGTTAAAACTCTTCGAATCCAACGTCAAATCAGTGCTGTTATATGCTTCTGAAACATAGAAATGCTCTCTAGCAGACTACAAGCTGTTGTTAACCATTCTATTCTGAAGATCCGTTGGCTGCAAACCATTTCTAACGTTGAGCTGTGGAATAGGACCGGACAGAAACTGGACATAGAAATGGTGTTGGATAGGCCATAGACTGAGGAAACCGTACGACATGTATATATATATATAAAAACAATCCGTCAAATGGAATCCCCAGGGTAATAGACGCGTTGGAAGACCAAAGACAACTTGGGTGTCATCATTTTTGATGGAGGCTTGGTCTCAAGGTATTTAATCGTGGCCACAGCTGACGTTAGTTGCGGTGAATCGGTATAGGTGGAAGGATCTTGTTGCTGCCCTATGCTCAAGGAGTAGTTAAAGCGCTGCTGTACTTGCAGCCGGACAACATATACATATATAAGCGCAAAATTAAAGCAACTGTAGTTAGGTCATGAATCTGATTTCATTGCTCTTTCGAGATCTGTTTTTCTTCTTTCCTAGTTATAAAGCCTTACAGTGCAGTGAGGTAGGTAGTATTTGCTAAAGTATAATGCTGTTTTGTAAATAAGTCCACTTTAGCTTTTAAATTTCTCACATATATTTGCAGTAAACCGGATATGAGGTAAATAGCGTAATTTAGACTTTAGCCGAAATTTTGTTTAAAAAAGTAGCGTTGAACAGCTTCTATTCTTTCCACTATCCATACACGTATCACAAACAGCTAAGAGTCGAAAACCTCAAACTTTAATCTTGGGTCCGCATTTGAAGATTTTGCTTATATTTTTTTTGCTCAAATTGCCAGACTGATTATTATCAAGATAGCTAACTGTCTGCAAGCTCGAATTATTACTTTTTAATTTTCTCATAAGATCTATATCAGCAAATTTTCCTTTTAAACAGTCCTAATCTATTCATACTCACTTCAGTTGATAAAAACACTTAACCATTCGTTATCTTTAGTCTTGAGGTTTTCATAATTAGTATAAAAGCCCGATTCGAAACATGGAATATGTACAGAAGAAAACAAAATGTTTAAGTTTGTAGTACTCGTTTTATTGGTCGCTTGTGCCTTGGGATCACCCCTTTCTGAAAGTCGTCCTCATCTGGATGGACGAATTGTTGGTGGCAAGGAAATAAGCATCAGCGAAGTCCCATATCAACTTTCACTGATGCTGGATGGGGAACATTTATGCGGGGCAACTTTGTTAACTCCGCAAGTGGCTTTGACATCTGGTCATTGTGTTGTCGGTGAACCTGTCAGCTCACTGACAGTTCGTGCTGGATCTAGCTCCAGAATCAGTGGTGGAGTTGTTGTCAATGTTGTAAACTATGTCTTCCATCCCAAAATCGATGTCGCTGTCATCAAGCTAGAAACTCCACTTTCTCTTGGATCAACTATCAATGCGATTCAATTGGTTGAAGAAACTCCAGCTCATGGAACCAAAGCTATGGTAAGTGGTTGGGGCACCAATCGATCTGAAGGAACCTCATTGCCTGTTCAATTACGAGCTGCTTCGGTAAGAATTATCAGCAAGGAAAAGTGTGCATCTTTGCCCTACGGTTATGGAAAACAAATCAAATCGGAAAACATTTGCGCTGCTGCCTTTAGAAAAGATTCTTGCGAAGGTGATTCTGGTGGCCCATTGACGGTCGATGGTGGTCTAGCTGGTATTGTTGCATTTGGAGTTGGATGTGGCTATATAGAATACCCAGGTGTTTATATTGATGTTAATGTAATTCGCAAATGGATCTCAGAATCTGTTCGTAGGTTTGAAGATTAAATTTTTAACATGTTTTAGAACGTCAAATTATAAGAAATAAAGTCTGCATAGTTAAAAAAGTAAAATGTATTTATTTCTGGAAATAATAATTTAAGTCTTATTTCTTTCGAAGGCTGGAGGCATTCAGCACCTCCTTTTTTTGCCGAGTTGTAATGCAAAAGGACGACTGTACTCAGTCAAATAAAGAGGGTTTTTAACGCTTTGGTAAGTTATACGTGGAATAAATAGAGCTACAATTTTGCAAAAGGTGATTTGAGTTTCTTTGGTTTAAGTTTTATTAGGTTGGGCTAAAATCATGTATCATATGTTTGAGTTGGGTTAAAGCCAATAATTCACTTTTAAAGTTTTATTGACATCTCCTTTTTTTCTAAGTGTATCTTTTGCATGCGTGAAGAAGAAGTATCTTTATATATGCATACATAAATATAGACATAGATAATATTATATTTTTATGCATTTTAATTATGACAAACGGTCTTATGCTTATCCAAAAAGATGGACGGGATGTTAGATTAGATGGAGATGAATGAGGTTAAGATGAAGATGAAGAAATTTGGTTAATATTCTTATATCTAACTTGTATAAGACTTAACAACCTACATATACATATACCTACAGTTCTGCTAGTACAAGATTGACAATGAACTTCTAAGAATTTTCGTGCTTTATGAGAATTAAGTATAGAAGTTTAAGAAGAAAGTTCTTATATTAAAGGTAGGTACCCATATAACTATGTTAACTTATGAATATTATAAAGATGTAGATTTATATATGTATTTTTCATCATCATCATAATAAAAGGTGCTCTCAAAGTTATATATTCGTGTAGAGTATAGGAGAAGGTATACGGACATTAAGGTCTGATTACACGGCAATTTAATGTAGATGACTATAAACGTATTCTCTTATGCAAAATATAATGAAAAACTTTTGGTGGGGTAAAGGTATAGAAAGTATTTATCATTCTGACCGCATGCAATAACGATTTATTAAATAAGTCTAGAGGGAAAAGTGTAGGTTAATTGGTTTCTTAGAGGAACAGTTAAAATTGGATGTTGTGGTCTTAATTTATATATACAAATTTAGTGCGGTAAGTAGGTAAAAAATTGAGACAAAAATTAGAACGAGATCAGAAAAGCTCCATAGTTGGAAAGCCTAAGTCCAAACAAGTTTAAGGACTTGCTTATGTATCATTTGTTTTTTCTGGATACATAGGTCAGATTTCTTTCCTATTAAATATTACATTGCTCTGTAATGCAAGGTGGTCCTAATAGCTGTGGCATTTCCCTTGTATAAATAAGATATAAGGTTGGTTCTAGGACACTTCCTGTACACCGGCTTCAATTTTCTTTAGTTTCGAGTGATTATGGTGGTGCCGGATTTTAAAAAGCTAGTTTCTAGAATACGACTTCAGTATTTCGTAGTACTAACTGGAAAGACACCTATGCAGTTTGTTCTCGAGTCCCAAGTGTTGTAGCTTGTTAAAGGCTTGAGAAACATTGAAGAATATGGCCAAGCATCCTTGTTCATTTATTGTTATTCGATGTACTTGATCTTACACTTAATGTTTTTTTCTAAATCCAAACTCATGGTTCGGAATTATAATTATTTCTTTTATAATTTTGCTAAAATTTTTTTTAGTAGGGGTTTTTTCGAAAATCTCAGCGATACTGGTTTGCATTCTGTCTGCAAAATGTAACATCTGCTTATGGTATAACAATGAATTCTGCAACTTTCCGATGATGTGTTAAAAATACATATCTTAGCTAAAGGCAGGTGTTTATTATAAATTAGTGTTTTTTGAAGGCTATCAAGAGTATTTCAGTTTTTGATGTGTTTCTTATTCTCTTAACTTGACCAAATGAACTTTACATCAACTTCGTCGTTCCTATCAACAAACTTTGGAGGAATCTGAAGCCCTATTTGTTAGAAATGGTTCTAAAACATTCACAAGATGGTTCATCAAAAAGTTCGGCTTTTTTCGGATTTCCGATCCATTTGTCAATCTTCAGAGTTTATTGGTACGTTAGCCGCTTTCCTGCTTTCTATGAGAAGTAGTCGGTCTTATCAAAACTAGAAAGGTTCTAAGAAAAAATCCTTTGCTAAAAAGAAAGTTATATTAAAAACGTTGCACCTGAATACTACAAACTGAAATATACTATAAGCAAAAATGAAACTCGAAAGTCTTATGCGTAACTGGAGACATCTTGCTATTTACCGAGCTATAGGAAGAAGTTTGTTTGGTAAGGCCCTAGTTCACAAAGCATTGTAGCACCATCTTAGAAAAGTAAGTAAGTAAGTAAGTTATTATTTGGAGGTGCCAGTTATACTTTTGGTTGAATTTTCAGACTGATTTGTATCGAGCCTAGAATCTAGATAGCTAACTATCTATCAGATCGAATTTTTATTATAAATTTTCTTAGAAGATTTATATCAGAACATTCAAATTTTTATTATAAATTTTCTTAGAAGATTTATATCAGAACATTTTCCTTTTAACTGCCGCAATCTAGTCACACTCACTTCATTTGATAAGAACACTTAATCTATTGTCTTGTATATGAGGTGTAGCTTTGATAAGTCCACTAATTGGACTTTGCATAGAAAAATAAAATATATGTAATTTTTTTTTAAAGAAATTTTTTCTGAGAATAGTAATGGAAGGCTTTAGCTTGTCTTTGGCTTGAGGCACGCATAAACTAACGGGAAAATGTTGTTCATAGATCATAATATGGTATACCTTGCGTAAGGCTTACTTTTGCAGCGGGTGTTTTAAAGGCCACCTTTTAATACATTGTTTCACAAAAACCATCTTTTTAATTACATGGGGGGTGCTTTGAACTCTAGAGCTGTAATAAAGTCAACGTGGCAGTGTTGAAAGGATCAAAGGATGGCTAACCTATGAACATCTTTTTATGACAACTTTATTTGACTAAGTTTTTCGTTGAGAAAAAGAGAAAGACCTGTTCCGTTTCAATTTTGTATTAACATACAAATCATATATAATACAGAAAATAAGTTTTGTAGATTTTTTCATTTACCCACTGGACAAACAAACGTCAAAAACTAAAGCTTAGTATTCAGATATTAATCAAATCTACAAAAAAATAACTGACAGTTGAGTTCTTTCTTAAGCCAACAATAGTTAATGGCTTTATTAACACAACACAACTTATCTCTCCAGATGAAAATATCTTTTAATTTTTAATAATAATTTAAAAGTTTCTCACCCTAAACTTTAAACAAAACTTTAATTAAATAAAATGGACTTAAATTACTTTCTCATAGCTTATCTTTATCATCATCGTTTTCGGAACATCAGAGTCGGAGAAAACTTGAACTTGTTCCAAGTTCTATAATAATTTACTATTCACAGTTTTCTTACACTCAACTCGTACCAACCGATGATGATGATGATTTTTCTGTGTGAAAAGTAAACAAGCAATAAAGTTTTTGAAAACAAAAAGTAAAAAGTTAAAGCAGAAAAATAATTTGTTAGCTGCATCCCAAATCACCTTGTTAATTTCAAACAAACCAATTATTATCCTGAAGATTATTATTTTATAAAGGGAATACCTCTGCAAACAAGAAAATAAGAAGAAAATTCATAATCATCACCGTCATCGCATCATTGTATAGCATTCCGATTAAAATCTGGAAAGTTTATTCTGTCTTCTTACGAAGCATCCATGAAATCATCATCATGCTCGTCATCTGCCTGCAACAATGACTAGTTGCTTTGTTCTCTAAGGACCACCACGATGTTATAACTCTGAAGGAAAAACTCTCATCGTCTGTCGTGACCGTCGCGGGTCGACTCCATCATAGTCATCATCACCGTCATTGCCTTCGCCGTTACCGTCGTCTCCATCGTCATAGTTTTCGTTTTATAGTTGTCGTTGTCCATTTTATAAGGCAACAAGGACTTCTCCAACGATTATCACGACGACCACCGACCACCGACCGCTGCCGTACCGTATCTACCCCAAACATCTCGTCATCGTTTTGGTTGTTATCATAGTTTTCCCGTGTCGTGTAAGTGGTGAGAAATAGTGCGCCCAGTCTTATGCTTCACTAAAATTATATTCCTTCTCTAACACCTAAAGCTGTCGTTACACAAATTACATTCAGATAGCTTCAGGATAATAAAATTAGAGTAACACAAAAATTGAAATGTTCCACAAGACTACTATCCTAGGACCTACCTAAGGTATGTAGATGACAGAAAAGAAAAAGACGAGATAGCGGCGGCCGGCGCGGAGTTACAGTGGTGGTCACTGACTTTAGCAAGAGAGTGTCAAAAACTGGGTGATGATGGTCCCATGTTGGGCACCATTCTTCTGGCCCAACGAACATTTTCAATTGGATTCCTCCCCGGCGTCACTTTTAATTCAATAAAAATACTGTAATTGCATGCTTCAATTTCAATTCTCTGAACCAGCAAACGACAACGACCGACCAAAATGACAACGATGAAAGACGAAGACGACGCAAAGGACGAATACGAGGATAACTATACACAAAAAAATGACAACGACTAAATGGAAATACGCCCCAAGGACGAATTCAAATGTTGGTTGGTTGGTTATGGCAGAGTGTAAATGTATATGCAAAGTATAACACCTTTTAGTTAGGTGTTAGCATCATGGATAGCTATGGTCTATTTATATAGAGTTACGAGTACCTATAGAAGCTAAGGTATCTAGTGGCAACGTGTTTTGTAGAGCGGATATTTTGATCTGGATTATAATTTCCCGCACACAGGATGAGAAACAATCTTTCAGTTTGTCCTATGGCTTGGCTCTGGATTTACCTACGTTAGGTAGGTAAGGTTCCTCACTGGACAGGAAGATGAAACCGTTGTTTTGTATGTTTGTTTGTTATTTTTTTCTGATTCTGATTCTGAAGCACCAATTTTAAGTTGAAATTATTTCTTTTTTTCTTTCTTGTTGAATATAAATCAAGACTTAGATCCACAAATGGGTTACCAGATGTTTTGTGTGATGAAATTTGAGCTTTGGATTAACGTTTCGCAGGGAAAATACATACATTGAAACTTTTGAAAAATTTATTTGGTTGTTTTTAAGCTCAGAATTTTATGCAATAACAGGGGAGAGGGGACTGAGAAGTTCAGACTATTATTACAGAAATAATCATAAGAATAGAAACTTATCAAACTTAACAAATTAAGATGTTTGGTTCTTTTTAATTGACAGATGGATTTTCCGCATTTTATCTTCTGGGAGAATATTCTTTATTTATTTCAAACCCAATTTTATGAAAAAAAAACCTAATTCTTTGGATCTTTCCCATTTCTAACCTAAAAAAAATACAGGTTATTCTGTCTTTTATCTTTCGTTTCTTAAGTTTTATAAGTCAAAACTTTAATTCTTTAAAACACAATTCTAGTTTATTTATTTGCTTGTTTTTTTTTTGTTTGTTTTTTTGTTTTTTTTGAACGAGCTTATCTCAGCAACTATTGGTTCGATTTGAAAAATTATTTCAGTGTTAGATAGCCCACTTATTAAGCAAGGCTAAAAACTAAATAACAACGCTAATACCAATACAAGTGGAGTAGAAATAAAGATTGTTTCAAAGTCAGCGTTTTAGCTTTCAGCTTTCACTAAAGGCACTGCTGAAACTATTAAAATTTTGTTGCCTTTTAATAGTTCTAATAAAAAGTCCGCGAAATCATATCTAAAGTTGACTCCCTAAAACCAGCATGCGAGTAACGCCGAGAAGCCCAGCTAGTAAATATATAGTACATAATTACCTGAAACTATGAAATTGAAAGATCTTTGAATCTTAATAACGATGTGAAACTATAGTTTTCAAGAAAATTTATAAATGCCGTACAAAATTGCAACTCAAAAACAATTTTTTACTGCTGGGATTGTTAGACTTCAAAATTTAATGATTTTATTTTTATATTTGAATTTAATTAATTTCAGTAATTTTAAAAGAAACCAGAATTGATGCCAAAATTGTTTTAATTATTTCAATTAATTATAATGCCTGTTAGTTTTTGACATCCATACGCAAAATATGACAGATGGTAGAAAAAGTTTAATTGGAGGAAGGAACAAGTGAACAACTTGTTGAATACAAATTTAAAAATAAAGTTCATAAACTTTCAAACAAAACTCGGTTTTCTGACAGCTGCTGTCAAAGCTGCATCAACGATATAAAGAAATTTCTATGAGTACTAATTGCTTATTGTATGAATCATTTAAGTTTGGGGTCACATGAGTGTCTTAATTTAGAATTCTAACACTTAAACAGTTCACCTTGGCAACCATATTCACAAAATAAATGACATCACCATAGATGCTCACTTTTTTGCTACCGACGACAAAAAGTCCTTAAAAGTAACGAATCGCTCTTTTAAACCTATTTTCATTTGTTTTCTTGTTTTTATTTTTGTCTTTCTTTTACTTCTTCAATTGCTTTGTTTTAATTGAATTACAAGAAGTAATTAGCATTGGAGATTGAAAAGAAGCAAAAATCCATTACACCTCTGCTTGAGCCTCTTCTCAAATTGTTGAAGTGTGTCGGGAGAGGGGAGAATGTTCTTCAATTTCATTTGACTTTTTATATTGTTAATTATCATGTTGTTGGTTGTTTTTTGACATTGAATTGAACAATTATAATACTTTTTGATGGTAATGCCATTACATCCATGAAAGGACAAAACTGAAATATTTCTGTAAATAATGTAAATAAGTGTGTTTAATTCTTTTACAAAATATATTATCTTCCAAAAATAACACAAAAAAACTCATAGATAAATAAAAATGTAAGAATTTGACATAAGCTTTTTGAAGGTTTATTGATTTTAGGGTAATCTTTACAAACATTTTATCATTTTCTAGAACAACTGACAAATTCAACTGATACATTAACAAGAATTGGCAAAATTTTTTTCAGTGATCTACCTTAATATTGAGTCCTTAATTTACGAATGATCTAAAGCTCAGTAGTTGTTTTTGATGTGGGAATGAAATATATGGATATCAAATACTTGAAGAAATGAAAACCATGAAACGGTCGAATAAAGGTAAGAAACTTGAATGCCAACGTAGACTTGTTTACAAAAGTGATGCATAAAACTTACAGCAATCGGCATTAGCATGTTCTGCAGCTATTCCCCCTTTAGTAACTGAAATGTACTTATGCCCTGACACTCAACGTTTCATTAAATTTAGTAACATAGAAAAGTGCACCAATTATTTGTACTGCTTTATTTTTAAAATAATTGGAAAATGTATGGAACACACTTCGAAAGAGCAAGGAAATTAGCTTCAATTAATGTATTTTATATTAAAACAATATGTCATTCCTCTCTTACACCACATTCTATAACACTTCGGGTTTGAAAGTTTTATGAAACGAAGGCTGCAAAGACAAATTAAAAACATCATAGTAGAACCGCATCAATGATGATAATATAGAAGGACAACTTCTGCAGACTTTATAACGGTGACCACGAACTGAATTCCGCAGATCCAGTCAATATATGTGACAAAAGCATACAATCCCGTCTTTCTGACTAAAACAAAGTAAAGATTGCCATTTCTAAACCGGATTCCAAGAAAGCAACTAGAGCAGTTGGTATAAATACCGACATTTTTGAAACAGCTGCACCGACTTAAGAGGAATTAGTCAGTTGATCAGATTAGGACAAATCATGTTTAAAACTCAGGACATTGATTTATAGACCGCATATGAAATTAGCCTTGACTAATTTGTCCATCCTTGTCAAACTCGTCTGTTTGTTCAGAATGACCTTGGCGAATTTATGGTGCTTTATAAAGGTTCAAAACTTAACCGAACATTTTAAAGAGCTTAAGACAAGGTCATGTATGTAAAGAATAATGCAATACTCCAATACTAGCGGTAACTGGAGCCATCTAGCTTTTCATCAAGCTATATGGAGAAGTTTATTTGGTGACGCAGAAGGTCACACAGAAATGTAGCGCCATCTTAGGTATGAAAGTAATTATTTGGAGGTTTCGGTTATAGTTTTAGTTGAATTCTCAGACTGATTTTTATCGAACCTTAATTGCAAACTATCTTTCAAATCGAATTATTACTTTACGTTATTTAAGAATATATCTATCTAAACATTTTCCTTTTAACTGTCGTAATCCAGTCATACTCACTTCATTTGATAAGAATTCTTAACCAGGCGTTATCTTTTGTCTTGAGGTTTTCAAAATTTGTTTAAAAGCCAGATTCGAACTATTACATTCGTATAGTTCACAATAGAAACCAAAATTTCATTGATCGCTTGTGCCTTGGGGTCACCCCTTTCTGAAAGTCGTCATCATCTGGATGGACTCATTTTTGGTGGCAAGGAAATATGCACCAGCGAAGTTCCATATCAACTTTCACTGATGCTTGATTAGAACATTTATGCGGGGCAACTTTGTTAACTCCGCAAGAAGCTTTTAAATCTGGTGATTGTGAACCTGTCAGTTCACTCCAGAATCAGTGGTGGAGTTGTTGTCAATGTTGTGAACTATGTTTTTCATCACAAGGCCGATGTCACTGTTCTTGAGCTAGAAACTCCACAATGCTATTTAATAGGTTGAAGAAACTCCAGCTGATGGAACCAAAGCTATATGGTTAGTGGTTGGGACACCAATCGATGTGAAAGAACCTCATACTTAGTCAAATAAAGTGGGTTTTTAACGTTGTGTTAAGTTAAACGTGGAGTAAACAGGGCTACAATTTTCAAAAGGTTAGTTGAGTTTCATTGGTCGCTTGTACCTTGGAATCACCCCTTTCTGAAAGTCGTCCACATTGTGATGGATGCATTGTTAGTGGAAAGGAAATAATCATCAGCGAAGTCAACTTGCACTGATTTTTTATAGAGAGCTTGTATGCAGTGCAACTTTGATAAGTCCACAAATTGCTGTGACCGGTGCTCATTATGTCATGGGTGCACCTAAAGGTTCATTGAAAGTTCGTGCTGGATCGAGCTTCCGAAACAGTGGTGGAGTTGTTGTTAAGGTTGCAGGCTATGTTCATTATCCCAAATCCAGGAAACACCATGCTTTTCGATCAAATATTAGTGCTATTCAATTGGTCGAAAAAACTCCAGCTTATGGAAGCAGCGAAACTATCAGTAGTTGGGCACCAAAAAAATATGAAGCCCCTTTACCAGTGCAATTACAAGCAACCACGGTAAAAGTTATTAGCCAGGAAGTGTTCGCGTGCATTAAATATTGATATGGAATTCAAATCAAACCGGATTTTTTTTGCCGCTGCTGACGTAAAGAAGAGATATAATTCTTAAGTTGCTAAATTTTTCAAATAACGAATTTTTGTCCATTTTGAGCCAATGTTAGAAATCTTCTATCGTGTTATGCCAATGTTTGTTTTTATTTTTCAACTAGTGTTATCTCTCAAAACAAGGTGCATTAACCCTGATTTACTTTTTCAATCCCACTTGGTTCATCCAGTTAAACTTTAAATTATGCGTAAAAATTATGTAAATATATGCACCTCCTATTCATATGTGTATTATAAGTATAATGTACATTATGTAAATACCAAAAATACCATTACAACATTCCATTAAACTTTAAATCGTTTTACAGGTAAGGATACATTATTATTTACTTTATACATGTGATGCTGATGCTGATGCATATAAATATCTTACCATCATTCCTATGAATCCTGAGCATACATACATATATATATTATAGAAGAGCAAAGGACATTTCATTAAAATTGATAAAATATTTCTCCTGTGTATGAGTATAATGTCCCAGAGGGTCACATACTCATATCCGAGGCGTATATGTCAACTATATGCTGTTATACTGACACTCAGAGATTGAGATCGCATCGTTTTTAGTGCGTTATGGCCTCAATATGTCCTTACATCATAATATTTACAAAATATCCTCTGAATATGAATCAACATTCGCACAAACAACAACAACATTCATACATATAGAAGCACTATCCATAAACATTGAAAATTTAATTCGTTCGGCAACTGCTCTGTTTGTATCTCGTCCTCGCTGTCCGTCGTCTGTCGTTGCCGTCGCAGGACCATAAGGACATCTGAAGGGAATCTTAAAATTATGCAAATTTTTTGAATAATTGAATTTCGTATCGGTTCGGTGGATGGGTAAAATCCTGACAAAGGCCTATACTATTCTCTCTCTGCGTGTCCTTATGTTCCAATTCTATATCGCACTCTTTGTATAAAGGTACCTACCTTTCCTTCCATAATATAAAGTAGGATGATGATGATGCTTCTGTTCCCTCTCATCTCTGTTCATCTCATCTCATCTCGTCTTATAGCTAGAGCCTGATGATGCTGTGTGTTGTTTTCTTTATTAACATATTGATAGGAAGGACGATATTGATCCTATAGTAGTATAATAGTTTTGCTATAGAGGGTCTCATCGGGGAGGACTTAACACACGAATATACAAGGATCCAATTTAGTGCCACCTGAGTGGACTTGATTTTATTGATTTTGATGATAATGATGGTGAAGAGAGAACGAGAGAAAGAGAATATAGAAGAGCTATAGGCAGTTGAGTGCAGTCACGTGTGTCAGGAAGGACAATTCAAGCGTCAATTGCAATAGATTTACATTCCTTAGCTCCTATATCCTTCTCTGTAAAGATATTTATCTACAGGGTGGGTTAAAAGTAACTTATTCATTTATACTTTTAAAGATGTAAATTTGTTATTAAAAATGTTTTTTAGATATTTTAGGTGACTATGGAACATAATTTCCTCCAGCTTTCTAGAGCCTTTTCCACAACTGTCCTCGTATGGCGCCTGGTCTTCAGTCGTATTTTAAAGTACAGAGATTCGTTCTTTAGCCGTACTACGCGAATGTGGGATGTTTTACCATTCTAAGCGTTTATTAATGTACACCTTTCTTTTAGCATATTAAAGGTGTAAAAACCCTTTAAGGTTGCCTTAGTTTTTTTATATAATTTACAGGCACTCAAGATGTTATTAGTACCCTTTATATGTTAATATTTAAGCTCATTGCGAGCATAAGGAAAATAGGCAAGAATTTTTAAATTACAGCCAGATTAGAAGAGGTGACAAATTTCTTGCACTGTCGGAGAAGTCCTACGCACCTGGCAATATTTTTGGCAATATCAATGCCGTGCCACCGCAAAAGCTTTAGCTATTGAGTTCTATGTAAGAAAAAGAGGAAAAATATATTGAACGAAAGCATAGATTTTAGAGCTTTTATTCGATCAAAAGTTGGAGAGATAATTATAAGAAAACTTGCTGGAAACTGGTGAAGCTTGTGGTACTGTCAAAGTTGGAAAGTACAACACACAGCGAAGTTGAAGACTTAGTTGAAGCGCAAGTTGGATGAACTTTTGCATTTGACTTCATGCTGATTTTTGAGATTTGTATGGTTTATATAGATAGTTGAGGGATTAAGTTGAAAACTTTTGACTTGATTTTTGACGTTTTAATGGGTTCGTTCAACACAATCATCTTTATTTAAGTTTAGAAAGAACTCGCTTTGGAATTCTTAAATGTATTTCAAAAGTTATGGCAATTAAACGAAGTCACAATTTATGTCGCATTTCACTACTGTAAAGGTATTTTGCTTCAAATTTCACGTTTTTAATAACAGCTTTTCCTTTAAGCGTTTTTTAAGCTTCAAGCATTTTTTAAGCTTCAAACTTCACCCATTGTGATCAGGTGATAAATCAGTCTGAAGGAATAATTTGAATGGATAGTGTTTTTAGGTTTCTTCCCCAGCGTGTTTTGGTACGATTCAGATGCAACAAAAATGCAGTAATGTACATTTAAGCCCTGGTTCATATATGGACGTACTTCTTCAACGAAAACAGGAGCTGCATCCTAATCAATTCGCAACAACTCCTGAAGTAGCTCTTCGAGCATTTGAAATAAGTCTGTATTATCCACAAGTCTTTGTCAACACATTTGCATCTGGTAGCTTTGTCGATCCATTTCCGAAAATAGTATTAATTGCTTACCTAATTTTCTTGAAATTATTTCGCAACTTCCTTATGTGTTTTTGATTTTGTTGTGACAGTAGATTGATAGTCAAACTTATCCTCCTAATAAATATTACAGTCAGCATTCAATGATAAAAATTCTGAGCTACAGAACTTGGATACAGGTGAGCAACATGCTCGTGGGGAGCTCTTGGGATTATTCGTTCCAGACCAGTGCAGTGATCATGTGCTTAGAGGATGATTTGAAGAAACAGAAAACCTCTTATTTTCTTAATAAAATACAAAAATATTGGTTTTCTCTATAGCGCTGTGGTCTTAGTACCTTAAAAAATAATAGGAAAATGAAAAGAAACTTTTGACCCACCCTGTACTCAGATATATTTTCAATGATCCTATATCGAACACTTGTTTTTGTAATCTCTCTTAGATCTAAGATGTGCGAATAATCGTGTTTTACAATTTTGTCACCTTGCTTATATCGATGCCAACAGGACTATAAGTTAATTTATCCTTTCGAATCCAACATAATATATACAACTCGTAGTTATGTACAATAAAATTATATTATTGTTATTGTTGTTGTTGCTGTTGCTTGTTTGTATTTTTGACCTCTGTAATGAATCCAGATTGTTGCTTTGCCTCTTGAAACGATTATCTTGTTCAATGGAATGAATGCATTAATTTTATAAACACCAAACTATCATATCGGATTGTATATCAACAACCAAAATTCCTATCCTGACAATAACAACAACAACACCAACAGAAGCAGTAGCAAAAGCAACAGCAACAAGGACATTACGTATGTATGTAGGTATGTATACATATATAATACGATTGCAACTGGTTAACAAAAAGGTAACATGACAGGGACATACGCTTTCCTGATCCTGAATAGAACTCCATTTGGCCATTACCTCTGGTAATAAATTATGTTAAAATAAAAGGAAGGAAAAGGATGGAAATAAAGTGGAGACAGCCGGAAACAGGAGATTTTGTTGTGATTTTATTTTCGATATATTTATATGTACAAAACGTACATATGTTATGTACGAGTATTTATGTATTATTGTGTAAAAGGGGAGTTTTGGATTAATTTATCGAAACCAAATCATCCATGAGGAAGCAATTGCTATATGTTTTCTTTTATGGGAATATATGAACATAATAATATAAAACAAAACAGTTGAAATCGAAAAAACTCGTTCCAATAAATCCTTAGGAACAATAAAATAAAAATATTTTAATTTATATTGAGGTCAATTTTAAGATTCAATTTAAAGATAATACCAAATAGACTTAATGAAGGATTTAACTTCTATAAATCTTTGATAAGTAGTAAGAAAAAAAAATGTTTGCTAAAGTTTTCATTACCTTATTTTTAATCAAGAAAAAAAGTTAAGCATTAACTTTAAGTGAGCAGGATACTGATGATGCTTACATAGTTTCGACTAATTGTTTTCTACTTCTATAAAATGTTACACAGATAAGAAAAATTTTAGATACATTCAATGACAGAAGCTTTGAACTTAAGGATTTTTACTATCAAAATGAAAGCTCTTTAAAATCTGTATAGTGTTCCACAGGTTCCTTTTAGCTTCTTAATAGAAGATTAATAGAGATACACCATTCTTAACAGCTTCCTATGAAACATCTTAGTAGTTTTTCTTAATTTTCCTAAGTTTATAATTTTTTCAGCTTCTTAATAAAAGGATTATAGAGAAAAACATTCAAATGACATTTTCTTATTATTTATTTTTCTGTGCATTAAACTTCTTATAACAAGCTTTATAGAATCGTAAACACATGTATTTGCTAAAAATATTTAAAGCGATTTAGAAAGATTTTTTTTAGTAAAATTATTAATTTGTTAATGGAAGATTATGATGATGTTTTAAATAATATCAATTCAAGAATCTTGAATTTTTCTAATACATGTTTCATTTATCTACTTGTTCTTCTGTAAAGCTCTTGTTTCACTTGTTCTTATTTTAAAAGCATAATAAACTTTTCTAAAAGAAGCATTACAGAGTCACGAAAGTTTTTATAGATCTTTAGAAAGCACTAATTGAAGTTTAAAACTTATTGTTTTTTTGTCTATCTTTAACTTTTATTTTGATAGAATCATTAAAGAGTTATCGGTTCACGAATCGTTTTTGTTTGAGCTAAGAAAATGGTTAAAAATATAAGATATCAGTTTAAGAAGCCTGATGGCTAACTCAGTAATTTTTTTTCATTTAATTTTAATTCTGTAGAGCTTCTTGATCGAAGCTTTAAATAATTAGTATAAATTAGTGTACATCAGTTACAGAGCCCCTGTAAAAAAAGTTTAATTGATATATCTTCCACATTACTTATGAAAATTGCAAGTTTCTGCATACATTTTGTATCGAATGTATGTACTTATAAAAAGCTTTTAAATTGAAGTTCTATAAAGTAACGAAAATCGTGACTGCTATTAAAAGCATTTCTGGTTATTAAAAAATGTTTCATGTTAAATTTGTCTTAATTTATTAATAATATTTCGCTTCTGAATAGAAGCTTTACAGAACAATGAAAACCTAATAGGCATTAAGAACTGGAAGTTTTGAGCTTCGTTTAAGCTTATAAAAATATAAACAACAAACAAATCCAAAGTTTTGACATTATTTTTGAAAAAATAAACATTTAAAATATAAATGAGAGCTATTAAGGAAGCCACAGCTTCCAATATAGTTTTTTTTTATTTAATATTGGATTGAACTTTTCGAGAAAAGTGCTTGCTCAACTTTTTATCCCTAAAGGTAGACATAGTAAACAAGAAGTTCTACAAAACTAAGAGGATAACGCTTTTTTTTTCTTTTTCCTCTGAAAAGCAACATGAACTGTTTTTGAGTCGTCAGATAATTTTTGGTTTCGAATGTGGCATCCTGGCACCGTACGCGCCACACTGCCGCCTCGTCACAGCGCAGCGGTCGCCGGAGCATAGTGTAATGCCAATAGAATATGTTCTTCGACCATCCTCTGCCTCTGGGTTCAATAAATCAGTGAAGAACTGTTGATCACCAAGCCGCCGCCTGTTGTTGTTGGTCATATACTATATACTTTGAACAAAAACCAGCTCCAACAGCAGCAGTAGGATTTCCAGCTAAAAGAAATAACACCAATAAACCAACAACAAAAAAAAAAGAAAACACAATCGAATGAAGTCATGGAAAACATATTTCAAAATAAAAATACAAAAGAGATCCCCAAGGTCCTTTATCATCCTATACACAGGACGTTGGTTCATTCCATATCTCGTTTAATTTTGTTGTTGTTCTCCTTTTGTTGTTGTTGTTATGGCTGGGAGAAGGTTTGAAGGCATAGAGGTCACAAACTGTCACCAAACAAATTCAATAAAGAGTTATGTACACAAAAAAGTTGCGACGTTTGTTTTTTTCGTCCTTCACGTTCTGCCACAACTGCCACCCGCTTGCATTCTCTTTATACCCGTATGGTTGGGATTTATTCGATTTGACCAAAAAAAAAAAGCTCAAAAAACAAAAATATTACCAAAAAGGGAGCAATTCCACCCTTTCATTTGCCGTCTCGCCCACAAGGACCACGACGGCGAGGATAGGAACGGTGGGAACGACGGAGAACGCAGGACGTGCTCAACCCTCGGATGGGGCCAACATAAATCCACAGGACGCATTTGAAGGCAGGCCAACAGGCATCACACAGGTCTCCCCTCCCCACTAACAATCCCCTCCAAAATAGGACATCCTTCGTTTCGTTTTGCGACTTAATAGCCCAAAGTTTGTAAACACATTGCCATCAGAGTGTTGAATTATTGACAGAATATTCCCAGGCTAAAAGTTTTTGCTTTAAATAATATTTTCACAGCATTATGTTCGCCTACACATATACATACATATATACAGACCCATACATTGGATAGGTATATCTGTTGGAACCCGCACGATAGAGCTATAAGGGCTTGAGCATCATCAGAGCCATAGAGCACACAATATCGTAAATTCCTAAAGCGCACACTGTGCGTGCTCTAGCTGTCAGTTTTACAGTTGGGGGTCTAAAGATATGTCGTCAAGCTATATAGGTCCTGGATGTCTACACACAATATACACATCAGGAGGGTTTGAGAATTAGTGATAATCGATATTAGGCGTCGTCGTCGTTGTCGTCTTTGTCTTCGTCCTCGATTGAAGTTGAAGAATGAGACGGGGTTATAGCTAAGGAAATATGATAATTTTATGGTCATTCAGACGAAGGTAAGCAATAAATTATTAGAAAGAAGAAGAAGAAGAAGTATGGGGAATATACTATATAGCCCAGGGGTTAGCAGTTATGAAAGGAAGGTTTATTAATTTGCTGCTGCTTCAGATGAAGTGATAAATTTTTGCTAAAAGGCTCTTAATGGGTGAATCTGAAAGTAATGATTGATGAAGCTTTGTGGAGGATTTAATGGGGGGTGTTTGCTTTGCCAGCTATAGCTAAAGTTTATTTTGGGTTCAGATATATGTAAACTATAGACTATAGCAATATCCTTATGTTTTAGCTTTAATGGAAGTCTAGAGAAGTAGTGTTTATTTTTTGGATACTATTTATTATAATTTATTAATAGAATAGTAAACACTTAAAACATTTTTTAGACTTTACTGTGAGATGTAAATGCAAATATTTTGATCCAGTCCCCTTTAAAGTTAAAGGCTTTAAGAAAACCTAGAAGAAGAATAAAATCTTATATCTTGCCTAATATGTTTTTATGTTAAATCTATGATCGTTCCGAATCAGCAGGGGTTTAGAAAAGGGCGTTATACTGTCACTTTTTTTTGGAATACCACAAGGTTGTCACTTAGGTCATATTCTCTTTATTTTATTTATAAACGATATATACCATTTGTGCATTTAAGCATTTTTCGTGTATTATTTAGGCTGACGAAGTTAAAATTTTCAAAACAGTTTGAAGTTCTCGTGATTGTGAAGTAACTGTGGGCTTCTTAACGTTGATAAATATTCAACTATGAGCTTTATGAAAAAGCATTCTGTACTATCTTCGAATTATGTGTTTCACGGAGTATTAATTTCTTATGTCAATGAAATGTTTCTACTTGGTGTGTTATTTAATTTAAAATTAAAATAACAAATAGTGCTAGTTCAATTTTTGGTTAAATTAAAAGAGAATCAAAACAATTTTTTTGATTTTTTGGTATATAGCCGCTTTTTATAACATTTGCTCTGCCAGTTTCCAAATACACCGGTAAGATCTTGACATTAAATTTTGATAGTCATAAATCTAGACTAGAACTGGTGCAAAAAAGGTTCCTGGAGTCTGCGCTGATGGGGTTAAGATAGGCAGATTCCTACGATCTTCTAACTTATCAGCATAGACTAAAACTTATGAAACTGTCCAGTTCTGAAAGCAGACTGTTTTTTATGTTTTTTGTTTGTTGATACATTAATAATTGTAACAATTGACTCTTTACACCTTCCTCCAAATTAAATATTTTTCACAACTACTTATGTATATGAAATGTAAAAGCTAGACAAATTAAGAAATACTGAGATTTGAAGCCCGATTATTGAAAGACTTTTCCTGGTCACAATATTTTAGGCCACCGTTCTTGAGCTTATAGGGTGGCCTAGCCTCTTGGATTGCAGTTCGTCAATCAAAGAGTGATTTTCACTATAACATGAGCCTTAACATAGCCGAACAAAAAAATAGGCGTAGGCGTTAAATTGCATGATCCGCACTTACCATCACGCCACTAAAATTATGTATATTGGAATAAAATATCAGTTAGAATAATTTGAATTTGCCCTTTCTGCTCCTGTCAAATTACTCACACACCAAGTCAAAACAGAACGACATCTATTGCATTGTGCATTGATCCAGCTCATTACTTTTGTTTGTTTCGTCCAAATTTCAGAACAGTTGCACTAAAAATTCATACAAAAAATGAATTTACGATATTTTCTGACTTTTTCTGATATTTTCTCCAAATTTGTCCTCCCTAAAAAAACTTATCCTGCCAATAAAACCACAACGACAAAAATAATTACCAAATTTTTTTAAATCCGTTGATGCGTGAGTCGATGACCAAGGGAAATACAGATCAATTGTTATATAAATTGATGACTAACTAGCTGACCCAGAAGACGTTGTTCTACTGTTTCCAATGTTTGCTGATTCAATCATCACATATCGCTGCATCAACTTCTTGGAGGCTAACCTGAATATTAAAATCTCTTCATCTTTTTTTAAAATCAGTCCATCATCTAACGGGTCAATAGACGATATCATACAAGTCTAAGATTATTGTTTTATAAAATATTTTCAAAATGGAACATGTACTAATTGATCAATTTCCTTATCTTCACTTAAATAAAACAACAACAGCAAAAAATCACTCTTGCTTGCATTTTAAATTCCTTATATATCACGTCTATGTTTAAAGATAGTATCCCGAGCTCAAAGGTGACAAGAGCGACGAGACGACAACAAAACGCCTAGACTACGACATTTGACCTCGATTCTTCATAACATAGCACTCGGACATATTTTTTTTTTAGTTTCATCTTTACTTTTATTCTTCACTTCAAGCCCGCATATGTTGCATTGCGTATAATTATAAATAAAATGCATAAATAGACTCGAGGGTGTAGGGTATACTATTTGCCCTAGAAAATCGAAAAAAATGTAAGGGATTTTTTTTTATTTCTTTGAGATGCGTTTTGTGATATTCATAGATTTTTATCAAAGGGATACTTTTTTTTTGAGTCATAAACATAAACATCCCAGAAAGAAAAAAATTAAAAACCACCAGAGGCTAAAGGTATGTTGAAGGCTTTTAATAGTGACACCACGTCGGTGTATACCTTACACCCACTTTCCATAATTAATTGGCCACATTTGGCACATATACAATATACACACTTGTTCGAAGGACGATATGATATCAAATTCCTTACTTGCAAAATTCCTTTATTTAAATTAAAGTTTATTTATGCACTCGGAGAAATAAAGCCTATAGGCTAGAAAGTTTCATGGTTATGGGCTCAACTATAATTTTTTTTCAGTTTTACGATTTTTCGATTGTTAATTATGTTTAAACTTTCTTTGCGATAAAATATTTTCACCACAATAAAACAAATTTCTGCATGAAATATGTTGAGATTTGTAAAATGTAAATTTAACAATTATCAAAAAATTCGCATGTCATTTTAAAAATGTTAACTGTGGAGTATAGGTAATTTTGACATACAATTTTTAAAGTGTTTTTCTTATTTTTTAACATCCCATTGGAAGAATTCTCTCAAATTTTTTGAATTAAAGCGTTTGAAAATCTGTACAACCAATGCTTATTTTTTTTCTGCAGATAAGAGTTTTCGAGTTTTGATTTAAAACTAAAAATAACGAGATCTTAAGAAAGGGTTCTCAACAATTTTATTGTTTTTTTCTTAACTTCCCATAGAAAGTTATTCTAATCGACCCGTCGTTGTTTAGACTTTTTCAGGACTTAGGAAAGCCCCACGAGAAAAAGTCTAAACATGCCATGAAACTGCTCGCTCTAAGTATGGATTGTATCTTGAGCTGTGTGGCACGAAGCGTCATCCTGTTGAAATCATATGTCTTCATTGTCCTTATCATCCAATGTAGGCCACAAGAAGTTGGTGATTCACCTATAGTGACCTATAGCAATCGTCGGTAGGCAGATGACGCCTCCACCCCAAAATCAATCAACCATAGAGTAACTTCGTTTCGTTGCATTGGCACTTCATGAATGTCGCGTGGATTAGTTTCGTCTACAAATTTGACAATTTTGCTTATTTACGAACCCTTTTATCCAGAAATGGTCCGCCTAAGATGATTTTTCGACAAAGCTTATGATCAGAGATCCAACTACTCTAATTCAATTAGCGACCACACAAAGATCCATATTGCCGTTTGATTTTAGCTCGTGGGTCAGTTAGATGCTGGCGCTAATCACGACGGAAAACTTTCCATGTTCTGGTCTACAACAGGGGAATTTACTGTTCCGGATTCTTCTACACGCTTTCAAACTTTCCCGCATATCTTGCGTTTCCTTGATGTACGGATGTTGACTGATTGTTCACTGAGCTATTGGGCCGCGCGGGTATCGTTGGTACTAGAGAACACCCATTTTGATAAAAAAGTTGTATCATTTTGTTGTTCGACGATGTCACTTGACACGATGACTTGTCTTTAGGTCACTGATTAAAAGAAGATATAGAACCACGTTGTCAAAATCAACCCATCCCTATTGGAAACACCTTTAAAATATTTGTATGTGAAATTGGTAAAATTTTCATTGAGATCAGGTTAGACTTTCTTCACAAAAATTAATTTGAAGTTAAACAAATTGTCAAGATATTTTTAGAAGTTCCTGAAATTACAATTTGCCTTATTACAAAAGTTATAAATGACTTCAGTTGGTTTTATTACATCTATTTTATTATTAAATATAAAAAAAAAAACAACTTCATTTAAAAATGTATACTTTATTATTTTATGAAAATTAAAATTTTATTATTTAGAAAAAATCTACCTAAATCGTTCTGTTATGAAAAAAAATCAAGATTTATAAAAATTAAGTTGTCTATCGACAAGTCAAAATACTAAATTTCAGATTTTTTTTATTTATTATAAAGCAGAGATGCAAAACTCATCAGGATCTTTAATGTTCTAAGTCTTAAGAAATGTATTTTTTAGAAAATTAATAATGGTAAACATTTTTATAAGTTTTCGCAGAATATGCAAGCACATGCTTTCATGGAATTGTGTCAGGTGTAAAACACTTGTGATACCAAAGTTAAACAACTATCATCATTAAATTATGTGTTATAAACTAGATCAAGGTAAATAGCGTTGAAAAGTTTGTCTATATTTTATTGTTTTTTAATTGAAAAAATGATTTTAAAAAGTGAACATTTTATAAAGTATAATTTAATCATTAAGAGAAATTTGGTTGCATTAATATTAAAAAATATTAGTTTAAAAAATCTTGTTACAGATTTTGAACTCAAACTCTTACAAACTAGAAAAAAAAGGTTCACGAAACGCCTTGGGGTAAAACTTTTTAGAACTTTACCATGTAAAGAGCTTTGCAAAACTTAACCTGCATAAGATAAGCAAAATAGTAAGCTTTATCAAAGCATACATAAACTATTTTAACCTTTGTATATGAAAACCAGTTTTTATATACAAAGTCTTAACCTTCGTGTATGAAAACCCTAGTACTCTCATGGGGAGAAACTTTTAGGGCAACGATATTCCGCATTATTGGCGTTGATGTCGCGAAGTGGAGAGATTCACGAGCATCTTTTATCTACTTGATTCAATCTGTGTCTATGTTTTCATATAGAGAGCATCATCCTTTTGTTGTGTGGATATTCTTGTTGCATCCGTGTATACACCCTCTGATTGCAAGGAAGGGTTTTGAATTCCCGGGATTCTCTTCACTTCGCTACACCAATGCCAATTATGCAGAATGTGGTCGCCCTAAAAGTGTCTGCTCATGGTTTTCAAATACAAAGTTTTTAACATAACAAACTTAATATAGTTCCAAAAGAGGTTTGGGTCTTTAGCTAGTTTTTAAGCTTTTCACCACATTTTTAAAGCTTTTCTGTTAGTCTGCAAAAAGGTTTATTTCGATAAAGTTGCATATGATTTCTTCATGCTTTCAAATTTTTGAGGTAATAAGATGCATAAAGTTGCATAAAGTTCCAGAGGGTGTCACAAAGAAATCGATTTAAAATTAACTAATTTTGTTTGTATTAAATCATTTAAATTAAATGTTACACTTTAGTTTTAATTACTTCAATGTGAACTGGTTCGAATAAGTGTGTTTTGAATAACTTGAAATAGTGTTAAACTCAAACTTTAAATTAAGTTATTTGAAAGCAAATAACGATAGGTTGTTTAAAAAAACAAAAATTGAAAGCTTGCCAAAAACAATATCCCTGCAAGAACCAGTACCACTTTTTCTTTTTTACGCTTGAAACCAACACAAACACCCCCCTCCCCCTCCTCTTAGACTAAGTATCATTTCCCTTTACTATGTCTAAGTAATATTGGGAAGAGTTTAAAAATTTAAGTAAGTTACCGAGTTAAAAATATTATTTGAATAATTTCAACCCAGTTTAGCATCTGACTATCTCTTTACCTTTAGCTCAAGTTAAAGCCACAAAATGAAAAATTTAAGATTTTGTAATTTATTAAATTCATATTATATTTGAGTACATTTCAAATTAATAATAAAATAAATTGATATTTTTAAAAACAATCTTCAATTAATCGACTAAAAACAAGAGGTTGGGATGTGACCCACAGTAAAAACTTCCCATCAGTTTCATCTGTTGATTTTTCTAATACTTTAACAAACTGTTAATATTAACGTTTTGTGTAATATTACAAAATTTTAGAACAGTATCATTCTTTGTTTTCATAAAACTTGGGTTGAAAACCATTTTTAATTACAATTGTTTTTTTCTGAAAAACTAACAGCACAACAATATTTTGCATATAATAAATAAGTTTTATTTCACTGTACATATGTAAACTCAATTTCTACCAATTGTAGTAACATTTTTTGAAAGTTTTTTAATTTATATAAAAAAAATTACTTGTTGGATTTTTCTAAGAACAGTCTCTCAAGTTTACGACAAAATTTAGCACAGAATCAAATAATTTTGAAGTCAGTACTTTGATTTATTCTGGAAAATATTCGAATTGAACATCCTTTTTTTTGGAAAACAATTTTTTTAGATTCTTATTTTTGTATAACAAAAAAAAATGGCTATTAGATTTTTATAAAAATTTTAATAAATATTAAAAACAATATTTGTTATACGATATTGGATTCTTAAATCAGTTGTTAAAAACTTTTAGTAGTGCGCTTAATTAATTAAAATTTTCAAAATTTTAGCAGATGTTATAGATGTTCTGGTCGTATTGTCATTCCACTCAAGATTTTGAAACTCCTTTCTGCATCTTTTCGCGTTATTATCTGTAAAACTAAATATATTTGAAGTCAATATCTCTAAAAGACCGTATTGACGAACGGATATCTCTCTAAAAACCTTTTATTTAGATTCTAGACATCTTAAATCTTCGAGAAATGTCAACATTTTCCAGTTGACAAATCAGACCAATTACAATAACTTCCTAAAAATGGCAATACTATTTTACTAGTTAGAAATGGTTTTAACCGTTTGAATTGCTTAATATTCAGAAAACTGTTAGCTTGATTAATAAAAAGCTCTTAACAATAGGTTGCTTAAAAATGTCAGCCAATATCGTCTTTTTTTATTAAACTTTCCAAAATATTCAGAAATAAACAGTATTTGTTTTTGAATTTTTAAAACTTATGAACGAAAAATCCCGAAACCGTTTCAAAATCTTACAAGAAAAGCTAATGTTCTATATTTCAAAGTCCAGCAAAAGCTTCCCAGCAAACCAAACACTCACGCAATTTTCGCAAAAGCCCTTAAAGTCATTGACAAAAAGTCCTTATCACATTGTCGTTCGTTACAGTTGTCATTTTATTTATTGATAGATAGTCTCCCCCATATACATACAGCCCAGATATTTATGCTTACAACCCCCTAAAACACAACAACAACACAACAACAAAACAACAACCTTCACCAAAATAGTGGTGTAAAATTCCTACACATCCACAAACCACTATGTACACTGTGAAGTTAAAAACCTAAGTATGCATAAGTCCTCCATTGAAAAGCTTCCTTTTTTTAAGCTTTCTTAGAGTTCATGCGTCAACTCAACTTAAAACAACAAATAAAACCACCCTCTTCTTCAAATACCACCCACCCCCAAGAAAAAAAAAATTCCTAATTTCAAGCTTACTCATTCACATACTCGTATACCAAAATGAACTTTTTCCCATCATATTTCGAAATCGATTTTCAGGAAAAACTTCACAGATTCGCCTTTGGTTTTGTGACCAAAACGCGAGTGAATTCTTTCATCTCTGCGTGTGTTGTTCTGCCTTGCGTTAAGTTAAAAACTTATACCTTCTTGTATAAAGAAAAATAAAGAAAGAAAATATAAAACATATTTAATTAATTTCAAGTGATTTTATGCTGTTAAATAAAAATGGATAAAATTTCCTAATATTTCGAAATTCGTTTCTTTTGGTTCCTTTGAATATCGGAAAATATAGTTTTTTCATCCCTGAAAAGTGAGTTCTTACGTTTAATTCCATTTTTCTTTTTTTTTATTTGCTGTTCTGCTATTTTATACTGCTGCAGCAAAGAGTGGTGTTTTGATATCGAGAAAATATATATTCTTTTTTTCATTCAATCCTCCCAACGACGAAAGGACCTATCTATACATAATTATATTGATTTATATTCTTCTTATATTACGTTTTTGTTATAAGAAAATCGTTGGAAAATTATTCCCATTTTTCTTATATTCTTAAATAATCGAAAAAATAAATTGGTGTTAAATTTAGTTTTGAAGAAAATTCCGATGGAAAACGAAAAATAAGATTCGAAAAAATCAAATTCTTACAGAAAGAAAAAGCTCTACCAAAATGTCGGTCCGACGAGAAAATAACTGAAACCCAAACCGCCCCGTGACGTCGAAGGATAATACATTTTTGCAGATACATTTTAATTAAATATAAAAATTAAAAACTAAAATAAAAGGATTTCTAAAATATCGAGACTTAACAAAATTAAAAACGAGAAAAAATTCAGCAAGACAAAACATCACGGATCCTCGAGAATTCCACTTCAGTTCGTGTTTTTATATTAGGTAAGCGAAAAAAAGGACTTTTCCCTGTGAAAAGCAGCAGAATTTGTTTTTGTAATTTTTGCAGGATGTTCCCTAATCTAGTTCAAGGAAACTATGAATGTATGGGTACAAACGAAATCCTTAAAACTTCTGGTAATCTTTTCAATGATGATGGTTTTTTGGAAAATATGTTTTTTTTTCGAAAATTTAAAGACGAATTGATTTTTGAGTTCCTTGAAGGGAAAAAAGAATAGAGCCGTTTTTTTAATCCCTACCCCCATAACCTTTGATGTACTTTTATCGTGACATGATAAAAGAAGAAGAAGAAGAAAAAAGTGACACGAAGAAAAGAAGACAAATTTTTTATTTCGAAAGAGATTGAAAATGATGCAAGGAATAAGAAGAAAAATGTATGATAGAAGAATGCAAAACATAAAAAGTAGGAATGGAAAATTGTGGAGGAGATAGTGCTTTAGTTTTCTTCTTTTTTTTTTGTTTGCCTTGCTTCTATCCTACTAAAAAGGGATGGTAGCAAAGGGGGTATTGGAGAATAGAGGGAGATTGAGGGAGGTTGATTGAAAAAGAAGCTTTTTATCGCAGAAACCTAACCTTACTTCGATTGGTTGAACGATTTTTCACTTGTTTTGCTTAATTTTAAATTAAAATTTGTTTTTCGAGATTTTCCTAGTTTTGAATTTTGAAAAAGGTTTTGAGATAAATCAAACAAAAAATTAGAGTTTTTCGCTTTCAAGGAGATATATTTTTTCGAAATACACTAGTAACTTCCGGAGAAAGAGTATTTTTTTATCAGTCTTATATATAAATTTTATATGCACACCCAAAGCATGTGTCAAATTGTAATTGTAATTTTGACACACGATATAGGAATAGTGTCACTTCAAATAGAAGTATATAATATACATTATAGGTACATGCATACCTATATGTATATATTTTTTTAATGTATGTGCACATATCGTAATAGTTTTCTTTTTAGCCATGATACATATAGTATTGATAGGTACATTATATACTAAGGTACATATGTAAATCGATTATAGTTTCGGATTATTTAAAAAAAACGTAAATAGTTACATAGTTTATTGATAGATTTTTTATAGTACATACAAATGTATATAAAATCACTGATGATGCTTAATTTATAACTATGACTATAATCAAGTTCAATTACAGTCAAGTCATGCTTAAGTATTATATTTGAAGCGAGTAAGAATTTACTTAACGAGGACTTCATGGTTTTTTTTGTCAAATAACTGGGGAGAAAATATCACGTTCTTTTTCTGCAAAATTAATTTTTTGAAGACCTAAGGAATTTAAAGAGTTTACTACAGTTTCAATATTTATTGATTTGAGTTTCTGATTTTTACTAGCCTTCAAAATTGTTGTACTCATCGAAGTTTTTTAATTTAGATGAAATGAAATTAATGTCAAATTGACGTTTATGAATCGAAGTGTTTAAATTTACAGAACTACGCATTGGCATTAAAATAATAGCTTAAAGTTATATAAAATATTTGCATAAACATTGAAAAATGATCTAATTTTTCAAGTCTAAAAGACTCATGTAATTTAAATACTTTAATTCCTGAATCTTACAAATGGAAGACCTTGGTAGGTATAATGATGGATTTGAAATTATTTAAAAAAAATCATGTTTACTGTATCGAGGGTAGAGAAAATTTGGTTGGTGTTTTGAAAAAGCTGCATTGTTGACTTTTGTGACCATCATACTTTTTTATTATTTTAAACATCTATTGTCAGATCTATGACTCAATATTAAGTTATGATATTCAGTCTAACTCTGGAGAGTGAAAAAGCCAAAAAGCATTTTAAAAAATTTATATTTAAAAAGTGATATTTTGACCAAATCTCTGTTCAAATGGTAAAAGCTCTATTTCCATAGTTTTTGAGAAAGCTGGTTTTTAACTGATTAGCAAATATTTGTTTAAAACAAAACAAGAAGGATGTAAAAATACAGTTTTCAGTAGTTTTACTTTTTTATATAAACTTATTTAAATATTAAAATTAAATTTTGATAAGCAGAGTATTTAATACACTTTAATTTTTTTTTGTTGACTTTAGTGCTATTACCAAAACAAATAATACGGTTTTTTCATTTACAAAATATTGTAAAACATCTTAAGTCAATATAAGAAAAGTAAATGAAGGCAAAGTTTTGTGGTAAAATATCTTATGTTGACGTACGGGACTGACTATTATCTAATAAATAAAATAAATTGATACATACGTCAAAAGCCCTTGAATTAAAATTTAGCTATTTTACAAAAAGGCATAATTTTCTTGTTCGAAAAGGTTTATCGGCAAGAGGTTTAAAACCACTTAAGCCGACTTAAGAACCCTTAACTTAGACCACAGAAATTATAGAAATAGATGTCTTCGGCTTGGTCCATGAGGTGATGCTTGTGAAGGATGTCTTACCACATAAGATGATCTTACTTCATTTTGAAAATACCATTTTCGAAGAGAAATTAACTTTTAAGATTCACTCTTTGAACAGTTTTATTTTTTAATTGTATACATTTTAATTTAAAAGAAAGAATACAAATATAATTATCATAAATCAATAATCTCAAAACGAACAAAGATTGAATAAGGTTTGAAATACATTTTTAACTTCATATAATAAGTAATTGTAATGCGTCCGATTTGTCAAATTGAAAATTTTGACATTTCTTGCCGTTTCAAAAGCCCTAGAGTCGAAATAAAAGATTTTTAGAAAGATGTCTGTGCGTGCGTGTGTACGTACGTTCGTACGTCCGTTTGTTTCGTTCTCCATAGCTCAAGAACCAGAAGAGATATCGACATCAAATAAATTTTGTTATGCAGATAATAAGACAGAAAGGGGTCACAAGAAAATTACGTGAACGGTTTTTTAACCATAGCAGTTTAAAAAAAAGGTGAAAATTTGGTTAACCCTAAATATCTTACGAAGCAAGAGTGCAAGAAACTTGAACTAAATTTTATATAATATATTGTAACGTGATACCAATTGAGTATATTTTTTGAAAAAATCCAACTAAAAAAAAAAAACTTGAAAAAAATTTATCAGCCCCGAAAATTTTACGAATACAAAATGATTACATCTCCAAACCAATTTTGTGCAACCACAAATACGATTTTAACATCTAGTAAAATTTTAGGAAAAATCGAATTGACAGTTTTCTTAAAAAAAATAAAATCCTAAAAAAAAAAACATTACTTAAAGTTGGTAAAACTTGAATTTCGATTCAAATATATTTTTGAAAATTTGAGATTATTGCTTCAAACTACTTCTATCTTAATTTAAATATTGTTTTCAACATTCTAAAAAATTTTTAAGAAAAATCGAATTGACAGTTTGTTGAAAGTTGGAAAAAATTGATTTTCGAATCATATATCTTTTTAAAACTTTGCGATATTGGCTTTAACCTCCTTTTATCTTTTAAAAAATATTGTCGTAAACATTTAGTAAAATTTTGATAAAAATCGAATTGACAATTTTTTTACAAAAGGTAAAAACCTAACAAAAAAACAATACTAAAACTTGGTAAAAATTAACCTTCGACTCAAATAGCTTTTAAAAATATTGTCTTCAAACTTTTCTTGTTTCACAGAAAATATTGTTTTCGATATTTATTAGTTTTTTTTTATAGAAATCCAACAGTCAGTTTTTTCATAAGAAAATAAAATCTACAAAAAATAGTGGTCAAATTTGGAAAAAATTGATGTTCGGTTTTGAATATCTCTTAAATTAATTCCATTCATTCAATTTGTAAAAATTTAAAAAATACTACTAAATTTGGAAAAAAATTTGTTTTCGACTAAAAATCTATTTAACAAAACTAGATTTTCAACCTAAGCTATTTCTTTGTATGAAATATATTGTTGGTATTTATGAATTGATTTTGATCAAAATCAACACGTTTGCCAATCTTCTTATGAAACTATAAAATATGACTAACAAAAACTTAATTTTTTTTATTCCAAAAATACAAGAATTCTAAAAATTGAGTACATACAATTTCGAAGGTTGTCAGTAAGAAACTTAAAAATTTTTTGACTGAGTAGATTCTTCTTAATTCTGTACTTATTTATTTTAAAAATCCTTTAACTTTTTAATGTGTTCCGTAAAAGTGACTATAATGGTTTACAAAAATAAATTCTTAAAACAGTTTTCTTTTCTTCTGAAATACAATTTTTTTGTAATCCTTAAAAGTGCCGCTTTGCAACACTGAAAACAAAAATTGAGACTTTTACAAATTCCGTAATAAATTCTCACCAACTACGATCGTAGTGGAAATTTAATTATAGCTTTAAAAATATTTTTTTTCGGGATTCGTAAAAGTTTCCGATTACAATACAATCTGTCATAGAACTAATTGAAGTTTATAAAAATCAGATTTTTTTAGATGAAAACTGGCATTTTTAAAATCATATAAATAAAATAAAAACAAAAAATGTTCATATAAAAATGTAAATGCACAAAGGTAAAGATCTTAATGGCTGAATAACAAACACGCTTCAGCTTCGGCTTGGTCTGCGTTACGGTGGGCATGCTTTGAATGACATTTCTATTATTTTATCCCTCCAAAGACCAAATATATAGGTTGTTGACATTTTTTTAAAGCTGTTGAGCTGTCAGACAAATGTTCAGATAATTGAACTAGATCTTCCATTTAAAGTCACATTACTTTACATTACGTTCTTTTCCTTACGATTGTCAAGCGAAACGAGAAGTCTGGACTCGTAAATATCAGGTGAAGCCGAAGCTGAAGCGTGTTTGTGATTCAGCCATAATGGTCTTCAGACCATGCTTTTTCAAAAGCATTTTAGCATTTCTCTAATATTTTACTTTTTTTTTATTTTTTTGCTTAATGTTTTAAATGTAACTGGAGTTTTTGTTTTACATGTGTATTGTTCAATATATCATTACTTTTTTCGGAGTTAGTCTTTTTGAAAGCTGTCATTTCATAATTAACAGACTTACTCTTGATCAACGTTTGCAAATTGTGCCAATTTATTACCAACAAAATATTTCGATTTGCGAGAAGCATCGAAACAATCAATTTGTTGAAGGAAACTTTTGGGGAGCGTATTATCACACGTCGTCATGGCTTGGTTTCAAAGATCGATTGGTTTAACACTGTTGGACCGTTTTTGTGGGATAGTGTGAATTTGTGTACGCAGTTAAATTCGGGACAATTGACATCTTGGAAAAGAATATTCAGCTGACCTACAGCCCCAATTGCTGTTGAAAATTAGTGCTCTCGTCTGAAATTTATTGGTTGCCTTTTACCTGACATCTTTTTTAAAACATAGAGACAGACACTTCTTTTTTAAAAACAGCTAAATTCTTTTTCAATACATATTAATTTATTTTTCTCCTTGAAAACCACAGGTCTAAAAAACGCCCTTATACTACGAAATTGAGTCTTTACTTTATTCCAAAAAAAACTTCATGAAATAGAACATATACTTTATGAATATATATCACTGAATTTTGTAACTACATTTTCATCTTCTTCTGTATCTAAAACCCTGCTTCTTCTTAAACAAACTTATACGAAAAAAACTTTAAAACATAAAAAAAAAAGATGAACTTACTCCACCGTGACATCACTCCTGATGGTATCCAAGTTTAAGATTACGTATAAAAATATCCTTGTCAATCATCCTGTCTCTAAAAATATGTATGTTAGTTAAAAAAAAATTAAACTACTTTAAAAAAAAAAATCAAAACTGAAGCAAAAACAAAACCGTCATCTTAGCATCTTCTTAACAAAGTCGTGTGCGAAAGATTTAAAAATCAAGAAATGAAAAAACAATAACAACAAAAAGGCAGCTATAAACTTAAAAAAAAAAACACTTAAAAACAGCTTGTGATTGTGACTTAGTATAGTATAGATATAAATATAAATATAGTGTTTATATAAGTTATGCACAATAAAATAAAAGCCAACGCAAAATGTCACGTTCTTCTTAATGGTTGATTTTTATTTTATGACCAAAAAGGGACGGGGTGGGGGTGGTTGTCGGTCACGGGTGGTGTTGATTTTTTTGTATTTTATTTTATTTTTAGTTTGAATATCCTTCTATGTAAAAAAAACTTTTCATAGGTATAAAGTCACACATTGCGTTATTGTTGTTGTTTTTGTCCTTCGTATTCTATAGGGGTTGTTTTGTAAATCATTTTTATAGTATACATATTGGTGACTATTTGTTGATGGGGGAGGTCATGAAATTCTACGTCGTCGTATCATTGTATAAAATATATCGCAACTTTAATCATCATTAATAATATCCAATATCTATAGTACCTCCATATTGTATATCTAATAAAACAAAGTGTTATATTATTATAGTAGTTAGTTAGTTTACGTTTCTAATTAGACCAATTTTAAGATCCCCTGGGTTGTAATAATTGTTAGAACTAATTGAATTGACATAAACAAAACTAAACAACATCAACTTTAATAGAACAAAAACAAAGCTTTTATTTAAGTGGCTAGACAAGAAACATTTCTGAATGAAAATAGATTCTTAACAAAAATATAATTTATTTTATGAATGATGAGAACAAGTTTTATGGGCCATATGTTAGTGTTAAGGATTTAAGGACTTATGAACCAAGTGTTACGAAGCTTACATAAGACTCTTTGGATTTGTGTACGCCCAATTCAATTGACAGCATTATTGCAAAAATATTTCCTTACATATTTATCATGGAACGCATTTTATTAAATGTGTTGATTAATTAGATAAATTAACTCATATTAGGAAATTTTCTTTTGAATGTTGAAGCAAATATCTGTGAGTTCATCAATTAGGAGTTGTTGGAATTAAATTAAGGAATTCATTTTGAATACAATGGTCTTGATTAAACAAATAAAATCTAGAATCCAATAATTCAAACCCAAAGCCGCAAATAATAAGGGATCCCTATTGCGACTAGTGTTAACTATCAATTGATAGTTTTAACACACTAAAATTTTGACTTTTAAAAATTACTATTTATATTTATCAGGCTTGCAAGAGAATTCAGTCTTTTATGACTTAAAATTTATAAAAATTTGTTTCATTAAATTCACCTACTTAAAATATTTCAATCAGCAATCATTTGACATTAAAAACACTGCAATTATTATGTCTCCAATCATTTGAATTCATTCAATTAATTTCAATCACTTGAAGTAAATTTTGATTGCATTCCCAAAAGATTCCATTCTTATACAAGCCTGATATTTATACATTTTCCATTTATTAATAGATGACTAGAACATTCTCAATTATCATTAAAAATTCTATCATTTCATTAAAACTTCTATCATTTAGCCCATTCAAATGATACATTACATTTTGAAGTCCTTCAAACGAAGGATTTCGTTTTTTTTCTAAGTACAAATCTATAATGGCTTAAAAAAGCTGTCTTGAATTTTTGATAAAAAAATTTGTATTATAAGTTTTTGATTAAAACGTTGTAAAAAGGAAATTTGAAAAACATGGACCTTTCAATTATCTTAAAGTAAAAATATCTAAATACAAGTTATTTTGACATCAAAGGAAATACAAAATTTCAGCAATACTTCCAAGACATTTTACGACTTTTGTGCATATCTTAAAGCAATTAAGGATGTTATTAAAAATATGATGCTTGGACAAAACGTTGAAATTATTTTCAAAGTTTATCGCAAATAGTTGGAGATGCTGTGAGAGTACTTTTGTATTAAACAATATTTCACGATCTAGTAATAAAATTCATACCTTACATAATGTACCAAATTTCAGTTGATAACAACTTATCTACACTAATATTATAAAGAGGAAAGATTTGTATTTTTGTATGTAACGAATAAACTCAAAAAGTACTGGACCGATTTTAACATCATTTTTCATTAGAAACTTACATTATCAATGAGTAACATAGGCTATATTAAGTACTAGCGGCCGGTCCCAGCTATGCACGGGTAGACATAAATAGGTACAACTCTAATATCTTAAACACTGATTCAGATGTACTTCTGTACCGGCCGTTCAAATAATGGTTGTCCCAGGGATAAACTTATTCCATAGTTGGTATCGACTTAAGGAAAGAGTGCTTTTCCCACGAGCAAATGTACGTGGCACTTTCTCGAGTAGGATACCCTGAAAATCGATACGTTTTGTTGCCACCTTCCAATACCACAGCCAACGTAGTGTACAGGAAGGCTTTAAGATAAGCATACAATTTTTTTCTAATTATGTGATTCATGGTCGTTTTAATTAGCATTCTTATAACTTAAATATCTGTACCTATTTATGTCTATCTATGCGAAGCCGGGACGGGCCGCTAGTTTTCTATATTTTGTTTACGCAATGGTTCTTTCATGGTATAATGTAAATGATTATAAGATTTTGAATAAGAAAATCATATTTTTAGTAAAGTTTCGCAAGCACATTTAAAAAAATAGTGTTAAGATAATTTTTGACATTTACTTGTACAAATTTTTAAACAATTTTAAAAATACTTCAGTGCTGAAAAGTGATAGAAAACATAGGCTCTTAACATGATACTGAATTTTTTGAAATTCTTACAATTCCAACTCCTTAACCCCCCATTGGTGACGCAAATTTGACTTTGATCAATGGTGACGCCGGCCGCCGCCGGTCTCACGGACCGGGTATTTCAATTGAAGATTTTTCGAAACGTGTTAATATATACACCTTGACAATAAAATCATGTTATTAAATCAACAGAAGCTCTTTTACCACAATACACAAAATCAAAGTCAACAAAAAAAAATAAAGGAGAAGCAATGTATTCGCATTTTTTCGCACACACGGTGACCAGTTGGTCACCATTGGCGGGTTAATTATAAGAAATCCCTTTAATAGCACCCAAATAGTATTTTCCATAAGGTCAGTGTCTTAAGTCAGAACAACTAAGACTGAATACAAATTAAATGTTTATATCAAATGTTGCAGTAAAAATATATGCCAGAAATCTATAATTTCAATAATTCCATCTAAGGGCCTTAAATCGATTATAGATCATTTGCAGAAATCTTTTCACAAGACCCCAAAAGAATAAATCTAACGACTGGATTACATGAACTTGTTCAAAAAGATACTGTTTTAAAATATTTTTATATTTGCAAAACAAGTTTTTGAAAAATAAAAAAAACGAAAAAATGTATAGAAACTTTCATACAAATTTTTCAAACAATATTAAGATTTAAAAATAAAATTACATACTTGGAAACCAAAGTTGTCTTCAAAAATTTTGTATGTTCTTTGATTTCTGAAACAAACCTTAAGTCTTAAATTTTTTTTTAAATCGTTTGATTTTTTTTAACTAATTTTGTATGCTAATCAGTTATTCTATGCAAATATTGTTGGTATACAGTCATTAAGAATATATTAATATACATTGTATATTTAAATTTTGTTAAAAAGAAATATTGACCCGTTTTCGAGATATAGAATTTTGAAAACAAGAAAAATAATAATTTGTTCTCAATCCAAAACAAAAACATTTACATTTTGATCATAAAATATTATTTAGACAATATGAGATTTTGTGCATACAAAAAGTGTATTGAAATCAATTCTTGGGTTTCTGAGAAAAATTACGGTTATATGGGGTACCCTTCAGTAGCAATACAAAAATATACATATTAATATTGAAAGAAGCTAAAATTCAGTACAAATAATTTAGAGAAAATTTAATACAAAGTTATCGGTTCGTTTTTGAGAAAATTCGCATTTTCGATGTTTATTTTTATTTAAAAAAAAAATTGAAAAAACACCTAATGCGTATCTGCTTTAAACCCTACAGTTAGACTGTAGGGGCTGAGACAGACTGACAGAGGGACGAACGGCCGACCCACTTTTTTGACTTCTTTACCATCGTAATGTCTTGTTTGATTTAAATGCTGGAGGTCCTTATTTTGAACGAATGACAAACTGTTCCAATATGACGCAAGTAAGAATTCAGTGCTAAATCTCAAGGGATAGGTAGCCAATTGTTTTACATATCAATCAACACCGTCAGAAGTTTGTTTTATCTAAAATTCCGACTGTTTTGTTTCTTATTTGTTTATAGTCATAATACTTGTGATTTTACTTGTTAAGTGTCAAAAGATGATAGCTTGATAAGTAACATCTCCCCAAATAGATTACTATTTAAAATTAAACCTCTTATTGCAAAACACTTCAGTAGCACCACAAAGTTTGTCATGAAGTCATATTATTTTCGTTATGTCTGAAAAAAGCAGTAGAAGAAGAACGAAGATTTATTCAATAAAGAATTTTCAACTAAATTGTTTAAGGAAATGTCACTGGTGAAAAGAAAGACAGATTCTGTTAAAAAATTGTACCACTTAATTTTCATTTTTTTTTCGGTAACCTTATTTCTTTCTGAAAACATAATCCTTCGAAATAGCTTTGGAATAATGGTAAAAATTATGACCAAAATTAATTTGATTTATTTGCATAACCAAATTGCCTTGATAATTCTTTTTCGAACACAAAATAAGGTCAAATTTTGAATTCATACAGTAAATTATTGGATTAAGGGAAAGGAAATACCATATTTTAAAATTGTACTATATTTTAATTTCCAATTCTCTTCTCCTTCCTTTATCTTGCTCTTCTTATACCTCACAATAAATCACATATTTATTGCTAAAATATCGATTTGAAAAACTTAGTCAGATACCTAAACATCACCTTAACTTTGAATCTTGAACAAAAAAGTTCACCGAAAAACATCATCTGCAAGAACCCATTAAAAACTTCAATGCATTAATCAAAAAATATAGAACCCTAAATGGTCCACAAAACCAGTTTTAAGGGAATAAGAACAACTAAATTTTCCTTGTGGTTTGGCAGCATCTTCATTTTCATTTACTTATTCTTCTTCGTGTTCTACGTGTTTTTTCTTCAAAAGATTGTGTAATTCTTGGAAAATGTTCAAAAATAGAAGCGACACACGTCTTGGCTCCATTTAAATTTTTTCCTTCCTTTTCTTTTGTCTATCCTTTTTATCTTTGAGAATATCTAAGGTCTGATGATTTCATACAAAATTAAAGAACACACTCAGAGAAGAAGAAAAAGACAGAAAAAAGTCAACAACACAAAAGACATTAATAATTTATTAAAAACGTTTTTTTTTTCTCATATAGAGCATCTTCATCATCATATTCTTCTTCTAGTTTAGCCGAATTACGAAACTCTCCTTCCTCCCCGTGCAGAAATTATCACATCCTTTTTTATGGTATTTTTCTTTTTCATTAAACTAAAAAAAAAGTCCTTATTTTGTTCCTAAAAGCTTTCGTTCTGTCAAGTGTTTCTCTCTTTTGTTCTCCCTCTCTTTTTTGCTTTTTCCGTGTTTCTCTCTCTTTTCGTTTGAGCTTTTTCACTACTGGCATAGAAGTTTCAAAGAAAAAGAATCAAAAAATTAGACCTACCATCCGAGTTTTTTACTCCTTGCATCGTCCTTTATTGACCTTTTTTTCATGCTCGTTTTCGTTTACAAGAATCCTCGGAATTGATTATTTATTATAATTTTATGTTTCTCCCTTTCTTCTTTATATTCTCGCAATCTCTCTCTCATTCTTATTTTCTCCAAATAATACGCTGGCGCTGATGGCAGGCATTAACTATGCCTTCCTAATGTAGGCTTATGGGAGTGCATGAAAGAAGGATAATTCAATTTCTATGTCAACTTTGGTGGTGACTATTTGTCTGGAAGAGAATAAGGAAAAATTCTGAATGAAAAATTGGCAAAAGCAACGGTAACTCGCATTACAATGCGACATACTTTAGTAGGACTCTTTTTTCTTGCTTACAAAGGTACATATCATCAGGACTAGCAGCACAGTAGCAAGGATATTCAATAAAAAAGAGAACGTTACAAAAAAAGAAAAAAGTTATATGGAAAATTTGTGCACACATTCATTTTGATTGGGGAAATTTATTTTTATTGAATTTTCCTCTGAGGCTATTTTGAATTTGACTATGCCAACATCCAGATCCAACAAGGACGACGAAAAAACGACGACACGATAAAGCAACGCAGCCAAAGGAAACTTAGTTGGGATTGGGACTCGTACTCGTGTATCAAGGATCCAAAGTGTGTTGACTGATTTTGTAGACTCGCTCTCTTGTTAAAAATAAGGACGTGTTTTCGTAGTTTTTATTTTTTTAGTGAGAAAATTGTTTCATCATTGATTGAATTAGCTTTGCATTTGAATCCTTTGAATTTATTCAACAAACAAAATCAAACGAAAAATTACGGAATGTTAATTCATTCAAGTTCGAGTTCCATTTAGGATTCTTAGAGCTGCAACATAATTAAGTATGAGTGTTTTGTGTGGGGAAAATACAATTTGTGAATTAAATCAGTTAATATTCTAGCAGCATACAAATTGACAACAAAAACAAAATAGAACTTTTCTAAAGTGAAAAAGGCTATACGTAGGTATACCTTACATAAAAGTTCGTGTGATAAGGCTTAAATGAACAGCCAATTAATTTTTTTTGTTTGTTGTAACCCTACAGCCTACAAATGTATTATCTTTTCTTCGAAGTAAGAAATTCTTAGATAAGAATCATTAAATGTTCTTTAAATTCCGGATTGTCCTTGGAAACGCTTGAACATTCTTAATTAACAATAAGGATATCAACCTACCTTAATAAATTTGGATGCTATTAAATAGCTGATATCGGTAAGATCTTTCTTAGAGCTGTGAATTGTATGCCTTAAGTCTTTATTATGTTTTATTTTTTAATTATATTTAAACTGATTTTTGGTAATTTAAAAACAAGGATTAAAATATTTTGTGTATAGATTTTTATAATTATTTTGTTTTTCGATCTTTAATGAATTTGGTTTTGTTTGGTTTATTAATCAAAGAGTGATTGAAAATCTGTAAAAGGCTACAACTTATATAATTTTTAGTGTTATTTAAATATCTCTTTTTGTTCCAGAGATTTTTAATCGAAATTTTTACGAAGTTTTAAAAAATTTAAGAGCACTTTTTAAAGAGCTTTTATTTCACTTCTTGTACACAAAAATACTGATTGGATCTTTCTAAAACTATTATCTTACGCCAAGAACAAAATTTTGAATAGAATTTTGAAGTACCTTCATTTATTCCTGAAACATTCGATTCGAACGTCAGTTTTTACAAATTTTGAACAGTTTTTTTAGAAAACGTTTTGACTCATATCTTTAAAACGTCAAGAAATGTGAACATTTTCAATTCGACAAAAGGGACAATACAATAATTTCATATGGGAAGTGTAAATTAATTTAGGTACCAATGTGCCGCTGTTGGATAGCGGAACATGGTTTACATTTGTTTTTAAACCATCTCTTGAATAGAGTTTAAAAAATATCAAGACCGTGTAAAACACTTTTTCTCATTTTAATGTACTTAAGTTACAGCAAGAAAACTTATTACGCAGGCAAAAAAACATACGAAGACTCAACCAAATAAGAACAATAAACGTTATTGCTTAAGATATCATTTAAACCCATTATTGAAAATTACATCCTTCTTCTTAACTCAAGTGTCCAATTCAACTTAATACTATCGTATCTTATAAAAGTTTTCTGTAGTCTTTCTATTCTTACGAAATAAGTGTAATACAGATTAAAAACAACACAACAATAATCCAGATTAGGTCTAAAAAAAGCTGTCTTCCATCGGTCGTTCAAAGCCTCGAGTTTTATAGGCTTTTCTTTAAGATCTATTTTAAAATTTACAAAAAAAAAACTCATGATAAAATATAACTCCATAATCGATTTTTTAGTAACTTTTTTTCTAAAACAATGACAATCGAGTAATCAAACAAAATATGTGAGTTTCTCCTAGAGCCCGTACAACTTTGACACTTAGACTAAGAGACATTCGGAAAAAAACGCATATCTTTTACGCCACAAAATAGTTTTCTTTTTGAAAAACCCCTTATCAAAATATTATACAGAGTTACAGAAAATAGTGAGATAAGAAGCTGTTGCTTTTGCTAAATAATCTATCTAGTAACATCATGTAACAACATAGAGGCTGAAATAGTTTTCATTAAAAATTTGAATATTCTACAAAATGTACATGATGCCGAAAACGTAATCATCTATACTAATAGTTTAAAGCTCAAGACTTTTATTTGTTTGTTTGTATGCTTGTTTGAATGCACTAAATTCTTTAACTGACTGCAAATTATTATAAAATTATCTACTTCGACTATGGGCAATACAAATCGTTTAATTTTGAATATTGAAAAGGGCAAAACAAGGTGTTCTACACGTAAACATAACGTGCTTTGAGTACATGTTAAACTCTACCAACTTCGAGAAACTTTACTTTTACTGATCATATTTACCAACATTTCAAAGAGAGCTAATAGAATTCTAGACTTAATGAAGAGATTTGAAGGGGAACTTTAAAATCCTTACGTCCTTGAAACTTTATATATATCATTCTTCAGATCAGTCCTTAAATACCGTTGTATAATTTGGGCCACTTTAACTCCATTCATATTTACAGACTTGTGTGTGTAAAAAGTAGGTTCTTAAGGCTTACTTTAAGTTTTCTCCCATGGTCACATGGAGTAGCTTTATAATGATAAGATAAAACTAAAACTCTTACGATTTTCAACAAACAATTCTGAAGCATTAAGTTTTTTTTGAAAAGTTAAATATCGTTTAAATTTTTGGAGACCAACTTATTTTGAAGATATACTTTTAAATTTTACTTCTATTCTAAACCAGACTCTTTGTGATTTAGGGGGCGTTGTATCCACCCACATAGATATAAAATTCATGAAATAAATTAGAAAAACTTCCAAGTGCTGCAGAATAATTAAATTCAGTAGACTGGGAGGTGTGCACAAAAAATTCAAGCACAAAAGTATGCACTTAAGGGGTGTAGTATCCGCCCACTTTTTGTATATCTTATATTTATAACGAAATCCTTTGATAGCTTATTGACAGAGCTGTTTTGTTTTGTTATAAGTATTTCCTTTAACTATAAACTAAAACTATTATATTTAAATGACATCTTAAGTATGTTGTAAGGCTGTGATTCCTTATTTATAATCCAACACTAAAAGAGAATATATGTAGCTAGGTTAGGTATCCTAACAAAATTTATTACTCCTGACGTCAATCCTTCCTCCTATAACCTTCTATAATTACGAAAACACTATACTACACCCTTGAAACTGGTATGTTGTGTGCACTTTACCATCATTAAGAGTTATTTAAATCCATGAGCATGAAATAGGACTAATATCA
Source organism: Eupeodes corollae (assembly GCF_945859685.1). Taxonomy (NCBI): domain Eukaryota; kingdom Metazoa; phylum Arthropoda; class Insecta; order Diptera; family Syrphidae; genus Eupeodes; species Eupeodes corollae. Next base: position 125,500,797 of record NC_079149.1, read on the forward strand.
GAATGGTGTATGCATAATTCTTCACTAGAACAAAGTAAAAGTGCTTTAAACAAATTTAAAGCGGCTTAACAAGGGCTAATTAAAACCAACTTAATGAGAAAAAAAAGTAAGCGTACTAAAAAAAAATAAACAGATTGTTTAAAATGTTGGTACTCCAAAATCATCTAATGCTAATAATGATGCATTTCTCAAAAATAAGTTTTTTACATAAACTGTTAAATGGGTATGCTCTATTAAAGTTGCAATTACAAAAAAAAATATTGAAAAAATACATGCTAAATAAGTATTTAAAACTTTTTTGTACAAAATTTAAACTAGAAAACTTGTGCACCTGTTGTCAAAAATTGGGCCTTTTCAAATGATATTTAGAATTTTGAAAAGCTTTTTAGTATTTTTCAAAGAGAAATTTTCGTTTTCAATTTAAGAGTTTGTTTTTAGAGCTATCGAAAACACATACAAAATATATATAAACAGCTTTGAAAATGAAAAAGTAAATAAAAGTGGAAATTTTTTATATTTTGACAAATTTGCTCTAAAGAACGTGAATTTTGAGTTTTATGGTTAACGCTTTGATTATCTTGATTCCAAAAATGTCTAATTTTAAAAATATTTTTTAATTCATCGACAACGTAGTCACCCATCGATGGATTTTGACACTTTATAACGAAAACAAATTTCTTTTGAAAAGCTGTTGTAAAATAACTAACCAAAAAAAAACGTTCTGAAGATTATTTAAAAAACAAAGAATTTAATAATATTGACCACAGCACAGCGTAGTAAAATAAAATTATTTTAAATATCGAAAATGTTTTTTCGACAGCGAAAAGTACCATTTAAATCGTGTTGTCTAATATTGAAACTACGTTTTAATTTCGATACTCCTTTCGAACATATGTGTTTAAGTCTATTGTAACAAATTTAGCTTTTATAAATTACCCTTTTTTACCATGCAACTGTTTGTTTTATCTTTGTAAACAAAATTTAAGATTTACTTTGCAACTTTTTATAACGACAAATTTATTGCAAATTTTTATTTTTAATAAGTGAAACACTTTTACTTATAACTACTATTCCAATCAATTGTGGAAAATTGGAAAATGAAAAATATTCTCACTTTGAAAATTTTGTGAAACACTTTGGACTTTTACTTTGCAGGACATTATTTGTTTGCAAAGCTGCAAAGTGTGAATTGTGGGGTGAAAACGACGCAACAAAACACTTATACACTGGTAGATTGTGGGATAAATTTTATCCATTTTAAATGCTCAAAGAACGACTTCTAGGAATGAACCGACGTACTCGTAGTTAGGTTGAACTCAGGTTCTTGTATCTTTACGGCACGGAGTTTTGATGTTTGTATTAATGTTTAACCAAAGGGACGTTGGGCAGAATTTTTAAGCAGTATCCAAAATACTCAATAACCTCTGATCAAACCATTCTTTCATATCTGCCAATTTCGGATGACAAAAAACCCCTGTCAAAGAAAAAACCTCTACGAGAACCATTTGGCAATATGAGAAAGCCAACAGCTTTCCTTCATAAACATAATTATTTGTAGAATGACAAAATTTATCCCAAATAGGATAAAAAGTATGCCCGATGAGTGGAACTTAAGCACCATCTGCCCGATCCATAAAAAAGGTAACCGCCTTCTCTGCGCCAACTACAGAGGCATTAGCTTTTTAAACATCGCGTACAAGATCTTGTCCAGCGTAATATGTGAACGCCTGAAGCCATTTACTGACGAACTTATTGGCCCTTAACACAGAGTTGATTCACACCTTAGACTTGGTCAAAATGTGACAATTGACAGGTACAACTTCGAGGTGGTAAACGAATTTGTTAATCTGGGCACTGATGTTAAATCTGCGAATGACATCAGTGCGGAGATCAAACGCAGAATTACCCTTGCCAATCGCTTTTTTTTTGGCCTAAGTAAGCAGTTGAGAAATAAGACACTATCGCGAAGTACCAAAGACACTGTACAAAACTTTAACCATATTAGTTTTGCTGTATGGTGCAGAAGCATGGACCCTCTCCCAGGCGGATGAAGGATCTCTTGGTATATTCGAAAGGAAGGATTTGCATACGATCTATGGTGCGATTTGTGTAGACAGGCAAAGTAACATCTGGTGGAGAAGATTTAATCAGGAGTTATAGGAGCTGTACAGCGACTTAACAGTGGTCAAAAAACTGCGTGTACAACGCTTAAGATAGCTAGGGCATCTCGAGCGCATGAACATCGAAACTCCAGCCGTAAGGTATTCAACGCCAAGCCTGAGGGAACAAGAAGTAGAGACAGGCCTCATCTCCGGTGGAGTGATCAAGTTGAGGCCGACGCAAATCAACTTAGTATTCGAAACTGGAGGTAGTAAACTAGAAATCGAGTAAACTGAAGCCCAGGAGCACAATGCGCTGTAGCGCCAATTAAAGTAAATTAAAGTATGGGTAAAATCTATCAAACCCAAATAAAACTCATAGTTTTATTATTAGGATCAAATATATAATTTTCCGGATATACAAAACCCAACCCTACTAAACAAAAACGGAATTAGTTTAAACAATCTAGAAACACATATAACGGACATTTTCAACGCATTTAATATTTGCACGAGCAGAAATTATAATGCTTCTAATGAATGACATGATTTCTCCTTTACTTGAAAGCTTAAACGATTCTATGGGACAAATCTTTTTTTACATTCGTACAGCTGCCAAAGTACTTAAAAGATCTTGGCAATAAGCTGGTCCGGATAGTATCCCCGCTATTGTTCTTAATAGGTGTTCTTTAACGGTGTCAAAACCATTGCGTGAGCTTTTCCATCTGTCGAATACTACATGTCTCCTTACGAGTGGATTTAAAATAGCATTTGTCCAGCCTATTCCTAAAAAAGTTAAATTTTTCTCACCCTTTAACAATTACCTAATTGCACTTAAGTCAATCCTTTCCAAGGTAATGGAAACGCTGATCAATATTCGGCTTAAGAAATATCTTGTAGAACGAAAGCTTCCTAATAACTGGCAAAATGGCTTTCGTCGCAATATGTCCACTAGTAATCTCATGATTTATCCTGCCGAACAGTGGAACAAATCGTTACATCGTTTTGGAGAACGTAAGATTATTGCACTTACTTTTCGAAAATGCATGCATTTGGTTATAAAGAATCGCTTCCTCGTTAGGTTAGAAAAACTCTTTTGGGCAATTCAATTAAACAAGTATTGGACGCGTTCATATCTGATATCTACAAAATAATGAATTTGAAATTGAAAGAATTTGAAATCACAGATTTTATGAATTTGGAAGTTGTTAACAGATTGTAAAGTTATTTAAATAAGAAAAAGAAGCTGGGATGCGACCCACACTAATAACTTCAGATCCCGCCTGTCTATTTGTCTTGCTTAAAAGTTTGTAAGTTTTCGTGTTTATCTGTATAACAAAATTTATTTGAAGTCGATATCTCTTCTGGTTCTTGAGCTATGGACGACGAAAAAAACGTCGAGAACGTAAGACGTACGAACGTACATATGTACATACGAATACACGCACGCACAGACATCTTTTTAAAAATCTTTTATTTCAATTCTAGGGACATTGAAACGTCGAGAAATGTCAAAATTTTCAATTTGATAAATCGGACCAATTACAATAACTTCCTTTGAGAAGTTAAAAATAATCTTTTTAACTTAGTAAATTATTTATATGCTTACTTATTCGTTTACAAGTTTCCACTTCTAACTTTACTCGATGAACTGTCATCTTCAACTAATGTTCGGGGTTGAACTATGTAAAAGACAAATTGTTGAATCGAGATTGAACTGCAATTGATTCTTAAATTTTAATCTTTATCTTAATCCTCAGATTAAACTGGCTGCCTAATCTCTGTCTAATCTGTGTAAATTGGAAGTAAAACTTCAATTACCGGCATAACAAAGACACATTTGTAGAATTTTACACTATTTTTCAAAGATATAATATGTCTTTAAGTGAAAAGTGTAAGGTGGGTGAGAAAAGTGGAGTTTTTTTTTCTCGTGAGCACTGACAAAATGATGTCAGTGAAAAGCTTTGGTATCGAATTTCTAGTCTAAGAATGTATACGAGTATACGAAGAAAATAAAACGTCGACGAGGGTAAAGCTCGAATGACGTTCGATGTCATCTGATTCCAAATAGATGACAGGGCAACAAAAAATGCACCTTGTTAGTCATTTTGTTTTATTTTGTGTGTATGTTTGGGTTGTTTTTATAGTTATAGGGCTTCTTTTGGTGTTTTTCTTGTGTCATGTCGTTTTGTCTATGAATTTTATGTCTGTCATTTATCTTTATGCATTATGTGGGTCGAAATATTGTCGTTGTACAAAGTAGGTTTCATATTATTTTAATTATTTTATATGCAAGATTATTTGTTTTTTAAGCCATAGCAAACAGAAATATATGTCGAAGACTTAGTCATAATTTAAAATTCTTATTCAGAACTAAAACAGTTAAAGATATAAAATTGCTTCAATATTTTAAACAGCGGATTTCTTGTATTTTCTAGGAAAAAATTGGCTACAATTTTTTAACGAAAAACTCTTGGGATATTGTTTCTCCGTCTAGACTTTTTTTAATCTGTTGGAAATGAAATCATTGATGTTCCCTTTTTTTTTACTCAGGATTTATTAATCACACAAGATATCACTTCAAAAATATATGTTTTTTGTTTGCACAAACGAAGGAATTACAATCTTTTTTAAGTCATTTATATTTTAACCTGCATTAATATTTTTATTTCATTTAGAGAACAAATCAAGTTAAACTGATTTTTCATGCTATTTCCAATTAAAAATTCAATCTGCTAAGGGATCACCAATTAGTTTTATAACAAAGTTCAAAAGAAAATAAAGAAAACGACTATTTAATCCATAGAGTTCATTATAAATGAAAACAAGAGAAATCTTAGTTGATTTTTATATATTTTTTTTTTCGTTTCAATTTAAATAAAATTCAACAGACAGCGAGGATAAGGATAAGCTTAAAATTGTCAGAAGAGTGAACGGAGCAGCAACAAGAAAAATGTTTTTACAAAAACTCATGTTTCCAGATGAATTGCGTATTTAAATAATTAAACTGACCTTGAAAATGTGCGGCGGCGGGTATACACATCAAGGACTTTTCGAAACAAGTTAAAATTAATGATGATAAAATGTTTTGATTGGAAAAGAAGAACGGTTACATAATAAAAATAATAATATCGATGTCAGAGGAAAATTTTCATAGCAACTAAATTAAAAAACAAAAATATATTAAGTTCAATTTAAGAACCCACAGAGAAACAGGATTTCCTTTTTAAATGGTTTAATGTATAAATAAATAAATATGTATGTAGTTCACCCGGGCGCCATTTAATACAAAAAAGCAGTTTCTCACACCAATGGTATATTGTGTTTTCTTACGCATGAGAGTTTTAAAATTTTACAATTATTAAATGACTTCATGTTTTAATTAATTACGCAAATACTCATTATTTTAAGAAAATACATTGGGCGCCATTTGTACAGAAAAACATATATTTTCAAAACTTTCGTCTGAGGATACATTTTGACCACAATTGATAAATTATACTTTTATTTCTGCTTGTCAATAATTTTAAACACATTTATAATTGAAAATTAAGGTATTTCACCCAGGCGCCATTTAAAGGAAATGTTTTTTTTTTTATTTTCCTAGAATATAGTTATGGTCTTAATATTGTAAATAGTTTGTATATATTCTTTTGCAATAGTTATTTTTTATCAACCATAAGGATCCACATTTATAAAAAAAAATTAACTGATCCCGGGCTCCAGTTAAAGAGAAAACCATGCTTTTTTAACACTTTCATTTCAAATACAAACAAATCTAACACATTTCAATAATTTAAAAACTCTTATAAAGGTGTTGTGCTGTGTTTATACCAACTTATCAACTATTACTGTTGAGCATTGGAAGTATATCACCTGGGCGCCATTCAAAATATTTGACTGTGTTTCTTCCATAAATGGACATGTTGTATTATTTTATGAATGGTGATTTCAATTAATACAATTCAAATAAACGTCTTCAATTAGCAACGATACATACAACTAGTCAAACCGTTTAAGTCAAAGAACGTCTTGTAATGCTTTTTAATAAGGTGGGTGGCCTTTTAGTAAATAATTTCCGGGATGCGATAATATTTTCAATAACGTGGATTGCAACACAAATCTTGTTTAAAGAGTTTCAAGCTGTCCTTAGATCAGGATCCTCCAAAATAGGTATTTTTATACTCAAAAGTCTTTGTAAAGGCAGGGTTGAAAATTGTACACATTCTTAATTGACTTTTAAGCTGCTTTTGACTCAATCAACCGGGATGCTCTGTTCAACAAATTATATGTTCTGGAATTGTCGCTTAGGTTTAGACGATTTCTTAAGGAGTTATACACAACACCCAGGCTGCAATGTGGCAGCGGAGTTTTACTTTTGGAAGGATACATAACCGTATGGCGAGTGAGTCAGGGTTGCACTTTGAATCCCAACATACTTTCGTTTTTTAGATATGATCTCATCGATTCCCTTTCTGGTGGAAGCATTGCTTTTCGAAGATGATATAGTCATATTGGTCATGTTGTATTCGCCAGAAGCATTACAAGTTTTGGTAAACAAAGTTTACGATTACTATCTCCTGTGGAACTTAATAGTCAACGTTCCGAAGTCAAAGGTGATGATTTTTAAAAACCAGGGGGGCCAGAATGCTTTTTATGAAAAATGTACTTTTAACAGAAAAAATATAGACTGTGTCAGTAAGTTTGAGAACCTTGGCTTTTTTTCCTAGGAACCTGAAAACTGAATAAAAAACTGCAGCTCGACATAGCTCATTGCAGAAAGCTCAAGGTATTTGAAGCTGTTGCAGAGAGTATTGCCTTGTATGGTGCCCAAGTATTGGGATCTAAAAAGTCTCACAAAGGTTCAGAAACTGTTAACACACTTCTATTTCTATTCAAAATTTAACCTCTAAACTCCAAGCCTACTATCTACTAAACGTCTTCAAGATGGCTGAATTCCGGTTAGTTAAAAAAGCATTTTTGAAAGCAAAACAAGATTAAGAACAAGTTATTTGGTCTGGTGATATTAATTTAAATTTAAACGTACGTTATTTCGAACGCAAACGAAAAATAAAGAGCAACTTCAGTACTAAATAAGGAAGGAATAGAATACTTATTTAGGAAAACACTTAACTATTAAAATTTAATTAACCAATTGAAATAATTTCCCGGGCGCCATTTAAAAAAAAAATTGTTTAACACATGGAAGTTAAAAAGATTTCTTACTTTAAAGAATTTAAACAATTCTAATACAGAATTTGAATTATTTTGAATTTTTTTCTTTTACAACAATTTAACAGGAACAGAAAGCGGAACAAGAGTATAAAAGTCAGTTATACACAAGAAATCCCAAAGGGTTTTACTTAACAATACAATAAATGCGCATTTACTAGGAAAAGGGTATCTTTAGTATTTCACTGAAAATTGATTTTAATGTTTTATGTTCAAATGAAATTCTCAAAACCAAAGACCAAAAACCATTAATATTTTACTCATAGACTTATGTAACCATGTTTCTTATTGTTAGTACTTTCCAATCGGCTGGTTCTTGATAAAATTTAAGTATACCAAAAGTCACATTAATCTTTATTATTTATTGTGAAAAATAAAACAACCAACTTATAAAAAAGTTTGAAAAATAAGTTTACATCACTATCTAGGTATGCGCAGGCATAACGACAGAAACAAAGAAGGTATACATAAATATAAGAGGCTGTCATTCAAAATAATGACGGACAATGCTAAAAAAAGAAGAAGAAAGGAAGAAGATAAATACGCACTCAAAGTAATTGTCTTTATAATATCTCCAAGTCAATGCAAACTAAAAATGAAGATCTAGCCATAGCCATAGAAGAGACTATATTAACTTAGTGTTCTTTTAAACTATGTTTTCTGGAATTACAATACTTTTAGCTCTCAAAACCTCAGTCCTAGCCCGCATATCTGTTATCCCTATGCCCTATGCCTATCCTATCTATCCTATATATTTTGTGTGATGTGGTATCATTCTCTTGTGTCTCTTCTTGTCACTCCTCGTGCTCTGCTTGTTCTATAAAAAAATCGATTTCTGGCACAAATCCCGTTGCAGGTTCATATCTCTATAGGTATAAATTTTGTGTAGATATAGATGGACTCTATGATGATGATGGCATGGCCTAGATGCAATCCTTCTTCTTTTCAATACTTTTTTCATATATATTTTTGTGTGCCGCTATTTATTTCTATCGTTTATTTTATTTTTTTGAAAGGATGTTCATGTAGGTGGAAATTTATTGTGGCTGGGCTAAAAGCAGGATAAGAAGGTTGGTATCTATCTACCTATCCTATGCTATATGTATGGCAAGAACTCATTTCTTGGGAGTTTTCTAGACCAATATAGGTTATACGTGCCGTAATTCTTTGGATGTATTTCTTCCATTTAATGATGCAACCTACCTATATCTGAAAAAGTCCTCAGAATTAACTCAGTTATTTCGTATGAACTATTGAAGTGGTTTTATTGAAAAAGAAAAAATACTTTTCCATTCAAAGGAATATCATCATTTAATTTGAAGTTTTCTAGCTAAGAGCGCAATAAAGGAAAATACAATTGAACACGTTTCACAAGGATTACATTTTTTTTAATAAATAGTTAACTGGATTTGATGCTCTTATGAATTAAGTTAAAGTATTGTACATAAATGTGTCTTACAGTTGCTTCATACTTCTCCAAAAGCTCTATATCGAAAGGATTAATGTAGCTTATGCTGTCAATAACCATAAAGATAAATAACGATACCCCGAACACTGAGATTGTGTAACTATTTTGATTGTGAAGATAAATTTCACATACGTTACCATATGTCTCGATTATTATTAGTCAAGCTTATATTCTATACAATTTATGTAAATACATTCAATTTAATCTAAAAACATACGGAATTATAAGGTAGTCTGAAATAAAAATAAAATCAAAAGAGAATTGACTCTGACGTTAATCGAGTTAAACTTAATAAAAGTTCTCTTACCACAATTTAAACACGTCTTCGTCGTCGTCACTCTTATGTGCAGTAAAATTTCCATAGAATTGGTTTCAAAGTCAGATATAATCATGTAAAAGTCTCTCAGGACTAATTTATACTTATAATAGTACTGCAGCCGGGCGCCATTTAAAAAGAAAAATAAGCATTTGCGAATCTTTTTAAGAATATTTTACAATTTTACATTATTTTGTTTACATTTTTTGTAGGAAATAATTAAGGTTTAACCATAATTTAAATAGCTCACCCGGGCTCCATTTAAGAAAAACTTGAGTTGTTCACGTTTTAATACTTATATTACAGGGTTTTAAATCATTTAAAACAATTTTTTCAAGTAAACATAATCCTATATTTCAAAATTATAAGGAAATCTGAAAAACTTTGACGTAAATCGAATTCAACTTAATAAATGGTCTACTTACCCTAATCCAAACACGTAGTTATAGAATTGATTTCATTTGAAGTTTACCGTCATACATAACCACATGAAAGCCTTTAAGGGCTTTTTAAAACTATACCACCCACGAGTTTGATCTGTCTGGCTATTTCAAACAAAACAACTTTTTGTTCAACCCTCAGCACACCTCAAGTGAGAAACGAAACCCTATATATTTGTTATGTAGCCTGATGGAAGCTGCTGTCACACACATTACACATTCTCAGTTACTTATAGGGCAAGTGAACAGAAACAAAAAAAAGAGTTAAGATAGGTATATAAGGAGGATATGTGATGGGGAAAACTTTACTTGACAAATTATCCAACCACTGAGTGTCCATCGTTGCTGAACGAAGAGAACAAAAAGAGGATATCATTGGTATGGATATGTACCAGGATGTCGAGCAGCAGCAGCAGCAGCGTCAGCGTGAGGTCATTCGACTTCCTGTTTGTTTTTTTTTTTCTTTTTTCGTGTGGGTTTTGGAAGCTTTTGTTAACGTAGAAAGTGTGTATGTCAGTTCCGGTTTGACAACGAAATGGAGCCTTTTCTCATTATAAGGAATAGACGCCATCGCCACACTACCACGTCATCGTCGCCGTAGTCTTTGGATGGATATCCAAAGAAATATATCTACTAAAGGAGTTTTAACAATAATTATAAGCCTTTTGTCAATTGAGGGTTGATAAATTGCCATTACAAAATGGGACATTTAAGATCTTGATTAATAGTATTTTCCGGACAGTGAGCATTCAACTTCCCACACAGAAATCTTCAATATCGTGATAGAAAACTTTAGGGTAGTGTGGATTTTCTTTTTATGTAGAGTCATTCAGATTGTGATTTATTCTAAGTATGTGCTGCGGGATTATCTACTGGGTAAAAAACACAAATAATACCCACAATTTTGTAACATTTAAAATTATATTCTGATCATATAGTCTCAGGGTTAAGTACTTCAACAAGTTTTCAAGTCAATTAAGTTGGCAAAACTTTATAATTAGCTTAAGAAACTGGGAGATCGTTGTTTTTGATTATATTATTTATTGATTAAATTAAATTAGGTGGCGCTACAGCCTATAGTTAACAAGGGCCTATTGACTTAAAAATCGCAGACATTAATGTGTGCGAATACTGTTGTCAGGGATGGGGGGACCTACGGTCTTAAGCAAAATCCGAACGGTTAATTTGAGAACGCAATTTTTATGACAGGAATTACTCTTGGAGAATTTTTCACTTCCTCGCAAAGCAAAGAAAAACCTATAGTTGGCACAGGAAGGGATTGAACCCAAGACCTCTGGCATAAAGGTCCAACGCACTAACCACCATGACACGGGTACCACTACGAACAAATAATATAAGGGTTCTTAAAATCAAACCCGAAAATCTGCAACAAAATCGAAATTATAATTTCTAATGAAGCAGACATTCAGGAAATCTCGACTTAACTCAAAAATCTCTACCTCCTCAAACTTATTACTTTTCTTGTGTTTCTTAGTTTTACTGCACTCTAAGTAAGTTTCTTCAGCTTTTTCTCACAAAAACTATTTAATTCAATTCACTTATCCTAGCAATCGATTTTGTATTTTAGTTTAGTAAAGTACCAACAAATTAATGATCTTAGTTGGCTTCCTTGTGGTACACCAGCTTTAGTTTTTGTTTTTTGGTGCAGTACTTTAAAAAATAGGGTGACCTTAGTAATGGTCTAAAAAACATGTAAAAACTTTATTTTGAAATATTCTAGCTTCCTTTTTTGTTGAGTTCAAAAAGTTCATGTGTTTTGTTCGTGCATTATTATTAAAAGAGTTGTTTTAAAGTCTTAAAAATTGGTAATACCGATCTTTGTATACTGTATGTAAATTAAATAAACAAATGATTGGCCCTTGTACACTCCCTTGCGGCATTCTAGCTCAAATAATTGCTAACTTTCGAATAGTCTTTTATTGAATTCATGGACTTTAAGGAACTTAGTATAACTTTAAGTAATTTATAGTTTTGATTTATGGGTGTACTGTAAACCACTGTTGTTAGTACACTTAATATTTCTTAAGACCTTAGGCTAACGTAGAATTTTCCAAATATTGCTTTGTTTGGGCATTAAAAAATGTTCATAAAAATATGATGTAATGGAAAAACGTTTAAATGATCTGGTTTTTAATTTTAATATGAAAGGTATTGCAAAATTATTCATGATCTTCTAACTTTCATAACTTCAAATGTGTTTATTCCAATACAACAAATTTTAAGTTGACACTTTTAACTAAGACTATTTTTAATCGATTGGCTTAAGATTTGCCGAATTTTAAAAGATTCGAGAAACCTTTTTATTTCGATACTTTTATTGAGAAGTAAAATTAAAAATTCAAAAACAATCCTTACATGAATATGACTATAACATATTATGCTTCTTATATCAACTATTCTGTAACCAAATCATATATGTATAAATAATATGTGTTTGAAATCTTTAAATTACTTTATGTAAATTTGATTGCAAACAAAATCATATAATATAGAAGTGTTGTTCTTAATAATAAAAATAATAGCACCTAAAATTCAATATACATATCTCAAAAACGTGCTTTGAATTCAAATATCAGAAAATGATAGCCAAGAGCTATTTAATTTAAAAAATATATGTATATACATAATTTAACAGGTAGAACGTATAGAATGTAAGGTAACCTAAAAAAGGTTCAACCATAATGTAGCAATTCATCAATAATAAGGGTTGGGGAAGTTCAATGTGGTTGACTTGACTGTATATCGAATATATAGTCATGTAACTTACATCTTTTACAATCTACAAAAAATCTACCAGGTTAAGCAAGAAGGATGTGTACATTTTACGTGAGGTTTGGGTTACCTATGTATATGAGATATGAGTTCCTTATTTTGTTAAATTTTGCCAATATGGTTTTTGAAAGAGAGAAAAGGATTTTAGTTATTTTTGTCCTTTGAAAACTGTCGGCAAAGTTAAGAACTTTTTATATTTCTCTTACTTATATTTCAACTTTTACCTTTCCTTTGTTTAAAAATAATTAATTGATCTAAATATATGGTGTCTCTATTTTTATTGATGGTATTTTTAATTCTCCTATTTTTGGTTATCAATTTTAGAATAAAAAATGCCTCCAAATACCCAAGTCGAGGAGACAGTGCCGCAGGTCGGCGAGGAGCTCAAAGTGGAAGAAACAACTAAAGAGCCACATCAAAGTCCCTTTAGGGCATTACAACAAACGACTATGGCATCAAAAATAACCACAACACTAGGCGGTGAAGGTAAAAAAACCATCCCCATCCCTTCTCCCCAAACAATTACAAAATTTTATAACATTTTCTTATATTATTCTACAATATTAGAACCAGAAGGCCCAACAACGACTGGTGTACCATTTGAAGAAAAAGTCGAAAAAGTTGGCAAAGAAGCTGTCGAAATCACAGAAAAACTAGCACACAAAGTTGGAATACCAACATGGGGTGTTGTGGCGATTATAATTGCTGTCTGTCTTGTTGTCCTTGGATTGGTATTCTTTTGTGTTCGAAGATTTTTGAAAAAACGACGAACCAAAGATGGTAAGGGTAAGAAGGGGGTCGATATGAAATCGGTCCAACTTCTAGGCTCTGCGTATAAAGAAAAAGTAAGTATCACGCCCTTATTATTGCCTAAGTAGTTATTGGGTTCTGGTATGTCATAGGTTCAGCCTGATATGGAGGAATTGACGGAGAATGCTGAAGAACAAGACGATGGAGAGAGCAAGCAGAGTGAAGTAAAATTAGGAAGATTAAATTTCAAGGTAAGTCCAATATTATAAATGCCTCTGCATGTGCATCAAATAATTCGGATGTGATGATGCGATGGTGTATATAATATATGAATTGGTCGATGATAATAATGATGGTGTTTATGTATAACAGTACTTAACAAAGAGGAGAATTAAAACAACTACAACAAAACCAACAACAACAGAACACTACTAACTTTATCAATTTCTTAATACTCCACATGCGAAAAAAAATACTATAAGACAGCAACGTTGGCTTGAAGTAAAAGTGCGATCTTTTGATAAGATTGATTTTTCAAATCCATGGTTTTGATTTCTTATATTGGCATAGACTTCGTTGTTAATGTACATAAGAGCAAGTCGTCTTCAGAGAGGATTTTTGTAAAAAGTCTTAACAAATGTAAGCTTGAAACTCTTTCCACTTATTGAACGGAAATTATCTCTGTGTTATTTATATTCTTTTTCGAATATTGCAAGAGATCCACTTAAGACCTCGTTTTTTTATCGGTTTTTAGCCTTCTTGCAACCTCCATAAACCCTCTTCAAGAACAAATGCCACCTGGAGAGTTGTAATGCATTTTCTATATTTTTCATAAATTTAAATCCGCTTCAAATTTATTTATTGAACTCAAATTGAATTTAGATGTAATTTAATAGAATCTAAAGTCAATTAAATCAATTGAATAATTGATAATTTCTTTCCAAGCTTTTTTATTTAACTTAATCGTTATTAAACTATTTATGGAATGACTCAGTGGAGCCACTTAGGTCCCTATTTCTTTGCTTTAACTTTGAATATATTAAAACTTGTGTGTTTGTTTCACTCAAACTGATTTTTCATATATTCTGTTTCTTGTTTATTTCTTTAAAAATGTAAACTTTTTTCCTCAGCTTCAAGAAACGAAAATTTCTTGAGAAAATGTTTTTATTCTAAAGTAGAGAAGATTTTTGCTTCCATTAAGAAGCTTTAGCTTAACGTCATCTACGTTAGTACATTTTACCATAAAAAAAGTCCTGAACTTAGCATACCTAAGTCTGGAAAAAAAAACTACAAAAGTTAAAGAATTTTTTTACACATTCTTTTTGTTTTTAATTTTCCAAAAGGTACATTTAGAATTCCTTGTTCAGAGACTAACACACAACCGTGAATTAAAGCACAATATATATACTATGGAAAAAAATGCCGGAACAAATCCTTACACCTCTTTTGAAATGCGGAAACGAAGAAAAAAACTTGCTTACATTGTTATCCTTTCTCTTTGCTCGTCGTACTCTCGTATTCTTACATAAATATGTACCCTTCTGATGTGTACCTATATTTCGTTCATCTTTTTATCGCTGCTATGGCAAGCAAGAAATTCGCTTCCTTGTTATAAATGACTTTTCAAGAACTTTTATTCGAGTTCTCATATACTATACATATATGATATATGTACCTAATCTTGTATACTATACTTCAGCTAAAAAGAAATCAATAAAATTAATTTCATGGGAAGTTAGTTTGGCGAAGTGGATATATATATATAGAGATGGGAAGTATACTATAGAGTTACATATATAAAATGGGAACACAAGTTCTCTGGTTTTTTTCTTTATCTCAAATAACCATCCACCCACTCTCACTTACATTACTCACCATCATTCGACACAACATATACATTTTCTTTTCCATTTGAACATTAATAAAAAAGAAGAAAAAAAACTGTAATCCTGGAAGAACACAAAAAATTAATATCCTTAATTTTTCAACAGCTCGAATACGACTTTAATTCAAACAGCTTAGCGGTAACAGTTATCCAGGCGGAGGATCTACCAGCCCTTGATATGGGTGGTACATCAGATCCTTACGTCAAATGTTACCTGCTTCCGGATAAAAAGAAAAAATTCGAAACCAAAGTCCATCGTAAGACCTTGAGTCCTGTCTTCAATGAAACATTTACATTTAAGGTATGTATCCCTACGTTTTCGTTTTGGTTTTGATTAAATAAAACTTACTATGACAAATGGTATATATTAGAGTTTACCCTATGCTGACGCTATGAACAAGACCTTAGTATTTGCGATCTTCGATTTTGATCGTTTCTCCAAACATGACCAAATTGGTGAAGTCAAGGTGCCCCTATGTACGATTGATTTGGCGCAAACTATCGAAGAATGGCGTGATTTGGTCAGCGTCGAAGGCGAAGGTGGACAGGTATGTGAAAAAATGTTTTTTTTTTTAAATTACTCATCCTTAATATTATTATTAATATATAAATATACCTTTTGTTTTTGTTTTATTAATTTTATAAATATATATTGTTTCTTAATTTTTAAAACAAAATACTTTTAAGAAAAAATAAAACAAAGGTTATAAACTCCAATTATACACAATATAATAATATGCCTAGGTGAAAAAAATGCGAAAGAAATATTTTTTATAGTAACCTTAAACAAAACGAAAAAAAAAATAATAATAAATTCACACCCAGTTCAAAAAGCTGTTAAATCAAGACTTTTTTATTTTATGTTAAAACTACAAAACAAAATCAACACAAATTTATATTTTTTAGTTTCTTTCCAAAAACAAAATACAAAGTACAACTATTTTTATACAACGCACATTTTTTTGGTTTTTAGTTAGAATAACTTAATTTACTTAATATATAACAAACTAATTTCTATTTTTTTTAATTTAAGAATTGAAATTGAAAAATAAAAAAGAATTTTTAATTTTTGTACGGATTTTTTAGTTTTTTTTGTGATTAAGTTTTATTTCTTCTCTCTCTTTCTTCTTTTAATAAGAAATAAAAATACAAAAAAAAATTGTGGGCGGGTATTTTTCTACAGAGACTTACTGAAAATATTTCCTATTTTTCTTTTTCCCCCTCACTTTGTTTCGACCCTTCGTAGAAGGTAAATACAAGAATATAACACAACAACTACTACTACTACTTAACTACTTCTGATATAAAATATAAATAAAAAACAAGGTCAGAGATTTTCATTTCATTTTCATTTAAATTTTCTTTCTCGTAATACGTAAAATTAAAAAAAAAAACAACTATGTTAATTACCAAAAAAAAATCATTTTTTTCTTTTTTATTTCTTTTTTCAAAAAAAAAATAAAAAAGAAATCAGAGATGTTAAGAAAATAAATCATAGTTTTATATTGGATATATTTTATTTTTCTTTTGTTATCTCTATAAGCTGATTGATTGGATGATGCTACAATAATAATAAAAAAAAATTGTTTTAACAATATAACATACTTATCTTCTATATACATAGATATTTAGCGATCATTATGCGACTGTTTTGATACTATATAAAATATATATATACTTACTAATTGCACCATTTTGTTTGAGTTTTACGTTTTGTAATCAACACTTTGTATTTATTTGAGGGTCTTAGAGGTAGATAATAGTTATTAAAAACCTAAAAAATGCAGATTATATTTAAAATATGTAAAAAAATATATTTATTTCAACTTAAAATATATCTCATTGAAAAAGAATCAATTCAAAACGAAAGTTCTATCACGAACTAGTTTCATTAATTAAACAAAAATGTTTGTTCTTTTTGATTCTCATTCATTCAAATCGATTTGTATAGTTAAAAATTCAAGTAAGGGCGCGTGGTACTCCTCACACCATCCGCTACTGATCATCATTAAAAAATAAATTAACTTATAATGTTAGCCTCAGATATAATAAATATACATACATATAATAATACAAAAAATATACTTTAAAATTTAACTAAATACCTAAGCAGATCCCCTTCTGTGCTCGCCGCAAATTCTTATCAATGTCATAGCTCGTTTCTCCAAATTGTAAAAAATAAACCTAATTATTTTTGAACTTATAATAAATACCACTAGATGGCGGATTCAAAACCTAAGCAGAGCCCCTTCTGTGGTCGCAAATTCTTATCAATGTCATAGCTCGTTTCTCCAAATTGTACAAAATAAACATTATTATCTTTGAGCTTATAATAAACACCACTAGCTGGATTCAACTAAAAAGAATTATATTTTGATTGTTTTAAACATTTTCTCTTACAAAATTGATGTTTCTTCGATATCCGATTTCAAAAATACCAACATCGTACTTATTTCTAAGAGTAAAATGAATGGTCTTAGGTTTCTTCATTATTATACTTCCTTGTAGTTTGTACATTCAAGGCAACAAGTTATAATTTTTGAAAAAACACTAAAAAGATAAAGTTCAAAGCAAAACTGCCTATTGATTATTTTGTTTTGGATGCTTAATATCAAAATTGATTGAAATTGATTAAATATATCAGCTCTAAGAGTCTTTGTTTTTCACATTGAATAGAAATGCTACTTCCAATGAATTTTCTTTTTCCTGAGATTAAAACTATTTTGAATGTAGATCTGCATTTTAAAGCTAGATTAGGTTTTATATACTCGTATATATACACATGCATAATTAAATCAATTCACACGCAAAATTCAATATTGAGTATATACTTTTTATACCAAAGTTTATTTAAAAGTAAAATTAGAGTTATTTTTTTTTAATAAAAATTAAAAAGCATCTTTCTTCTGGCCTTTGTGGAACGTTTGATAATTATTTTTTTTTAATGAAACCAGTTTGTTCATAAAACAAAACATTTTTTGAAACTCTCATTTAAATTATTTTTCAATAAAATTTTCTTAGAAGTTGCACACAATATTTTCTTATGCTCTGCTAGAAGTGAAATGATCGCTAAAAATTGTTTTCATATATATTATTTATTTTTTTGTTTTTTTTTTTATTTTCATTTAATTTGTATTAAACGAACAAAACAAACATTCAAATGCATTCTTTTCAATATTATATTTAATTCAATTCCAATTCGATTCACTCTAGTACTCGTGTATACATATTATATATAAATATATAATCAGTGCTAAACATCTTAACTGTTTTTTTTTAATTTTAGTTTTATTTTTATAATTTAAACATTTTTATATATATTACTTAACAACAAAAAAATATCATAACCACGACACATATTGTGTTATTAAATTTGAGTTACATTTTATAGTAAAAACATCCCTTTGTAGACAGTTGACAGTTTTTATTATTATGTGTTCCACAAACAATATTTATACAGTAAATCAGATTGAAACTATAATATTTAACAAAATTATACAAATTTTTTTTTTTCAAAATTCAAAATTTATACTTGTAAAGCAAAAAAACTTAACGAAATAAAAAAACACAACTATTCAACAACCAACACAAAGTCTCTCTATCTCTCTCACAAAATAGTACACTTTAAAATATTATAACATTTTAATTACTTTAATTTATTTTTGTTTACATTTTAGTTAATTTATTTATTTTTTCTTCCCACCCACTGTCAATCATTTTTAACTTCTGCTGTGCTTACGCCTGTGAATGGTTGTGTCTTCCATTACAATATAAACTAATAATTGAACAAATCTATCAGCAAAAATAATCTGGAATTTGAAATTAAACAAAATAAAATATCGCATTTTGTAAAAACAAAATACAAAAAATACTATTCTTTCAACAAAAAAAACAAGACTTGCATGCTTCGCTTCAAAATAAACATTTTTTTACTTAAAACCCATTTTCTTTATAAATTATATATATATCTTTGAAAACATGTAATAACATTTAAATATTTATATATCCTCTTTCTCATTATATATTATTCTTCAATTTTGTATAACTTAAAAAAAAACAAGCCATTATATATTTATATTTTCAAAATAAAAAATTTAATTTATAAATCAAATTTTAATCTTAGTTTTTGTTTTTTCTTTAATATTTAATTTTTTTTATATCGCTAACGAAACAAATTATCAATCAATCAATCCATATCTATTGCCAAAATTACCAATCAAAATTCTATCTCGCAAAACTATAATTCATCCACGTAAGTATACAAACAAAATCAATTTGAAAAAAAAAATATTCGTATATTCATACTGTGCTTGTAAAATTTTGAAATTCGTGTTTTACTTTTGATACAAACAAAAATATAATATAATTAATTGGTGTATTTCATGTATTTTTGAGATGTTGCTTGTTTTTTTGTTTTATAAATTATTTTGTTCTTAATGAATAACATGAAAATGTTATTTTGATATTCTGCAGTTAATTGTGTCATTCTGCTTGTGTCTTGCATCTTAATTTTTAGTAAAATAAATATTAAGTAAGCTTATTTCTTTAAGGATGATGTTAACTTCAATTTCACTACGAAAAAGTTGTAAGTTGTTTTATTGCACCCTTATTTCGAACCCTTGCCATAGACTTCACATTTTTTGTATGACTTTTTTCATGAATTAGAGCTGAAGATTCCACTTAAAAGTTTTGACAAAAATAAATTAATCGAAAATGTGAAGAAATAAATTTACGGTTTCGGTTGTGCATAGATGCATTGTGCTAAAGGAAACTCAACTTGAAAATAGCTTTAATAAAATTTATTTTTCGCTCCAAAACCTAACCTTGATTATTAATTTTGGAATTTCTGGATACACTATTCACTCTCTTTTCCCATTACTGTCACTTCTGAAGTACATGATGGACTATGGTCGACTTGTTGTCAAATTTTTAATGTCATACAAATAAAGTTTGTAACGTATTTTTTCGTATTATTTTACTTTATATTGAAAATAAGCAGTAAAGTCACGTGGAATATTTTGAATATTAAACATTTCAACCATTTAAACTTAATGTCTTGCTAAATGCTTCAAGAATGCTTCTAAGACGTAAATTACAAGAAATCTGAAGTTAACTGAATCCTCTGTTTTCAATGAGTTCTCAGAAATATAAAATAATTTAATAAGTTAGTCGAATGAAAAGAAAAACAACAAAAAATAAATAATTTCATTACTGCAATGTTTGACAGAGCTTCGATAAAACCCGGACATAAATACCTACTTAAAAATATAACTACTACTACATTGAACAACAACAACAAGTAAAGTTTTTTCTTAATTTTTTCTTATTCAAAAAAAAAACTAAAATTTTTAATAATATTAAAGTAGATTTATAGTCATATTTGCTCAAATAAATAATAAAATAAATTATTTTTTATTTGTTCAAATGGGCTTTAGTTTGAATACATTTTTGTTTTCTTTTTTAATAAATCTTTGGAAAGGTTTACACAAAATTTTACTTCTCTATTCTTCTATACACAATAATCATAACAAAATTGGTCAGAAGCGAAAACCAGCCAAGGGTTTAGTAATATAATAAAGTACATTTATTTATCGTAATATTTTAGGATTGTAAGTTAAATATAAAAATTGTAAATATGACATTCTAAACACAACCTTTAGGCTTGATTTATAAACAGAGTTTTTGAGTTATGTGCTTCTGTTTAAATAGATAATTACAGAAGAGGGTTGTAAATCAATATTTCCTATTCATATATATTTCACCTACTTCTAAGTGTTGTCTTATTAAAATAATTGCTGGTGTGCCCCAGGGCTTTGCTTTGTCTCAAACATTCTATAGACTACGATCAAGTAAAAGTCAGTTGTATTACTCCCTTTAAATACTTCATAAAAAGGGTAGTAAAATGAAATACATAATTATCGTCCCATCGCAAAACTGTCCGTCATCCCTTTGTTATTTGAGTCCATTATTTGCAAAGTTATATCGCTTAATTGTGCGTCTATAATTTGTGACAGTCAACAAGGTTTCTTTCATTTCAGTTCTTTTTGTTTAGATTCGTTTAAAAAACGGAAACAGGTTGACTGTGTCTTGACAGAATTCAGTAAGACCTTTGATAAATTGTGCCATAAAACGTTAAATTGCAAACTTAAATCCCAAGGCTTTAACGATAAATTTGTAAGTTGGGTTTCGCCGAACTTATAGAATAGATCATATAGCGTTGTTTTTAAGAACTGGCGTACCAAAAGGTAGCCACTTAGGACATTTACTGTTTACTTTGTACGTTAACGGCTTACCTTCTATTATAAAACCCTCATCTTTTTTAATTTACGCTGATGACATTAAATTGTTCAAACGTATTGGCTCACTTGACGACTGCTTACTCCTGTAAGATGATCTAAATAGTTTTCACGAATGTTGTTTTATAAATAAGCTTTTACTAAACATAGACAAATATAAATCAATGTGTTTTACACCCAAACAAAATGTTTTGACTTTCAATTATCAATTAGACTCTTCTTATTTGACTAAACTCTCTACTTTCTCTGACCTAGGTATTCTTGCCTCAAAATTAACTTTTACAAATCATTATGACTATATTTTTAAAAAAGCAAATAAGACACTCGGATTTATAAAACTGTTTTCACATTTCGCGACCCATATATTCTTTAACTTCTTTATATATCATTTTTAAGACCAATATTGGAATATGGCTGCATAATATGGGCTCCCTTATATTCAGTCCATATAAACAGAATAGAAGGAGTACAAAGAAGATTCATGCGCCTCTGTTTCTGCCCATGATCCAATATGCTCGAACTTCAACCTTCATTCATTGGCTCACGATCATAAATGTTCCATCG
The DNA here is from genome assembly GCF_945859685.1 of Eupeodes corollae. Lineage (NCBI taxonomy): Eukaryota > Metazoa > Arthropoda > Insecta > Diptera > Syrphidae > Eupeodes > Eupeodes corollae. Next base: position 125,522,640 of record NC_079149.1, read on the forward strand.
CTTTATAAACACAAAGAGTACATTCAGCTGTGCTTTATTATAAAATTAATCAATGGGTCAGTCATATCCCCATCAATTTTGAAACAGTTAAACTTTATTTATAGCCGTTCAAGAATTAGAAGCCAAGTTCCTTTACGTCCTATATCAAGCAGATCGAACAATGGCAAAAACAGTCAACTTAATTTCAGCTTACGAAAAGTATTACTTTTTGTTATATTCCGTAAGCGATGATTTTAAAAGTAAAACATTTAAAGTAATTTTTTTCAATACATCAGTTTAGCTTTTTGTTTGCAAAATGCTTAAAGCATTGCTAATCTATTAATCTAAGAAAAAAATTTATATTAGTCTTTAGTTCTAACGTTAGTTTGTTTAACGAATTCAATAAATAAATAAATAAACTTCAACTAGTATACTCGCGCTTCTAGAAATGCCTATCAGTTTACCCTTAAGTCCAACTTCCGTCGTCATGTGAAGATTTTCGTTCTCTAGCCGTACTACGTGAATGTGGAATGCCTTACCACACTCTGTCTTTTTCAGTCACATTCATTTTAAAGAATTCAAAATCAATGTATACCGACATCTCCTTCCAACCCATTCTTCTTTTCCTTTTGTTCACACTGTGTCTCTGACATATTAAATGTATTAAAAAGCCTTTGAGTGTGCCCCAATTATAAATAGAAAAAATTTCTAAATTCGTGACTTTTATTAAAAATTAAAAAATAAATTTAACTTACAATCCTATTTTTAAGAATTTTTTCCTCACGATATTCAATTAGAAAAGAAATACGCTTATTACTCTTTTTACTAATTTTAATCTTTGCTAATTAAAATAAAAAAAAACAACTCGTAAATAATATTTAATAACTTAAAATTATGAATGCTAAATTAGAGCTTTTATATACATTTTTCTCCCTTAAAAATAAATTTAAATTAAAAAAAAATTATCAACAACTTATCATAATTTCACATAATTCATAAAAATCTATTTCTTAGTTCTTTTTTCCTATAATAGTATTTTAAATATCACACAAAATATTTTACTAATTTTAAAGTCAGACATTAATTTCAATCAAGGATGATGATGATGGAAGTAATGTTTCTTAACAAAAATATTTACATAATATTATTGTTTTTATATACTTTGTTCCTACACTTTTATGTATAGAAAAACATAACATTTTTTATTTAAACAAAAATTGGTTAGATAAAACAGTAACAATTAAAAAATGGAGCTGGTTTGAGCTGGGTGTTTAGTGTTTAATAAAAGTGAGGTAAAAAAGAAACTCGTAATTTTACACTGAATTTTTGTTTTCCTTATTATTAATACTCTTGTTCTACTCAACGTATTTCATTCTACATGGTAAAATTTTAAATTATTTCTACTTATGTGTAGAAAATAAAAAAAATAAAAACATACAATATATTAAACTTTTTTTGTTTTTCAATCGAAGCTCTAATACGTTCAGTAAAAGTGCAAAAGCCTTTTTATTATAATTTCTTATCCTTTATTTTCTTATAAATTTTGTTAATTTATATAATATATGGAGTTTTATATTAAGTTTTGCGTTTATGATCGATGTTTACTTGAAAAATAATGAGTAGTCAATGTGTAATGAAGTACATCAAATATATATACAAAATATAAAAATATAATTATTAAAATATATATTATAATTATTGGTTATGTTAATTGAGTTAGCATTGATTGGTATTATTAAAATTAAACAAATATAATAATTAAACAAATATGCTTTAAACTGTTTTTTTAATTTTTATTTGAATTCGAAATTTAAAAAAATGTGGCGTATTTAGGAATTCCTCCTTTTAACACAATCAATTTCATAAACAGATTATTTTGAAGAAGTAACTGTTTCAAAAATGTTGGAACTTTTTTGTGTCTATTTTTCTTTAGCACTGGGAGATTTATCCGTGCTATTAACTTTGTACTTTTGTACCCATGGCATAATGGTTAGTGAGTTGGACTTTCGTGCCAGAGAAAATGGGTTCAATCCCTGCCTATGCTATCTAAAGTTTTTTTTCTCGTGTCTCCAAGAGTAATTCTTTTCATGAAAAGCGCTCTCTCTAATTAGCCGTTCGGATTCGGCTTAAAACTGTAGGTCCCCTTCATCCCTGACAACAGTACCCGCACACAGAAATTGTTGAGAGCTGTAAGTCACTATGCTCTGGCTCTTAAAAGACTGTTGCGCCACCCAACTTATTTATTTTTTTATTAACTTTGTGCAAACAACAGTGCGACAGGTGTTTGTTTGGACCACCTTTAAGTTTATTATCATTCCTTCTTAGGACCTTCGAAAAATTGATTGATATCCATCTTAGAAAAATATTGATATTGTTTTCATACCTAAGGCAACAATGCTCGCAAGTACACCTTAAAGATCTAAAAGCTATACGTTTATCACCATTTCCTCTTAGGACCTTAGAAAAATTGATTGAAGAATTCTAAATCGCAACATACCTGCCGTAAGATTAAATAAGTGGAAACGGCGTTACACACCCTAGTACCATCATCGAAAACTCCCTTCATTATAAGGAATACACTATGGTTGAAGGTGCTTTTAACAACATGGAAACATATGCAATAATATCTCTACACGCGGAGTGTTCACTTAAAGAGTTTATACATAAAATTCAGACCAGAAGAATAATTAACTCAGCACTAGAAGAGTTGCCAGCAGCGGTAAGCCTCAAGGAGGTGTTTTGTTGTCTCTCCTTTTTAGCCTGTAAGGCAATACAATTATGTCTGGTTGTGGACGCAACCTCGAACAACGCATACTTCGGTGTAAACTACAAAAAAAAACTTAGCAAAGTCAAACGTTTTGCTTGCCTATGTATGAGTGGACACTTTGTTCGACTCCAACTGCGGCACTGGACACCCTACTCCTTCTGACATCTCTAGATATTCACAGTAAACAAATAGCCGAAGCTCTGCCATTTGCCTCAAAGTTTCATGACTCTCCGTAATTCTTAATTATTAAGTATCAATTTCAAACAACACAAACTACAGCTTCCTCCAATTGAAGCTTCATAGCAGCTTCCAGAATTCTATACTTTCCTTGAGGAAATAGCTTGCATTCCTGTAAGACGAGTCACGGTAGCGAGCTTTTGACTATAAAAGAAATCTTGTAATGACTTAAAGAAAACGTGATATAACATCTGATATCCGAATTTTGTCAGACGGCAAAGCTGCCATTTGTTGGACTCTGTATAGACAAACTCTATAACCGAGGTTCATGTGGTAACGCAATAGGCCAACAACTGGCCTCAGTGTGTCCTAATCCAAGCCAGACAACCACTTCAACCTAACATAATCCATCCCGAGATTCTAAAGTTTGACATGTGACTAATAAGAAGACAAGCTCTTTTTTATAGCGTTATGTTTCTTTTTATATCGGTAAAAAACAAAGCTGCTATAAAAGCCTTCCACCTCAGTCATTAAAATACACTTCTGTACACTGTGGTGTGTTTTTACTTTTTTATGATTGCAAATTTGTTTTTATATTTTCTAAAAAAACGGCTTTAACAATATTGTGATAAAGAAACTCGTTGCTTATAGTATATAAAATCTTTCCAACAAATTACAAGTACTCTCGCCGTTTATAAGAATAAAACTAAAAAATTGCTTTAACGAAATTATCACAATATCGGGTTTTCATAAAAATGTCTTTCTTTTTGATATTCAACTTTTTTTTGTTGACTCCAAGTTTGCCGAGATTTAAAAATCCTTTTTGATGAAATCACAGGAAACGGATGCACCCCAAAGTTTGCCACTTTTTTACCAATTCACGTCAGTTTTTTCGTCCTTGAAAGTAAATTAAATTAGTTATGCATGCATACGCCACATTTTGCTTGAAGCATATAAATTAAAAAAGAAAAACTTAAATAATTTATATTTATTTTGTTGTGCCCTACATTAAATTATGATTTTTTTAATTTTAAAATGTTAAAGGCTTTAATCAAATAAAGTTCGAATTCCAACCCGTATGTTAATCATATTCGATGTTTATATATCTAAATATGTTTGTTGTCCTCGTATTTAAAAAAATAAAACTACCCAACAAATGGAAAAATAAATTCCAAACCAAAAGAGATAAAAAAAACAACACACAAAAATATGCGCGTTTTGCTATACCTAATATCCTTAATTATAAAATAATTAATAAACATAAATATAAATACAAAAATACCAAACTATATGCCTCCCTTTTAAATTAAATGTTGTGAATATTCAGACTGTTGTCAATGAGCAAATGTGCGTAAAAATCCTTAAAAAAATATATAAGTTTTTTTATGGAGTAGCTATAATATTATTATATTATATTAATAATAATTGTTTTAATGTAGAAATAAATGTGCAGCATATTAAATTATTATATACCTACTTAACAATATTAAAAAATACTGAACAATATTTTTGTACTAATTCTTCTCTTTTTCGTATTTTTTCCAATTTATTTGTTTTTTGAAAACTTCGAAAACCATCATCAAAACAGGAAAAGCTTGGTGACATCTGCTTCTCTCTGCGTTACGTACCGACTGCTGGAAAACTTACTGTCGTCATTCTGGAAGCTAAGAACTTGAAAAAGATGGACGTCGGTGGATTGTCTGGTAAAAATTTTAGTCGCCAAATCGACTTGAAAATCAACAATCCACATATCTACCATTTTTATTACATCAACTTCAATCATAATTTCATTTTGTGGATTGATAAATTTTCAAGTCGATTGGGAGATTTTATTATTTTTATTTTTTATTTTATTTTTTTTTAAATTTTCTTAGCATTAAACATCTAAAAAACTTTCTTAAAACAACACGAACAAATTATATAATATAATTATTATGTACGTGTGTATTTTTAAATATATATTTTTGGCACAAGAAACGGTCTTCTTACAATATTTATAATTATAGCCAATCGGTGAATTTTTCTATAATCTTATCTTAAACAAATCAAAATATCAACAACAACAAAATAGTCTCTTTAAAAAAAAAAACGTCTTGAAAAAATACAATTTTTTTGTGATATATTCATATGAGCAACATTTAAGAGAAATGAGCATTTTATCGACCGTCGTTTTGTAAAATAAAATATTTTATAATATTTTTTTTCGTATAACAAGCTTGCATTTTAAATTAACAATTTAAATAAAATAAATATTCATGCTATGAATTATTTAATATTTTTTTTAGTTAACATGCTTGAATTTTGTATAGCTATTGTAATATTGTGAATACATACTTTTGGTATAATCACAATGATCATTCTATTTTTTATTTCTTAAATAAATTTTTAACTTACCTAAGTCTTATACACGAAGGGGTCCCTACGAATGCCATTCTTTATATAAATAAAATTATTTTATTAAAGTGTTGCCTGTGAAAATATCAAACAAAGCTCTTCTAAGCTTTTACAAACAAACTCTAAATTTTGTTAAGTTTTTACTAAAAACAAAAACAAAACAAAAGAAAAAAAAAGTAATTTTATTATTTATTCATTTATTTCATTTTGGTTAAAGTTTTTATTTTAGTAAATTTAGATTTAATTAAAAAAATAAATCGCGTTTTTTTTTTGTTGACAAAAAAAAAATTTCAAATAAATTTTTAAGTATTTTAAATTGGCTTTGAGATTCTTTTTGTGGTTTTTTAAAAAATGTTGAGAAGGTGAAGAATTTTTTTAAAGATTTTTTATCCTATAACACAAATTTCACTTCAAGTTTCAAACAAAATTCAAACAAACAGTGAAAAATATTTCGATGTTATTTTAAATATCATAATTTTTGGGGCATCAATTAACTGTAATGTATATTTCCTTAAATATAGTACATTTCAAAAACTTTGTATGGTTTTGATTGCCCTAATTCAAATCTGACTCCAAAATCACTCTATCACCTTAAGTTTTTGAGTCATTATACTTTTTTAAAATTCTGTTTAAATTTAGAAAGCAGTTATTTCTATTATAATTATTGATAATTTTCTAATTCCATAACCCATATTTTCAATTAAGGAAGCAGTTTTTTCCAACATAATTATTGATAATTTTCTAATCTGTAAAAATCACTAAACCATTTATAAATAAAACTGTTTTCAACAGAAAAACGAAAAACGTTTTAAAGTTAGTTTTAATTTTGTTACAAATTCTTCGTATTATTAACAAGACATCCAAAATATAAGACTAATGTTGAAAGCGGACGTTTTCAAAAGAAGAAATCTAGATCAGATCCAAAAACTTTTTTAGTTTCTAAATTGAAGGTTTCTCAAATCCTACTATAAAGTCACAAAAGGACTTATAATTAATGGTAATTTCCATGTTTTAAGTTAAAAACTATGTACCTCAGCCTTTAAAACATTGTTTTTGGCTGTCTTTAACATTTTTAAAACATTTTGAGATGAGAGTTTGCTATCAATTTCAAAAACTATTTCGAGCCATCGTGTCAGGCTCCAATGAATTCCAGCAAAGAACTTTTTTGATAACTTTTTGTGCAGCCATCAGGGCCGTATGTTAACAAAATATCAGAATATTCTCTTCTAAGGCGTCAATCGTCTCAGTCTTATTTGCGTAGAAAAGCGACTTCACATCTTGGAGACCACACCACAGACCGACTACGTGACATAATGGCGCTCACCAAACGTTTCCTTCATTAAATCGATTGTTTCGTTGGGTCCGTGCTAACCAAACCATTATTTTGTTAGTTAATTTGCAAGATCGTTGTCTAGAGTAAGTCTGCTCATTATAAAATGGCTATCTGAACTGAGCATGTATCAAGTGACAGCTGTCATAAGGACTAACTCTGAAAAAAGTATTACCAGATTGAAAACTGTACATCTTAAGAACTTCAGTTATTTTCTAAAATAGCACTAAAAGGCTTATCAAAAAAATGACAAACCAAAATTCTGTAAAACGATGTATTAAAAGATATTAACTTCTGGCTTAAGATCTTGAGTAACAAAAGAGAGCTCTTGAAAACATAAAAACATTTTTTAAACCCCCAACAAGAATCTATGCAACATAATGTAAATATCCAAAAAATTAAAATTAACATTTTCTTTCAATTTTGATTATTTGTGTTAATTTTTTGTATCTATATTTTTTTTATAGAGAATTTGGAAAACTTAAAGTAACGTAAATTATTTTAAATTTAATAATAAAAAATAAAAAGTAAATATATATATTTTTTCTAATAAATACGAGTAAAGATTTTGAGAAATGAACAATTAAAAACGTAAATGGTAACAAAAAAAAAAGAAATTTGCAGAAAAACCAACAAAAAAAATTAGAAGTAAATTCGACAAAAAAACATATTTTGTTTTCTTTTTTTCTATTTTATAGATCCATATGTGAAAATTGCTATCATGCAAAATGGAAAACGTTTGAAAAAGAAGAAGACAAGTATCAAAAAATGCACCCTCAACCCTTACTACAATGAGTCGTTCTCATTTGAAGTTCCATTTGAACAAATACAAGTATGCGAGAATGTATTATACTATCCTATAACTAAATATTACTGTTTAATTAAAAAAAAAAAACAAAAAACCAAAAACCAAAAACCAGAAACCAAACAATAAAACAACTACTACTACTATTTTTACCAACCAAACTACAAACAATTACAACAAACAAACAATCCGTAATATATTTTTTGTATTGAACTACAAGCAAAAACCAAAACCCAAAAAACAATAAAATAAACAAATACAAAAAAAACCTTAATACCATATACCTAACTATATACAAAAATATATACTTACTACATATATTTTTATACATACCTCAAGTCAACACAATTTTTAAAGACAATTAAAATGGTTTTCACAACCAGTCTCAAAATATTTAAAAACTACAACTTCTACTACCAGTTTTTTTACAACTTACCAAAAAATATATACAGACACATCATAAGACTCTTAAAAAAATTCTACAAAATTCAAAGAAATAATTATACAAAACACCCCTCTCAAAAAAGATTTTGATACTTGAACACTGTCCCCCTTTTATCTGCCATCACCTCTCTCAGCATAAATGTTTTGTGTTGTATTTTTGTTGTAAACAATTGAGCAAACAAATAAAAACATACCAAGTACAAAAGCTGAGCCGTTGCACACAGTTTATAAAAACATAAATGTTCTTAACTTGTAAATAATATAATTATTATTATACCATAAAACAATAAATACTTAATTAATAATAATAATAATTTCTGTATACTTTCGAATATACAAAATATTATATGTTGCGATGTTGTTCTATATATTTGATATTCACCTGTATAAGTGCGCCCTTTAATTAATTAATTTTGTGTTGCTCACCACTCCCGCCCTTGACCCCTCAAAAAACAAAAATTGATTTAAATTCCATGTGAATGCATACGGCTCGTAGAAATGTTTTATTTCAATTCCCAGTACAAAAAAAAATTAAAATAATTAGTCATGCAACAAAAACCTTCAATTAAAATCTATACCTATGTATTGATTAATTTATTTATCCTTGTTTTGTTTAAATTGATGTTAAATGTTATGTTTATTTATATTTTTAATGATGTTTCTTTTTTATTGGCTGTTAGCTTCAATTGTGAGTGTATATTTTTTCTATTAGCAAAAAATTTTTAAGGGAACGAAATCAAAATTTTGAAAAACAAAATTCGTCCTTAAGTTAGGAATACTTAATTATTGCATATTCAATACGTTCATTTCATTCAAAATATTTATCTGGAATTTTATATTAAGTTAGGATAAAATATGACATAAAAGCAACATAATACTATTTCGTCTGTCAAAAAAATGACGACATTATGTCGTCACTCAAACAGCATTGAAGTTTAAATTTTGACAATCTTCCAAAGCAGACTGAATCTTTTTAGTAAAAGAGGAGGAACAAAAGCCCAAAACTTAAGCTCTCACATTGACGTCTGTCAACATTTTCAAAGTTTGTAAATTTGGTCCTTCGAGCCGTATATTTTTCATTATAGATCCTGAGACATTAAAAATGTAGGGTGACATCTCTGCCTTACACGTTAATATTCGGACCAGTTTATACCATTAAAGCTCCAACAATGTTAAAGGACTGACGTCTATCAATATTTTTGAAATTGACACATGCCTTTGTGGTTACTAAAAGATTCGAAATTTCTTCTGTCAGTATTTCTTAAAATTATTCGATTTAAATTAACATATTCCTCGCTTCTAAAAGTTTTGAGATTCCTTCTATAAAATTGATCATTCATTATAAAAAATGGTTGCAGTGTCGAAATGTTGACGTTTTTTCAATATGTGTGAATTTATTGACTTAAATGGATACATAACGAGTCTAAAAGAGCAAGACTTTAAACAAGAGTACAAGAAATTTTTTACAACATTCCAATCTTAAAAAAACTTATCGCTGTTGAAGAGTTGACATCTGTCAATATTTTTTTTTAAATTATGCGCTTAAAAATGAAACATGTCTCACTGGTTCCTAAAATTTTGAATATTGCTTCCGTTATATTGACGAACATAACAAGGAAATCATCAATCCAATCTCAAAAAGTAGTCACAGCCTCTTTTTGACAAAATAAAGGAACATTTTCTTAAAAACGTTAATATTCGGACCTATGCATCAAAAGTGACAGGGCATTATTTGATGATATTGACTGAAGTAAATATTTTCTGTGAAAAGAATTTTATTTTTAAGAACGCTTAGTGTCAATTTTGATTTTCGAAGTTCAGTTTTATGAAACAAACAAACAAAACAATAAAACTAATTCAATGAGAAAATGTCAATTTCTTCTAAGTGAAATGTTGTCTACCAACGAATGAGTGAAGGGCGTACATTTAATTTAATTATTTCAATAAAACTTCATTCTTTAAATTCAAAATTCTACACAATTTTGAAAAAATATACACTTATCAAGCTAAGAATAACTTCTAATTAAAAAACAAACATAATCATTAAAGCTGCCTTGTTTGAAGTAAATTTTATTATAGTTATTATATTGATGTTATTTTGAAAATGTAGTCGTTTAATGTGATATATTTTATATATATACAAAATCATGATTATTTTTTTTTTGTTTATTATTTCTAAACCAAAAAGCCTTACGTTTATATTTTATGTTTTTGCTTTCAAAAGAAATTTCAAAATAATATAAAAAAGGAAAAAATACAAAAATTTAAACATTTATATTTTTATAATCTTATAACTTCTATAGTTCTAATTCTAAATTCTAATAAAATATATTCACCAAAAGTTAAGTAGGTTTACACAAATGCCAAACAAAGTAAATAGTTGCAACAAAATATATTTGCCAAAGACTAAACAATTTGAACCCGCTTTCAATGTCTTGATATAGTTTTGAAAAAAAAAAGATAATCACTTCAAAATTTATTTAGACAAAAGAATATTCAACAAATTTAAAAAAACAAAAAACTTACAAATATTACAGTCATTATATGGTTGTCATCTTCTGCACAATGAAAAACTCTTCGTCCTTTATATCTGTCTCTATCTTCACTTTGTGTCTCTCTCTCTCTCCCTAAACTCTCTCTCAAACCCTGATCCTTATACAAAAACAATCAGCATCGCCTTGAAATATAAATTCGTCTTTAAGATTTTTTTCTCAATCGGTACGGCGTCAAAATTAACCCCGGGTTCATTATTTTGACACTGTCTTCTGATTTGGATACAATTGTATAGATACACATATAAATATCGTTATGAAACAAAATGATGAGGATTTCGATGTCAAATTCTACATTCAACATCTAAAAATATGTGTATTTCCTATACCCTGGACGTCGACCATCAATCGAAATTATGTAAAAAAATATCATTCGCTTTTAAGCTAAAACAAATTATACATTTTTTGAATCGAAAATTCCTTTAAAATATATAAATCCCCATCTAGAATCCTTACAGTACCGAAAATTAATCCAAAACCAACAAAATATATATACTCACAAAAACACACCATCTATTATACTCGTACCCACAATATTTTTTAAAATCCTTCAGAATAAAGGATGAGCTCATAAGATTTAAAAAAAAAAAAAATATATTTCAAAAGTTCAGAAAAAAGGCGATGACACCAACGAAATCACAAAACAGCATTATATAAAATATCGAAACTCCAAATCCAAAAGAAAACCATTTCTATACAAAATTTGACTTAAAAAAAATTTTAAAATTAAATATTAAAAAATATAAAATATATATATATACAATAGGATTGAATATTATACATTTTCGTCTACCAGTATTTAATGAACAATTGCTGTTCGTTATGTGTTCATCCTGTCATCTGTGTTTAGAATTTCATCAAAATATTTAAAAATAAAAACATCCTCATTTACATAATTTTCCTCACAAAAATATACATTTCATTCATATATATTTTTATATACATTCACTTTATATATATACGAACTCATTAAAAAAAAAATATTTGAAAAATATATAAACGGCTTACAATACAATTTAGTAACTTATGTAAATAAATAAAAAAATAAATTACTATAATTGTGCACCAAAAGTAGTCAAAACCTGCAAGTTCCCTCCGTCCACAGTAATTATTTTTATTATCACCAAAACTTTAGCATTTGCATGAATCACCAATTCACCAATTAAAGTAATAGCATCTGATGTTCACCAAAATCTCAAATTAAAAATTATGTTTTATTTACGTTTTTTTTTTTCAGAATTTAAACAGTGTTTAAAAATTAAAATATATTTTTGGACTATTTCAGATTTGGTTTTAGACAATATTGACTAATTTTCGAAAGCATTACTGAAATTCCATTCTTTAAAGTATTATTATAAATTTTAGCCAATTAATCTTAAATTTACATTTGTACATTTGTTTAAACTTTTATTACATCAGAACTAGAAAACCAAGACCATGTTCTCTAACTTTAGTGATCAGGTTCTTTGTCTATTAGCTAAATTCAACAGTGAAATTTTTCTCGCTTGTCATTTTTGACTTTTTGGAATTCACTAACATCTTAGAGTATCTTTTGTACCTTTTATGTTTTCTACCCATCTTCCAAATAACCAAATATTCCTGAAAGATTTTTTCCTTCGAATGAGTTCATTACCTTTCAACTTATTATTACTACAGTTGTCACATTGAGAAAGATATAGAATTTAATAAACTTTCAATTATAAAAATGAGCAGGTTTCTAGTATCTGATTGGCCAGATGCCAAAAAATGTTCTGCCAATCACAACTTTATTAGAAAGTTGACTGGAAATTAACTAAAGAAAAATCTTCGTTGCTATAAAGTCAAGTTCACCTATGTCAAAATTACAGCTAATCTTAATTTTGTATGTGTAAAAATTCTACAAATATATTGCAAAATATCGTTCACACGTCAATATTTAACGTGAACATGACAATGACAAGCATTCAAAATGTTTGTTCTGACGTTTGAGGTTAATGTATGCTAAATTGTCAATTAACATTAAAAGATTGATACTATTGTCTAGCTTTTTTACTTAAGTCTTATCAAAAATAAGGCTTCATAAGAATTTGTTTGCATAAATTAAATTATTCACATAATTTCAGTCAACTTTCAATTGACAGATTATACAAGTAAAGTAATGAGACAACTTTTGATATATTATTTCCTTGTAAACAAAGTATAGAGAAACTGTCATCCTTAGCTGCGTTCAAAGAAATTCTAATAAACAAGACCTTACATTTTTGCTTCAGCTATTTCTGAACGAAGCCATCAAAATACTTAACCTGAATACACACCAGAGCTGACAATTCTAAATTTGTATTATTTTTGACAATATTTTGAAATTGAACTCAAATAAAAATTTTGAAAACTTTGTCAACGATATCGATGGATTAATTTTTTTATTTCTCCCTGCAGCTAATCTATATTTCAAACCAAAACTAATGCACATAAATATGTACTTCAAAAACATTACATTTTATAATTGAAATTAAATCAACATTTTGTTTTCGATTCTTAAAATGTTTTTACCAAGAGAGAAATAATTCATAATAATATTTAACTCTCAAAAGTTTCCCTTACAAGCGATAACCATTGATTAATTACCAAAGGTTAGAAATCCTTAGCTGTCAAATACAAAAAATGTACATGCAAATTATGTTTTGGGGGTTTACAAAGCTTGAAAGATTACACATTCTATTCCTTCAGTTCTTCAATTGTTCAATTATTGGAATATTGGAGATATTAAGTTAGCACAAACATTTTCAAGAAATATCAAGTACATTTCCTACTCAAAAGCCAGTTCTAAGTTTTCAAGTGCTAAATACACAATAAAATAGATGGCTGCGTTCAATCTCGTGTAGAACAGGCTAGGTGGATAGGCGGATTTTTAGATACCTTATCTAACGTGCTAGAAAGCTAAATTGAGATAGCTGTCAAAAAAAACAACAAACACACAAATTTAAAGTTTGAGGTCCAAAATTATTGCAAAATAAAATGGTCAATGAAAAATGATAACCTTCCATCTGTTCTGTCAGATTACCATATGTACAAGAAATTCTTGGATACCTTTGGTTTTATATACTGTTAGCCCAGCTGTTTTAGATCATGTGTCATTTTATACGTAAAAGACTTACAAAATACCCTATCTATCTGAGATTGACAGAGCCAATAACAACTTAAATACTGCTGCCAACATATTGACAGAAGGCAGATTTGATTTGACGTATGATAGTCTGATCGCACCTTTACGTTGTTTTATTTTTAAAACTTCAAAATGTTGTGAAATAATTAAAAGCTAGAGATTATTGGTTCTCAGGGACTTCTCGTTGTTATAGAAAATGTAGGTTACTAATATATCCACTCTTTTATTTTCCTGGTTTTTGATTTTATTTCTTAAAAACGGTGTCAGAACCTAAGTTTTCCATTACTAGTTTAGTTAAGGTTAGGTTTTAATATTTAATGTTACATAATAATCAGTAGTTTAAGAATCTTCCTCCAGTAATGAATTCTTTGTTGTAAATCCCCTTTTACAGATTAAAGAACCAGAACCAAACGAGTAAAACTAGAAGCTTCATAATTTCTTTCCTGAAATAGTATTTAATTTAAAGTCCCAAATTTTCTATTTCTTAAAATTATATACATAATTCATAATTATTTTGGTGAACATTTTTGCTGTTAACTTACAAAGAAAAATTAAAAAACAATACCCAAAAATTCCACCAAAAAGTTCCTATAAAACCCGCCCTATAGCAACGTCATTTAAAAATTATTATTGTTTAGTTACTTGAAATTAAAAAAAAGTAGTTTATTAAAAATAAATAACTTTATTTTTAATATATTTCTAGATTTAAAAATTACATATATAATTATAATAATATTTGTAAAATTTTATATGTACCGCTTTTCTGTGTTGCCTGATGTTAAAAGCGTCTTACCTTCATTATATACCCTTTGAAAACAAATAAATATGAATGAATATTTATTCAACCAATAAAACACTCTTACTTAAAAAAATATAAACAATTTCATATTGAAAAACAAAAAGTACAACATCGTACTTTGGTTTTTGTTTTATAAAATTGTCTTATATTTTTTATAGTATATTCCTCCTTAATATAAAACTGATAAAACAAAAAATATGAATTGTTATGGTAAATTTTCCTATAATTTGTTTATTAATCAAAATTTCTTCTTTTTTTAACTCTTGACCAAAAACTACTAAATTGAAAATTAGAAAATTCAACTTGTGGTTACTGTTGTGGATTATGATCGTATTGGTACATCTGAGCCAATTGGAAGATGCATCCTTGGTTGCGCTGCTACTGGCACTGAATTACGACATTGGTCTGATATGTTGGCATCACCGCGACGGCCAATTGCTCAATGGCACACGCTTAAGGATCCTGAGGAGACCGATGCTCAACTAGCTGCAATGAAATAAGCAGTTTCTCATATAAGACCTAAAATATAATTATTAACAACAAAACAAAAAATAGTAAACATCACACATAAATTATAGGAAATGATGAGATATACCTAAAAGAAAAATGAAATGTTTTTAAAAAAATTACTTAAAAACAATTAAATGAGAATATATTAAATGTGTAATTAATGCAAGATGACATCAATGGAACAGGTAGATTAATTATTTTGTAATATTTGTGTGGGTGTTGTAATTTTGTTTTGAAAGAAAATCTTATTTATTTGTAGTTATAGTGATAAATGTTTTTAAAAATTAGCCGTGTTTTAGGTGATGGGTGTTAAAATCATATAAGTACAAAAACATCACATTTGAATGTCAAAAATGAGATTATTAACATTTTTTATTCACTCATATCAACAAAACACGGCTGATGATAGTTGTTTAGTTATCTGAAAAAATGGTTCAAACGAATGTCTTATACCTAAATACTGCCTTAAAATCAAAAATATAATTAATTATAATTTGCTAACTTTTGGAAAACCCATTTAACTCTTCTTTACACCAGTTGAAAAGAATTGATAACCAGCTAAACTTTCAAAATCAGAGCTTTTTAATTTCAGATATATGTAAGTAACAGTTGGGAAATTTGCTTTTGTTTTCCGGTCGTCTCCTTTTTGCACTTAATGCTATTTTGTCACATGTCACTTTTGAAGCTGTCATCTTCTGACATGCTTCAAAAAGGCATTGAAATGTTTATATAGAAGTAAGCAATTATTTAATTCCTTTTAAAAATTCTAGTTGTTGGTTGTATACGGGAAGTTATCTCATAGGAAGTAATTGCAATGGATTCGTTTTATCCAACTTAAACTATTGACATACATGTTGTCTTACAAATAATAACATCAAAAGATGTAAAAAGGATTTTCAAAATATTTTCAATTATAGCACTTTAAAAACAAAGTTAAAATTTCGGTTGATCTCAAATAGCTTACGAACCAATAACGCTAGCGGCTCCAATTAAATTTTATAGTATACATTGTAGGGTAACACAAAATTGGAAAAACAATTTTACTACCTCCAACATATTTGTATTCATGAAAGAATAACGTTTTGGACATTGACATTTTTTCAAGAGATTGAACAGACCTTGTTATTTAAAGTTTTGTCTTCTACCTTTTTCTAAAGTGTCAAAACAATGCAACGTATTCACTGGGTTACCCTAACCCATTTCGTACATCAATGTCAACGGATCCATTGCCACAACACATATCATGGATTCTATGGGTCAGCCCCTCTACATTTAAAACACTCACAAAAAGGGTGTCCGAATACGCTATCTATTTTAGATTGAACGCAACCAATAACAACGTGAATAGAAACGAGAAAATCGTGGATAACCCCAAATATCTCACGAACCAAAGTTGGTAAAAATTGTTTTTCAACTCGAATATATTGGCAACAATTTGCCTTCAAACTTATTTTGTCTTATAAGAAAATATTGTTTTTAACATTTAGTGAAGTTTTATTAAATTTAATTGTCAATTTTCTGATAAGAAATTAGAGACTACACAAAATTGTTTAAAACTAATGTTCGATTCGAATATTACGAGAATAGGTAAAGTTATTGACTCATTTACAAAACACAAAAGCGTATTAAAACAACAAAAAACTAATAAGATATGATTTTCGGCCCAGGTGTTATGAGAACAAAGCATGTTATTGACTTAAAATTATAGTACCTCAAACAAAATGTTGTTATTAATGTTTTGTTTAAGATTTAGACAGACGATCACGGATGGGAAGTTATGAAGGGTTGCATCCCAACCTATTTTTTAACATCAAATTCCTTTCAAGTTCTGTTGCAAATCTTGTTAGTTTTTGACAATGTGATTTTGATAACATTTCAAAACGTAGATTTTGAATGGTATTAGAATTCTACTGGCTGATTTCTATATAAAATTCAAGCCTTTGAGTATTGGGGGCAAATTACAGCTTGTTCCTCCAATTGAAATATGCCACACTTTGTCCTTAATAAAAAATATGTTGTTCTGAAATCCTTGTTTCAATTATAATTAACGTTTTGTTGCCTAAAGACATTCGTTAGATCCAATGATATATCATTTTTAACTTTCTACATATAATTCTAATGTCAAACTATTGATTTTAAAGTTCTAACAGATACCAGAAACATAAGAGAGGAACACACCAAAAAGAATCTCATTAAAGCTGAAAATAATAACAACAACATTAATACAGCAATCAACTGAAGAAGAAAATTCATCATTTCAAGAAAAACAACAACAAAACCCTATCAACAAAATCACAACAAAAAAATATGTCTCCTCATTTCTTCACTTCCGCATTATTTAAAAATAAAAATAAACTACAAAATTCAACATCACCGCAAAAACAACAAATTCATTCCCCCTCATAAAAATATGAAATTCCTAACATTTCCATTTTAATTATAAAACAAAAATTATATAAATTACAAATAAAAGAAGAAAAAACAAAAAAAGTATTTATTATTATTATTATTGTATTTTTAATAATATTTTAAATAAAATCAAAAAACAAAAATACAAAATTCGTTCAATATACAAACAAACAAAACTGAAGTGCAAACTGTTTTAGATTTGCTATAACAACAACAAAAATGTTTAAATTAAAATTAAAATCTTTAAAAAAAACCCAAAAACAAAAAAAACTTTAACTCTTTCCCAACAAAAAATACGAAAAATTAAATAAATAATTTAAAAAACAAAAAACATAAAAATTTAACAGAAAAAAAATCGACAAACATGTTTGCAGTTTATATTATTATTATTAATTATCATCATTACGACTGTTTATAATATTTAAAAAAAAATACAAAATTTATGTCTCTATTTATGCAAAAAAAACAGAGTTTAGAGTTGATTAGATAATATTTATAAATAATAAAAACAAAACATCGTAAACAAAAATCATTGCGAATCATTTAAACAAACAAAACCAGAAACTAACAACTTTAATACATTAACACTAAAACAACTCGCATATTAGTTTCATCCCATTTTTAACATAAAACAAAATTTTTAAAAAGTTTTATTTTGTTCTCCATTGTGAAATAAAATTTTCATTTGCAGTAAAATAATGTTAAATTTTTATTATATTCCAACAAAAAAAACAACAAATATTATTATAATTAAACTTAAGTAAAAAATAAATATTGAAAATAAAACTGTTATGTAAATTTTATTAATAATTGTGTAAGTATATTAAAAAATAAAAACAAAATAAAAATAAATAAATAAATTCAACTGTAAAAATTAGCAACACAACAAACAAAACAAAAAAAAGTACTAATATTATTATTATAAATATAAAAATAAAGTTAAACTTTATTCGTGATTTACTGAATATAAATATATATATCATTTTGCTAAGTTATCTTTTTTATTTATAAAACATAAATTAAATGAAATAATTGTTTGTTAAATATTTATGATTATAAACTTATGACAAATATTAAATAGAATATTATTTACTCTCATACTCCGTCTTGGTATTGTTGTATTAAAACTAGTTGAATTTGGAATTTAAATTTAAAAAAAAACTCCGTTAAATAAAATTAAAAACAAAAACTTAACAAAACAAACAATTTTTTTGAGTTATTTCTGGTATGAATGAAGGTTTGATTTCTTTTTTACTGTGGTTTTTGTTTGAATTTATTTAAAAATCAATGGCAAACAAAATATATAATATAATCCAACGATAAATATACTAATAGGTTTCATTCACTTAAATATCTTTTCTTTTTTTTTATTTATTACAAAAAAGTGCAATATTCATTATATACTTTTAGGGTCAGATAAAAATTATCGTGACTTAAAAATGTAATTCAATACAAACATTGTTTTTCAGTCAATAAAACTTGATTTTAAATCAAAATGGAGGCCTTCTTTATCTTTTATTTTTGGAAAAGAATCCTTCTTTCCACGTGATTTTAATCATTATTAATTAAGCTTCAACAAAAAAAAGCAATATCCTAAAAGAAGGCAATGAAAATTAATCGATTAGGTTCGAAGATTAACTAAGTGGTTTGAGGCACAGCTAATTTTTTTATAAATTATTTTATTTGTATATTTCAAGCTCTAAGCCTGCTTAGACCTTAAAACTTCTTCTTCCATTTAATACAAGTCAAACTTAAGAAACCAAAAGTTTGAATTCGAAACGGAAACTTTAATTTCCGCCATTCGATTTGATTTTTGACACGAAAAAATCACACAAATTTATTTAAATTTTTGTTAATTGCGTGAATTTTCTGTATATCTATTTCTATATACTACTGATTTCCTTATTCTCTATAATTAACATTTTATATGTATGTATTTAAAATTAAAAACAAAATATATATATAAAAATAATGAAATATTAAGAACAATAATAGCTATTACTTATTTATAAACAAAAAAAGACAAAACAAAAATTAAATATTATACACAATAATAATAAATTCTTTATATATATAAATAAATATATATATATATATATATTTAAAAAAATCAATCTTTTCTTAAGAGAAACCAAAAATAAAATTGAAAAATTAAAAATATTATATTGAGCAACAAAAAAAACAACAACCATAAAATATATATATATATAAAAAATTACCTAGATGTTTTGTCATGTATAAATATTATGAAATTAAGTTTAAATATTTAAAAAAAAACAACAAAATAATAACAAAAACAATGTAAGATGTCTCACAGAGTGTGTGTAGTTACGCGGCGGAAGACACACTTTACACGAATAATAACTAAACAAAATTATGTAAAATATATTTCACAAAAAAAGAAAAAATCAAGAATATACAAATGGGATAGAGTTTATTAAATGTAAAAAAATAAAACATAAATAAATACAAAGTATATATATATACAACAAATTTAAATAAAAATAAACTATATTCATGAACGCTTTTGGTTTTGTTTTATATATAATTTTTTGTTTTCAGTTTTAAAATTTCCAAACTTTTCCTTTTTTCTTTTTGTTTAAATTTTAGAAACAAGAAAATCCTACCTTAAAATTAAAAACTACACAAATTTATTTATAAATAATTTAACAAAGAAAAAAGAAAATTCGATCCGTAACTTCTTATACAAAAAAAAAACAAAACAAAACAAAAAATAGAACAAATAAATAAGAGATAAATATATACAAAATACAAAATAAAACTAAAAAACAAAAATGAAAGACTTAGCTAACAAAAATTTTAAACATGCAAAATAAATTACGCTAACGACCAAAAAAAAAATAAAACAAACAAAGGTGAAAATAAATAGTTTTAGTTTTAAGGCGATTTTTATTATTTTAGTTTTTTTTTCAATTAAATAATTTACTTTAAATTTTAACTATCATAACTTCATATCAATTTAAAAAAAGAAAACAAAAACATAGGTAGGTAATGTATAGCAAAAGATATATTATATTCCTCAGACTCATAATTTTAATGTTTTGTTTTTTTTTTGTTAATTATTATTATTTAAGGAAACATGAAGATTTAAATTTCACTTTAAAATTTAAATAAATTACTAACAACGATATATTTTTATTTCATTTTATTATTATTATTTGAAGATTAGTTATTTTATTTTTTGGATTTTCATGTTTTTCTATAGGAAATGGCAGGCCAGGAAATGGAAAAAATTATTAACAAAATAAATTTAAATATTAGAAAATGTTAGAGGATGTAGTTAGTTAACACAGCACTTTTATCACACAAATCATAAAAATATTAAATTATAGAGAGATTTATCTACTTTTTTCCAACAAAGTAGGTGTACCTAAATTTTTCACCAAAAACCATATAAAAATAAAGTCTAAAACACAAAACATCAACAGGATTGTCTTGAGAATTTATTAAAAACAAAACTAACCAAATCCCACGGAATTAAAAATATTTAAAAATAAAAGAAAAGATAGCAAATTATATAGGAATCAATCATTTTTGCAGAGCTGAAGGAAACAATTTAAACTAATGCAGCAAATGAATTTTAAATATGGAAGACAAAATAAAATAAAGCACAAAAATCATTTATATAGGAAAACCAAAAAATAATCGCGTGTAGTGAAAAAACAAAAAAAAAACTTTTCATCGTTAAAGTTTTGCCCATAATTTAAACAAAAACACTCGCACTTAGAATGGAATAAAAATTAGGAAAGCATACAACTCTATACACATAAAAATAGCGTTTCAAAAAATGGAAAAGATTTAAACAAAACAAAATTACATAGAAAATGTTTTTTTCTTTTTGATTTCTTATTATAATTATGTATATTTTTTAATTTTTTTCTCGGTTAAACATAATGAAAAACAAAAATCTTAGTAAAAACTTATCCCTGAAGTGAATTTCAAATGTTTAAAAATTTTGAAATAAATAAAAAGATAAACATGGAATAAAATAAAAAGACATAATTAAAGAGTCCTCCCATAAAGAAGAAGATGTATTATTATTATAATATATATATATATTATAAATTATATTAAAAGATACAAAAAAAAAACAAAAATAGATGTATTTTTAAACAAAATAATTATTATTTAAATGGTTCTTTATTCTTGGGTTTTGTTTTGTTTGTTTTTTTTTTTTGTTTAATAATTATTTAACTATATTATGTGTGTCGGGAGTTTATTATTATATACATATAATAATATTAATACGAAATATAACTTAATAATAATTAAAACAAAAAGAATATGTAGGTGTAAATGAAGAACTAATAATGTACGAAACAAGAAAAATTAACAACAAAACAAAACAGCAACAAGAAAATTAATATTATACATAAACAAAATAATAAAAATAAACTGTAACAATGGTAGATAAATAAAATAATACAAAACAAAAAAAAAACAAACTGAAATACTGACAAAAACATATATATAAATATATTATTTAATAATAATACAACTGCAAATATAAAATAATAAATTATTTAAAAAAATTAAATTAAAAAAAAAACAAAAAAAAAACTGACAAAAAAATTGAGCAAATGAAGGCATTATTATAAATGAAAAGAAATAAATCTCTGTTATCGATTTAATTGTGTTTTTCATTTTTCCTTATTTACTCTCCACTGTCATTTTGTTTCTCCAATGCAAAATGGCGAACAAAGAAGTTTAAAAGTTGATTTTGGGAAACGTCAGATGGAATATTGGGAAGAACAGTATGATATATGTTGAGCGAGCTATGTCCACCTTTGTTTGTAATAATTTTTAGATCTGTTTAGGTTTCGTGTAACTGGTTTAAAAGAGATTTGTATAAAAAACGTCAAAAACTCTCCAAAGTAGATTTCGCTAACAAGTATACACTGGTTTTGAGCCAGTCAAGCACCTTTAATTTGGTCTATAATTTATTTTATTTGGAGCGCAGGGCCGCAAGTTGCTTTCCAAATATGCTGACGGAATTTTTGGGGCGTATATAATGCGATTCACTTACTTACTTAAGGTGACGCTACAGTCCTGTGTGAACGCGCCTCACCCAACAAACTTCTCCCGAGCTAGATGTCTCCAGTTTCGTGCTCCAAGCTGAGTGAGGTCACTTTCCACTTGTGCCACCTGATCCGCGGTCTTCCTCTACTACTGAAGACTTTCCGGAGCATTGGTATCAATGCGCTCTACGTGACCCAGCCATCTTAGTCGTTGGACTTTTACCCTTCTGGCTAAGTCAATGTACAGCCCGTGCAGCTCGTCGTTCCATCTTCTCCTCCGCTCCCCTTCGATGCGTACGGGACAGTAGATCACAGGAAGAACTTTTCTTTCAAAGCGACCCAAGGTACTTTCATCCGCTTTTGTCATAGTCCATGCTTTTGCACCGTATAGTGGACGGGGATGATAAGGGTCTTACATAGCAATACTTTGGTCCCTCGAGAGAATACTTTACCACTCAATTGCTTTCTTAACCCAAAGAAACAGCGGTTAGGAAGAGTTATTCTGCCTTTGATCTTAGCGCTGGTGTTGTTTTCTGCGTTTGAAGCGGAGCCTAGGTAGACGAACTCCTTGACTAGCTCAAAGTTACGTCTGTCGATGGTGAAGTTTTGACCAAGACGTCGGTGTTGTAGGGCCTTTCTTGACAACAGCATGTACTTTGTTTTGCCTCATTAACCGTTAAACCCATTTTTGCCGCCTCTGCCTCAATACTCACAAAAGCCCCATTGACATCACGCTGAGTTCTTCCGATTATATGAATGTCATCAGCATATGCCAGTAATTGGACAGACTTTTGAAAGATAGTGCCTCTAGTGTTGACATGTGAGCTCTGCTCAAGCACGATATTAAAAAATCGCATGAAAGCGCATCACCCTGTCTAAAACCTTTTTTGACATCGAAAGGTTCTGTTAAGTTGTTTCAACCTTTATGGAGCAGCGTGAATACTTTTTTTTTTTAAACGTTCACATATTACGGCAGAGAAGATTTTATAGGCGATGTTAAGTAGACTTATTCCTCTATAGTTGGTGCAGTTTAGAGGGTCTCCTATTTTCAGGATCGGACAAACAATACTGAGGTTCCATTCAACGGGCATATTTTCTTCCGACCATATCTTACAGATAAGTTGGTGCACGCTCCTAACCAACTTATCTCAAGCTGCTTGAAAGAGCTCGGCATTCAAGCCATCCGCTCCAGCGGCTTTATTAGACTTCAGCTTAGATGTGGCAATCTTTACTTCGTCTAATTCGGGAGAACGGGATTGTTGGCTTTCGTCGTCTATGTTGAATTTATCATCCTGCTTGACAGCGGAATTCGGTTCGTCGCCGCCGTTATACAGTCTGCAGAAGTAGTCCTTCCATATCCTCAGCATTGACTGCGGTTCCACTATGATGTTTCCACTTTCGTCTTTGCAGCCTTCGGTTCTAGGTTTATGTACCTGTGAATTTCGTTTCACCTGTTCATAAAACTTTCGAACCTCATTCCTGCTTTTATAACTCTCAACATCTTCGACCGCACGCTTCTCATGCCCTCTCTTTTTCCTTCTGAAAAGTCGGCGTTCCTCTCGCCTCTTCTGCTCATAGAGCTCACGAGCAGCTCTCGTCCTTTTATGCAGCGCCGCTTTGCGTGCCTGTTGTTTGGCTGCATTTGCCTGCCGACATTTCTCATCAAACCAGGGGTTCCTTGTTGGTGGCTGTTTGAAACCCAGCACATCAGAGGCGGCTTCTCTGATTGCATCTTGGCAATGTTGCCACTGGTTTTCGATACATTGTGTTGGCGGCAGAGAACTTCGAGAGAGATTACTTGTCACTCGGTCGGAAAAGTATTTTAGACGTTGAACCTTCTCCCAGCACCTCCCTGTTTTGCTTTGGGTCTTTAAACCTCAAGTGTTACCTTGGCTACAACGAGGTAGTGGTCCGAGTCAATGTAAGCTCCTCGAAAAGTTCGGGCATCCATGATGCTGAAAGCGTGTCTGGCGTCGATAGCAATATAGTCAATCTGGTTGACGGTAGATTGATCTGGAGAACTCCAAGTTCCTTTGTGGATGTTAAGGTGCGGAAAACACGTACTGGCTACCATGACGTTTCGCCCGCAGCAAAATCTAAGAGCCTGAATCCGTTGTCGGAAGTGTTGTCGTGCAGGCTATTTTTCCCGATTATTCCAACAAAGATGTCTTCCCTTCCTAGTTTGGCAATAAAATCGCCCAGGACAATTTTAATATCGTAGCTAGGACACTACTTATATGTTTTGTCCAAGAGCTCGAAGAACATATCTTTGGTGTTGTCAGCCGGCCGCACATGGTCTATTAAGGAACCTAACATTCCACGTGCATAAACGGAATTCGTTGTCCTTAATTCGTTTGCGTAGGTTGTCAACAGTTAGTAAAATAATTATTTGAATACCGAAATCAATTTTGGAGTTTGTCGTTTTAAGACGTTGATAACTTTTGATGCTCGATGGATGTGTTCGTTGGGTAATGTTCAACTTTAGCATACAAAATACTTTGAAGTGAATTTAAGAATCTCAATATGAATGTTGACACTTCAACAGAATTTCTTCTAAAATGTATTTCAACCAATATTTGATTATTTAACTACTCAACTTTAATGTTATCTTTGTTGGAAATGGATATTTCTTAGGTTTGTATAGTCCTACAAAATTTCGTATCAATTGTAGAACGAGCAACTTTGCATTTCTTCAAAGAAAAAAATGGTAAGGATAAGTATTCCCCATCGGGTTTTCAACGATGTTGAACATGAAATCGATCTTTTTTGTTTTTGTACGCTGACTCAAATTAGTTGCTTAATTATACGGCAATACACATAAGTTGTAATATTTGTTAATTATTTTTCAAAACATTTGTGTCAACAAATATAGCGCCATCTTTTCCAGGCAAAAATCTTCTCATTGTCAGACCATAATCTACGAACGAACCCCTTTCATTCAGTTTAATTTACATAACAATTTATCTAAATTTTGACAATTTTCTGTCTTTTAAATTATTCTGACGAATGTTCAAGATCAAAATATAAAATCGGGCCACAGCAGATCGTTTTTTAGCAATTTCTTACTGTACTATATACGGAATTCCAAAAATCGCACTTTCTAAACATCCTCTAAAAAAAGCGCGTGGTGAGCACAGAATTATTTTTTAAACATATCTGAACACTTATGTTTTCTTTCTTAGACTGTTCTAATAAATTATTCGGATC
Source organism: Eupeodes corollae (assembly GCF_945859685.1). Lineage (NCBI taxonomy): Eukaryota > Metazoa > Arthropoda > Insecta > Diptera > Syrphidae > Eupeodes > Eupeodes corollae. Next base: position 125,548,194 of record NC_079149.1, read on the forward strand.
TTATAGCGCTTGCTCCAAACAAGCTCAGAATACGTTAAGAATGACAAAAGAAACACAAATGCAAACCTCTGAACGTTCACAGGTGAAAAACAATTTTTTGTTTGACAGTTTACGCTCTGCTCTAACCTAAAAACTAAGAAAAACGCCCATGACAGCTCTGCAAAATATCCATCAATCTAGAAAAGTTAAATTTGTATGTTCGATGTAAAAGATTTTGGAAAAGAATAAGAAACGTGGTCTTAACACTCAGATTCATTTTTGAAATGGACGTATCGGACATCTGACATCGATTTTGTACTTTTTTGCCCTCTCTTTGGTTTTTACTGAATAAACAAAGTATTTATCCACTTGATCACTTATTTTACCTTCTTCGCCAAAGCAACCACCTTGATCCGGCCTTTCAGTTGCTCTGTCTAAAATGTATAAAACGCCAACTGACAATTATACAACAATAAAAGTGTGTAGGGACCTTTATATGATACCAACATTGGAAGGGACACCTAGTGTAAAATAGAAAAACCAACATCGTAGTATATTTTTTCGAGACTCGAGTGGATCATATTCATAACTAATGTCTCATTTTGTGGAACTGGCTGTATTTTGTTGTGTACAATTTTCCATCTGACAGACATACAAAAAAAAATAAAAGAAAACCCGGAAAAACGAAAAATTTCATTCCTGAAAAATAAATTTTCACTAAACTTACAACTAAATTTTACGAAAAAAAATTAATTATTTGCGTTCTAATGTCTGAAGTACGCACAAAAGTTCTTCAACTCTATAAACAGGTATTCATACATTTCCTAATACTCCATCTAAATTTATCAACAAAAATAATACATAATAAGATTTTCTTTTGATTGAAAAATGTATTTTTTGTTTTTCATGAAAAATAGCTTCAATTTCTTGGTCGCGAATACCCTGGCGGAGCTAATAAGTTCCGTCAACAATGTCATGATGCATTCATAAAAAATAAAAACGTACAAGACCCAAAACAAATTATGGCTTTGGTTGCTAAAGGACGTTATGTAGCCAAGGAATTGGAGGCACTTTATTCGTTAAAGAAATATCGTGCCATGAAGCAGCGTTATCAAAAGAATTAAATCAAAATTTAATTCACGAATCGAAGTTCAACTTTGAAGATGCCATAAAATATTAATTATAAATAACAGACTCGAAAAATTATCAGCAAAATGCAATTATTGGCTTCCAATTTGTATCAATTTCCTCCAAAGACTTGTGTTTTATCCTTTAGTTTTCTGTGTTTTTATATACTTTATATTGTTCATTTGTAAATCGATTGTTATCAAGCGGAATAATAAAATTAATGTAGTACTATGTTACTTGAAGACTGATTCAGATTAAGAAGCATTTTTTATTTTCAAGGTTTTGAACCCAAATGCACGGTGGTCATAGTCTAAGTACTAAAAGGAACAGCTGTAGTATGAAATAAGACTGAATGTTGGTTTAGTCTGATTATACTTTAACTGATAGACTGAACCTTAAGATGATCATTTGGATTGATGTCAGAAAGTGTGGGTAGGTATCTTATCTTTGTTTGTATATAAAGACTTAATGCTTGATATGAAGGTCTACGAAAAAGTAAGTGAGTCTCAGGCCTTTCAATAATTCCTAAATAAATTATCAAATCTGATCCAGGTTTAAAATTTCATCCAATTTTTATTACCATAGAATTTTAGATTGGTCATAATTTTATCGAAAATGTGTAAAGTGTATCTTTTATCGTTTTGAATTTGAACTCGATAACATAAAAACATGCTGATAAATTTCATAAGTTAAGTCACACCAAGCTTCTGAAAAGTGACTAGAATCTATTAAAAAAATAAAATCGACGATTAAACTTCGAAACCAGTACAATTTATTTTTAAACGATTGCACTTTGTTGTACGAAAAGAGAATGACAAGAAATTTCGTTGGCAAATAAAGGGCATTTAATAAAACCATTTAGTTAGTTTTTCAAACGTCATAAACTTCAAACTTGGAACCATAGCTTGGAACTTCACTTCACTAACTTCAGTTCAACATTCAAAAACTAGCAAAAACATTGGTCCAGTCAAAAAGCTAGTGGCTACGTAGTCAAGGGATTCTGATTGGCTTAATCTAACTACAAAAGTAGTTGAAATTTCCCCTCCGACGTAGTGCAAAAATTTCGGCTACAAATTAAGTGCACACTGGTTTTGAAGTTTCACAATCAGCTGCTCGGTAAGAACACAAGAATTTAAAATAAAAGGAATCTTTCGGTATTTAAATACAAATATAAATCATTCATTTTATATCTTCTATTTGGTTTTATTGAATTTAAAAAAAAAACTATTGAAAGTTCTGAATACACAAATGTTTCATATTTTATATATGTACATATTTTTTTTATTTGTCATTAATATGACAATTCTGGATTGACTAGCTTTGTAGTGCAATTTTGCATTCACAAAGCAAATTGAAGCCCATTATTTTCTACAAAACTGTCATTTTGACATAAGTAGACTTGAGATATTTTTTTTACTAACTTAAGAGTCAACTATCCAATAAAATGCCTCAAGTAGAAAGCATTTTTTGGCAGCTGTCCAATAAGATACGATAAACTTTCCTTACTTTCAAGTCTCTTATGTCATCTGAGCCTGACCATAGACTTTTTGAAACTGGTCAGATTCAGGCAACATCTACAAAACACTCCTCAGACAAGCTACAATTCCATTAAGATTTGTCTTTTGTATTGTATTCTTTTAAATTGACAAGGAACCCTTTTACAGAAAACATTAAATAGAAATGTGCAGAAAATAAATAAATTATAGAGTAGTAAAGCTTAGCTTTCACATGAATGAAAAAACATGATCAGTTGTCATGTTGACATGTTGGCATAAGTTGACTTGACTTGATAGTTAGAGAGATTTTTCTTGACTTACTTTGCAGACAACCTTCCAATAGAGTTGCCTTAATTGTAAGGCAATTTTTTGGCAGCTGGCCAATCAGATGCTGAAAACTGGAATTACTTTCAAGTCCCTTATGTACCATTTTCTATGGTTGAAATGTCAAAAATGACATTTGATCATAACCGCACTCTATCCATCCAATTGTGTAATCAGTAGACGTTTTTCTTATTAAGCTCAGAGCAGAGCACAATGTAGAGCCTGTACATGTTCAATACGCCTTGAGATTGGTTTTACTGAAGATCTAACATTTATTTATGAAACAAAAGAGAACTGTCAAATCTTTTAGAATTTACCATCCTGTCCTCCACAACTCAGGTTTTTATTCCAATATATATCGGTAATTTCATTAAGAGCTCATAGTGAAACATAACCTTAGCAAAAGCTGTGATATCTCTGAGATAAAAAAGAAACACAAACACTTTTTTGACAGTTCATTTGTCTGCTCTGAGTCTAAAAAGAAAAACACTTAGAAGTGTAGATCGTGATTGAAAATCTCTGTCGAGGAATTATAACAGGACAAATTATTTTATTTATGAATTTTGAAAAAAGTTTGTGATTAAAGACCACAGAAACGTTTTACAATTGACAGATTACATAAAAACATAAAATGTATAAAATATAAATTATTTAAAAGATTTCTGAGAATTTTCTCTTTTACATTGAGAGCAGGAGAGTGAAATATAATTTACTATTCATGCTCACTAGGAGTCAAATAAATATTTATTGATTGAGTAATCGAATCTCAAAAAAGTCTCAGATTTTTGACATAAAAAAAACGATACATTTTTGTTTATAGGCAGGTTCAGACAACATACGGGACTTCATTTGCAGTCAACTGCATTCCTTGAACGTACATTTTGACCAAGTCAACAAGTTAGTTTTTCAAGCGCCATACATTTAAAACTCAGAACTTTACATCCCTATCTAAACTAAACCTTAAGTTTACCGTACAAAAAATACCAACAACATTATTGTCTACAAAACAATTCTCAGAAAACTACAAGTCCATTCCAATTTGCATTTCGTACTGTAAGGAAGTATTACTTATATCTTTTCCAATTTGACGAGAAACCCTTTTACACAAAATATTAAATGAAATTGTGCGAAAAATAAACAAATCGTAGAGGAATAAAGTTCAACGTTCATTTAATTAAAGAAACATGATAGATTGTCATTCTGACATAAGTGGACTTGACTTAATAGTTAGGTAGATTTTCTTGACTAACTTTCCAGTCAACTTTCCATTAAAGTTGCCTTAATTGGAAGGAAATGTTTGGAAGCTGGTAAATCAGATGCTAGAAACTTGCCTTACTTTCAAGTACCTTATGTCGCCTGAACCTGCCCAATCTTGGGAATGCAGAAATGTCAAATGTTGAATCAAGATAAATCACACATTGCAACGATAATTTACTTTTTTCTGACCAAACTTTCAACTGAATCCCAAACATTTAACCCCCATATGTAAACGTAGGCACCAGCAGTGTAAAAGTTCAATACTTTGTGAACACAGTCGTTCCTCAAAACATCTCCAACCAAACGTCAAACAGCGTCGAATGTCGAATCGAATACGAATTTCATTTCGGTGAATTCAAAAAACAAAATTTCCCCAAAAAACACAAAACAATTCCAAAAAACAAAAAGCTAACAATGTCAAAAAGGTTAATAAATACCACTTAATCAATAAATTATTTGTTTTTTCATGTGTCTTTATCAATTACAACACAGATCGAAGCGTTCTTCGTATGTATCAACTTTCCTCAATGGGGCCAGGAATGGAGAATTACCTCAACCTAGCAAAAGGCGATTGGTATCATCCAAAGCAGCGACAGACAACAAACCACAGGAGTCCTATCCAATACCTCTTCCGTTTGTGAATGATACAAACTACATTTTCGATGGTAAACCGATTCATTCAAAAAGTGAAGCTATTAATATTGGGGCTGAGAATCTGTTCACTGTAAGATTTCTTACGATGTTCACATGATACAGGAACTTATTTCTGTTCTGGTTCACAGGTATCATCAATTCCTCTACCAGCCTCACCCAATAAGCCTTCAACTTCAAGAGCATTCTTCTTCCCAAGTTTACTTGGAACTCCTGAAAATATATCCAATGTCCTCACAGACACCGAATCAGCATCCGGCTCGGACACCTCCGAAGATGAATTAGCTTCGGATTCGTCGTGTCAATCGACAGGCGCCGTCGGCGGAGACATTAGCACTGATGGCGGTGGCGGTGGCCGCAGTACATCTCTAAAAACAAAAAAGAAGAAAATGACACGTTCGGAATATTACAAAGAGCGTTTGAATCAGATTGATCGGGCACAACAAGACAGACGCGAACGATGGAAGAAGAAACTGGAAAACATGCAAACTTTGTTGAACATTATTAAATCTTAACTTTTGATGATGATGTTGATGTTGATATGGCGGATGCGAAATTTAATATATATTTTCTTGAAATGCATACATTTTAAAAACCAATAAAATTTTATTTGAATTACATTTTCTCTAAATAAATATTCATATTTGTTCTTTGGAGTTGTCCTTGTTTTTGTTTTTTGAATTAAAGTTAACATTTGTGATGGGATTAGGAAAGAAAACCTATGAACTCTGTATTCAATTGACCTGCAAGAAATGGGTCAGCTTTTTTTTTGTTAAACAAAACAATTGTTTTTTAATGAGACATATCAGGTTTTTGAAAATATTCCTTTTTAAAAATGTCAAAGACAACTAAAGACGGTGTTCTTTAGGCTAACGTAAAAGACAACATTGATCATAGCCCTTAAGAATAAATTATGTAATCCTAAAGTACAAATCTTTGTCTAATCTACATACAGTTTAAATCATTTTAGTCTCTTACTTAGTTTCTGAAAACTCTCATTTGTTATGAGTCTTCATTTGACACTTAAATGAAGTTTTGAACAACTTTGAAATAAATGCTTCCATAGTTTTTGAGAAATATATTTTGGAGTTAATTTTAACTTCTGAATTGGAATCCAAACATCGATTTTAACTACGAGCTTAATTTAAAAAATATCCGTTTTTAACATTATTTTACATTTTTTTCAACATTGAGATGCCAAAGAATTTTAACTGATGGCCTTTTTTGGACGGGGGATTATTAAAACAAATTACTTACGAATCGATTTGAATTTTTGTGTTAAAAACAGTTTTAACATCAATAGTTCAGCGTTTCCTTAAGATTTATGTGTAAAGTCTAACAACTTATGAATATTTTTCGAAATAGGTATTAATGAAACACTTTAAATGAATATTTAAAATTGATATTGAAGATAGGGAATTTTATTGAACAAAAATACAACATCATACATTTAGATACCCTCAAAAAGCTTAATATAGGCTGTAAACCAAAATTTTGAGTCCACTCTCATTTTAAAAAGGAACATCAAATTCTACCTTACGTCGATAAAACATTTGAGGTGAAAAAATAAGTATTTGATATCTAAGAGAATTATAATAAATGTAAAATAAGTGACAAATCTTTGTTGTTATTAACACAAAATAATTTATTTAACAAAAAGAAAAAATTGATCAAACTGATTTCTCGTCGAAAAGCTTATTCTAAAGTAGTTCGGTTTGAAGCACGTTGAACGTAGCCTTTCAATGTGTAGCTTCAGACGACATAATGGCTGAATCACAAACACGCTACAGTTTCGTCTGTGTTACGGTGGGTCTGCTTCGAATTTTCTTTGAATGACATTTCTATTATTTCATCCCTCCAAAAAACAAATATTTTGTTTGTTGACATTTTTGTACAGATGTTGAGCTGTCAGACAAAGCAAATGTTCAGATAATTGAACCAGAGCTTCCGTTTGGAGTCACATTACGTTCTTTTCCTTACGATTGTCAAAGGGAACGTGAGGTCGAAGCTCCATTGTGATAGCATGCATTGAATTAATAATAATTAAATCGTAAACGTCAGGCGAAGCCGAAGCTGAAGCGTGTTTCTGTTTCAGCCATAAGGGACTTGAAATTTAGGCAAATTCCTAGATTATCTGATTGGCCAGCTGCTAAAAAATTACCTTCCAATTATGGCAACTTTAATGGTAAGTTCACTGGAAATTTAGTCAAGAAAAATCTCTTTAACTTTTAAGTCAAGTCTACTTCTACCAAAATGACAGTTGGTTATGTTTTTTCATTCAACTGAAGGCTGTACTTTACTACTCTATGATTTATTTGTTTTCTACACAACTTCATTGAATGCTTTTTGTAAAAGGGTTCCTTGTCAAATTGGAAAAACAATAAGTAATATTTCCTTACAATACAAAATACAAATCGCGGTGGACTTGTAGCTTGCTTGAGGAGTGTTTTGTAGACAGTAATTTTGTTGGTACCTTTTGCGAAGTAAAGTTCTGAATTTGATATTGGTCGCATTCACAAAGCTAGGGGCTACTTAGTGAAGGGATTCTGATTGGCTGAATTTAACTACAAAAGAAGTTGAAATTTCCCCTCCGACGTAATGTAAACATTTCGGCTGCAAAGTTAGTGCACACTGGTTTGACGTTTCACAATCAGCTGCTCGGTAAGGACACAAGAATTCAAAATGAAATGAATCTTTTGGTATTTACAGTGGCTCACAATGAAAATGGCCCACACCCACACCGAGCTGATTTTTTTTTCTAAGAATATAATAATACGATAAGAGAAATTGTTCATTTTAATAGGAGAATGTATTCTTTATTTAAAAACAAAATATTTCAACATTTAGATTTAAAAAATAACAAAATAAAATAAAATAACGACAAAAAAATTAACATCATCAAACAATGAAAATGGCCAACGAAACTTTAGTAGCAAAAAGAATAGTAAGAGCGTGTTGAAGTTTTTTTTAGTATTTGGTCGGGTATCCTTTTTGTCTTATAACAGATTTAAGACGATTTGGAATAGATTCTACAAGATTTTTGGTGTAGTCAGGGTTTACATATTTTATTCCATTCCTCCAATAAAACCCTCTTAAGATCACTTTTTTTCGAAATGTCATGTTTACGAATTTCAATTTCCAATTTTTGACATAATTTTTCAATAATATTCACGTCTGGTGATTGCGGTTAGGTTTTTATCACCCTTGGACAGTGGTACAATAACCATTCTTTAAAAATTCCTGCCGAGTGCTTCGGATCATTATATTGATAAAAGTGGAAAGTATTTTCAATCTCAAGTTTTTCAGCACATCTAAATGCTTCATTTTGGCCTTCGTTCAAAAACGAAACAATCCGATCCAACAGAATCTGAAGTGCTGACATGGTCTTAAATTGAAGATTTATAGATTTTTAATTTTAATCCAAATAAATGTTGTACACGTATATTAAATAAAATAAGATTGACCAAAAACTTATTTAATGATTTATTAGTGCTGATTTTTGTTTACTTAAATTATTTGCGAACGCAATATGAGCTGCAACTGGTTAATTGTCAAAATTACAAATTGGAGAGTGAAACGTTCGAAGGATTCCGATCTTGGTAAATGGAGTATTCTTGGTTGTTAATATCAAACAAATATCAATAAGTAAGAATTTGTCATTAGCAAGACGTGCCACATCGTTGATGTGCTCTGTTCAAGCTTCTTCCTTATCTTGACATTCTCGGCATAAGTATAGGAGCTAAATTATTTTGTAATGATTTTCGCCTCTTAATTCAAAATAATTTGACAGTCATTGAACATTTTTGGAGTTACAAAAATATTTTAAACAAAGTTCAGATTCTTCTGAACTTTTTATTATTTATTTATTTGTTCACCTTTTTAGCTTCAGACATTTTATTTAGTTTCTTTCTATTCGCCTGCTTGATGGTAAGTGATAAGTTTTGACATTTGAATCGATGAACTTATCGACTTTCAAAGATACAGAAACCCATTTTATCACATTTTTCCAGTATTTCTATTCCGTTTGTTTCAGTCGATAAAGTTATCGATTGTCAAAAGATACAGAAACCCGATGATGCGATAAATTGATTTTTGTACCCAAAAACACTCTATATAAAGATATAAATCCCCGGTAGACATCTTGGTTTGCCTACAAGCTAAACCGGAAATCAGCCTCATAAACTTTTTCATAGTGTGCGTGTAATTTCTCCTCCAATTTATTAAATTTCCCCAAAAAACTCAGTAAGTGTGTCTATGTATGCGTGAAAACACGTCAATTTTTTCTCGTTGAATTCGTTCACATTACAAATACAACAATGTAAACAAATGGGTTTTGGAGGGTGATACGTACGAAGGATTTATATCTTTACTAGAGTGTTTTTGTTTGTACCGATTCTCACCGTTTCTCGAAGAATTTTATCGATGCGATAGTTACAGAACATGGGTACTGGACTCCCTTTCCGCAATTGTATCGTAGTTAAAAAAGAAAAGAAATAATTGAATTATTTTGTACGCTTTAAGTCATCAAAATGATCATGTTTTTGAGAAGGTACTCTTATTATATGGCGGAACCAAGGGGATAGAGTTGTAGGGATCATTACCTCCCCCGCTGGGAGATAATATGTTTTTTTTCTCCCTTTAATTCAAAACAAGAAATAAAGAGGAGGGTCATGTCCATTAACGCAATACGATTGCGTTAATATACATGACCCTCCACTATATTTTATAATATTTATTTTTTGTAAATGAAAACAAAATTTTTATTTTACTTTCTTAAACTTTGTTGCTAAAAATACTAATTTTAACGGAAGACTGGACCAAGAACATAATATAAATCGGATATTCAGCTATATTCCAAAATTACAGACAAAATTCATCAAATTTTGAGCAATGGTATATCCAGGGGGAGTCATATGAGCCATAAAGTTTTTACAGTCAAGTTCCATAAGTAAAGATTTCATTCAAAGATTTGTTAGTAATTTAACGACATTCAGCAAAAAGCGGTTTGCTGTCCAAAACAACTCAAATTTTTGTTTTCACTCAATTTAGAATTTGAAAAAAAATTGGTCATGCTTTACATTATTTTTATAAAATTTATTTCTAATAGGTTCTTAAGAAGAAACCTTGAATAAGAAATAACTTTTTGTAAAGTTTGTATTCTTAACTTGGATGAAAAAATGGACCGATTTTAATAATCTTTTTCTGTGCAAGCTCATTTCATGGCATTGCATAAGTCGTTTTTTAACTTTTGTCAATCGTTTTGTTGTCGTGTGTAAACGTAAAGTGTGTTGAACGCTTTCATTCAGCATTCTGTAAGACGAAAGGAAACGACGATAATGAAAAAAAAGACGGTATCTCTCGTTTGAAAATTTGCTTACGACGAAGAAATGGAAGTTCGGAAAACTGTAAGTTTCCTTGTTAAATAATTTATTTTATGGAATTTAAAAAATAAATAAGAACAAAATATTTGTTCACATTTGCAGTTAAAATTAACAAATCAGAACCAGTTCCAGGCCCGTCGAGCTGATGGAAAGCAACAGACAGTTGGTTTTGTAAATTTCGATTATTTAATTTAAAAAAAGGTTAAATGAGTCAAGTAAAACTGTTGACCGAGGAGGAAAAAGGACTAATCATAGCATATAAGGACGCTGGCTTATCTATTGCCAAAATAGCTGCAAAAGAGTCGAGAGAAGCCGACACGTGATATCTAAATTTTAGGTAATGAGCTTAAATATGGGAAAAACATGAAAGACCGCATACACAGTCGAAGAAGAAGCCACCTCTTAACCCAGTTCGAAAGAGCAACGCCTCAGTTCTTGCCGCGCAAATGTTACCTGGTCTTCTAAGTGGCATCCAGTGGTCTTCTCCGACGAAAAATAAATTAATTTGAAAGGTCCCGATGGATACAGCTACTATTTCCATGACCTCCGCAAAGAAACTCATTATCTGGACCGGCTTCGTAGCAGAGTTGGAGGTGTAATGGGTTGGGGAGCTATTTCCTATTATGACACCTGCAAACTACATGTTGTATTAACAACAATCAATGCTTTGTCTTATATTGAAAGCGGCCTTTCACACCATTAAAACATTTTTGTTTGTTAAATAAAATACTCCAGTTACTTCCAATTAAAGTAACGTTCGTAATAAGAAGAATAGTAATGCTCTAAAATGGTTTTTTTATTAAAGTGTCCTATTCAAGTGGTGCGAAATTTGGACCTTGCAGTTTGCCACTTTTTGATCAATAATTTTTCATTAATACTTAAATCCTTAGCATTAATTTTTTTTAAATAAAAACAATTAACTGAACTTGAGATTAAACAAAAAATAGGTCTCTAGCATGTTTGGACAAACCTAAGGGGTGTCCTATTCATGTGGCGAGGAGTGTATATAATTAAGTTTAAACTCCATTAAAACAAAACAACGAAAATTTGAAATTAAAAAAATAATTTATTCTCTATCTTTGACTTATTAACTAAAATTATGTCATATTTTATAAACATTTCAATATCAATGCTTAACCGAAGTTAATTGGTATTCTCTATCTTAATTCTTTACTTACAAATATCACATAGCAAAACTTGTAAAACAATATTATTTAAACAAATAACAACAAATAGCGTGTGTAACAAAAATAAGCTTATACTTATGTTTATGGTTTTTGTTTTCTTCTGTTATTTTGTTTTCTTATAAGATCAATAGTCCTCTTTTTGTACAATTTTATATAAATAAATATATTTAGTTGGAGACAGTTAAAGAAAAATCCTATCATCCAAATTCAAACCCTAGAACGTGTTCGACACCATAATCGAATAAACGAAAATCATCCATGTAAATCTCGTAGAGCCTTCGTATAGCACCGATGGGCAAAGGATCAAAATATTCACGCAAATGACTTTTAGTCCCTGATGATTTGTGCCCAGTGGGGAAAGTTAGATTATTGTCTCCGGTTAAGTACAAGGCCAATGCTGAATCGTCAAGGAGAGTTTCATATTTGCCTATAAAAAAGTAATAAATATTTAAAAAACGTTTTTTAAAGGTTTTTACTGAAATCTTACCGATTACATTGTATTTCATAGCACAAGGATGACAAAGTTTCGATATGGGTTCCCAATGTTCGTTGAAGGATTGATTGAATAAACTCACATCGGGTGTTAGGAGGTATTGGACAAATTCTCCAAATGTCACATCATCCCCATTCTCAAGTGAAGCATTGGATGGATTTACACGAAAACTCTTCACTATTTGGCGGCCTACTCGAGTTTGGAAGTATTTGGCGCTGGAGGATGTTCCTTCTAGTTTGTTTCTGTAGGCTGAGAGTAATCTTTCGAAGGGATGTCGCACCAACACGAAACGAGTGTATTCGGAGAGAACTGTATTGCGCTCGTCTTCAGTTAGTGAATTGAGTTTTTTAAACATATTTGGTGAGTGAGCGAGTGAGGCGGGAATTTGTAGAGGATCAGTGCCATTTTGCCAATTTCCGGTGAGTATCATTAGGACTCGTTTCCAATTAGTGCAGGCAACCTAGAAACACAAAGAAATTTATTAAAGGCTATAACTTTTGAAGATTATTTTTATGCAGAAAGAGGAAGTTTCAAAATAGGTTTGTATCAGTTATAAAGACTCGTCTTAAGTGACAAATTTTAACACCAAGATCAAAGAAAGTTGGAAAAAATCCATTTAAGACCATTTTTCATAGATAAAAGATTTTATTGTTTTTAAGTAATTAAATGAGATCGAACAGTTCTTAAAAAAACTCTTTCTACTCAAATGGTTTCCATGAAAACGTCTAAGTATTTTAGGAAAGTGTTTATTGTTTTTAATTAATTATGTTTACCTAAGTTGTGTTGTAGGATTAGGAAGGGTAGAAGGCAGTTGTTTAGATTTCGAAAAAAGAAACAATAAGTCGTTTTCCTTCTTAAGAAATTATTTATGTTTATCTAAGTTTCAGGTGAGTTACCTGTACAAGTTTATTTTTAAAATGTAGAAAAGCAATGATTTTTTTGGGTTTTTCAAAGTAAACATAATAGAATATTGCAGAGAAAGATTATGTAGGTTAGTGTATTTTTGTTGATTCCTATTTTGTTTATCTTGGAAAACTAGGAACTACTTTTGATGACGATGACGAATTGGTAAGAATTTTGTTTTGTTTTTGAAACATATGTTTTAAGTTTTCCAACTTAAGATAGGTATCCAGCTGGTAAACAATTTGAATTAAAAATGATTGAAAATGCAAAAAGTACTCGAGTTTATTTACACACATATGTACTTAAATAAATAAAACATTGTGGGTAAAGAATTGAATACGAATAAATTATGCGATGTAGGACGTGCACGTAATATTATGCTTTTGCTATTTTTAGCTTACATTTTGAAGAATGCAAAATAAAAAGTTAAAGGCGCTGAATAAGTAAATAAATTTGGAATTATAGCCTAAAAGTAGTACGTAGTGTGGGGTTGGGTCAATGAAGAAAAGTGCAATGGACTTTAAATTGATTACAAAGGCTATAGGTACTTACATAAAATTACTTTAATGATGTCGCATTGGAAACAGCGACTAAATTTCATATTTACATACCTTTCTGACACTCAGTGGAAAATTTTAAGAATTTTGTTTTAAACAATTAGCAGATTTTTTTTTAACATTCAACATAATAAATCGATTTACATAAGTCGAAGTAAAGGGTGATCATGCAAAATCCTCTGTCCTGAGAAGAGCTTGATCAATTTCATAGGTAAAATTACATTTCAATAATACATAAAATTGACTGTTGTTTTGTTGTCAATGGATTGATTGAATATGTTATTAAACTTCATTTAAATCTGCTTTTATAATTGAGAACGGGCTGTTTACCAACTGTGTAGTATTTTTCTATCTAAACCATTGGGTCGATTGAGTTAAAAATGGAAAATAAAGGTTTTAAGCGGATTACGATTAGGATTTTTTTTTCTTAAAACCAAATTTGAAAATTCTAATTTTCTCAAAAACGGCCCATAAAATGTTGGTTTAAAATATTTTTTGTTTGGGGTTATTACAAGATAATTGGCTTTGTATTACGAATTACTCCAGAATAGTACACTTCAAAGAACCGTTGTTTTGTATATGAATGGATTTGTATATTTTTTTATTAGCAAGAATAATCTAATGTACACAAAATATCCAATTTGTTTTGGATTTTTAAAAAAATGTTTTATTTTTTTTAATTCAATGTATCAAAAATGAGTCAATACATTTTTAACAAAATTAAATGCAGGAAATAACTGCATACGAAAAATATTTAAAAAAAATTATAAATGTGGGGTGCTAGAAACATTCCGGATTTTTTTGGTCAAGTTCATTATTATCCATGTTTTGCTACCCAAGAATGTACACATTTTTTTATATTTTCTATAATGCAATAAGATCATAAACAAATTAAAACAAGTTAAAATAATCCACACAATAAATGATGGTAACAAAAAATTAAATAAATTCAGAAATTCTGCTGCTAAAAACTAAATAATTCTTTAAAATTAATATTGTGTCAAATAACCTTTATTTTCAATAACTTCTTGGTATCTACGAGGCATTGACATGATAAAATTATCGATTATAGAGGCAGGAATAATCTCATACTCATTCTTCAAAGCTGCAAAAAGAGAGCTTGTTGAAGTGTGCGTTGTCTTTCCAAGCATCCTTTTTAAAACTGCCCACAAGTTTTCGTTGGGATTTATATCGGGAGATTGGGGCGGCCACTCTAAGACACAAATATTTGTTGTTGCGAACTACTCTTTAAGCAGCTTTGAAGAATGTTTGGGATCATTATCCTGCTGAAAAACCCAAAGCAAAGGCATTTCCTCTTCAGCATATGGCAGTATTGTTGACTCCAAAATATCACTATATTGAAAACGGTCCATAATTCCTGCGATTTGATGTATCGGACCAACGCTTGTAACGGAAAAGCAACCCCAGACCATCACCGAAGCACCACCGTGCTTAACCGTAGGGAGTACATTTGCTGGCTTTAAACGTGTTCCTTTCGAACACATTACTGTCATTCTACCAGCGGAGTAAAATAAGTTGAATTTGCGTTCATCACTGAAAAGCACACTTTTCCATTTGCTTATAGTCAAGTTCATATGATTCATATAAATTCAACCCTGATTAAATATTTTAATTAATTGAAAGTCTTTCCGATACACCTATCATATTTTACATTTTTTTACGATGTTTTTCAGTAAGTAATGGCTTTTTTGCTGGTCGGAACGCGTAAGGACCGCAATACCTTAAACGACTCCTTACTGTAGATGACGCTATAGATACATTTAGATCCTCACGTAAAAGGGTCCTTAAGAACAAAATTCTTTATGCGCCTATCTGTTTCAGTTTTTATTTTGAGAGGGGTTTTTGATAATGTCATAAACCGTTAAAGTTGAAATTTTTAGCATTTCAGCGATTACGTTTTGTTTTGTACCGGCTTGATACTTTTTTAACACTTTATAATGAATAGCGTTTGTGTGACGTGTTTTAGCCATTTTATTAATCGAATTAATTTCTATTAATTATGTTATCCAAATGACAAGAAAAACCGTTACCTAAACATCAAGATTTGAAGTTTTGTTTAAAATCCGGTTAGTTTTGAGCAGGGATGTTATGGGGTAAATTTATATATTTTATATTTTTTTTACCATCACATCATTATTTTTTTTAAAGTAATTATAAAGTACACCAATATGTTAACCAATTTTTACCAATTTTAGTAGCATTTGCGTATTATTTTGTGTAGATTTCAATTTCTTATGAAAAAACCTGACTGTTGGATTTTTATAAAACAATTGCTAAATTTTAAAAACAATATTTTCTGTGAGATAAAATTATGTGGTTTGAAGTCAATATTTTTAATTTTTTGAAAAGTTATTTGAGTCTAAAGTAAATTACATTTTTACATGACCAAAAATTACGGCGAAAAATACTGTAATGTCCCAAAGGCAGTAAGAATGTTTGGTCATTTGTAAAAAACATGAGGAATTCTCTCTCTTCCTACGCTTGTTGTCAATGACACTCCTTTAGTTAGCTCTATTGATAAAGCCAACTTATTTGCAGGGCAGTTTGCGTCAATTCCACCTTACCAGATAGTGTCATGACTCCCCCAGTTCTTGAAATCGTAAATGATTCTATGGGACCAATATTTTTCGTACTCGAACTGTGGTGAGAGTTCTTAAAGATCTCAATATTCATAAATTCTCTGGTTTAGATGGTATCCTCGCCATTATTCTGAAGAGGTGTTCTTCCACGCTAGCAAAACCACTGCGTAAGCTTTTCCATCTATCCTATTCTTCTGGGCTCGTTCCGAGTAGTTGGAAAACTGCATTTGTTCAGCCAATCCCAAAAAAAGTCTAATCTTCTTCTCCAACAAATTACCGACCGATAGCACTAACGTCCCTTCTTTCTAAGGTCATGGAAATGCTAATTAATTATTAGCTTTATTAGATTAGAAATTTTCTTTCGAACCGTTCAATACAAGTTGTTTTGGACGGATTCAAGTCTGAAAATCATAAAATAAATGCTGGTGTGCCCCAGGGCTCCGTATTGTCTCCGACCCTGTTCCTCATTCTTATAAATGATCTGTCTGCTACTTCTCATCCAATACATTGTTTTGCTGACGATAGCTCTCTTAGCTTTTCAGACTCACATCCCTCTTTTTCGGATGTGGAACTGCAACGAACCAAAGTATGATTAGCTCATTAAATTCTTACCTAGCATTGTACAATGGGGAATAAAAAATCGTGTGGAATTTAATGCTTCAAAAACGCAATGCTGTCTTGTATCGTTAAAGTGAGATAAACCCTCTTTGCCATTATCTATGCGTGGAGCTTGCATCAACGAAACGGAAAATCTTGACATCTTCGGAATGTGCATCAGCAACCAACTTTTGTGGACCGATCACATACGCGATGCTGCCAAAAATGCCGCAAGATGTCGAAGTTTTTTGAGACGTTGGATTTGGCTGCAATTTACAAAACCGTATGCCTCCGAAACTTGAATATAACTCTCATCTGTGGGCTGGTGCTAAAGTAACTAATTTAACCCTCTTGGACAGTACTCAAAAAAGATCTTTTAAAATTATTGGTGACAGTAACATCATCAATTCGTTTACGTCAATCGAACATGGAAGCAAGGTTTCTTGCCTCAACCTTTTTTACCGTTATTTTAACGGACTATGCTCAAGTGAAATAGCCAGTTGCAGTCCTCCCTTAAACAATTTAACCGTAAAACACGCGCTTCTAGGAATGCCCATCAGTTTACCCTTGAGCCTAACTTCGGCCGTACTATGAAGTACAGATATTTATTTTTTTAGCCGTATTACGCGAATGTGGAACGCCTTGCCACGCTCTATCTTTCCCTGTCATTGCAATTTTATTTTTATTTAATTACAAAAAAAACATGACAAGCTAACTTTCTCAACGGACTAATTCGTGACTGGTTGAGTCATTTCAGGGGCTATTTCCGCTGCATTCGGCCATGGATAAATAGCGAAGGAAGTATCTTCACGATACTAAGGCGGTTGGCCAGACTTTCGTCAATAATACCAGACGAACGTTGGGGATTCGCTGTGACGTTATTTAAGGGGGTAAGAAAGAGGTGCTTTAGATAAAAAGTTTACATTGTTAGATTTTTTAATTAGCTTTAGTTTTCGTTTATTTTTTTTATTATTATTTCATTTTATTAATTTTATTATAACAATTTTTTTTTGTTGGTGAATGTTTTTTTTTTTTTATTATTTTTTTAATTTTATTTTTTTTAAACTTAATTCGAAGCACAGATTTTTAGTTTTTCTAAGATATCGTTAAAGTTCTTAGGTTTGTGTCATTTACATCTAGTAGTTACCTTAGGCACGAAAATAAATAATGTTTAGCACGCGACGAGCTGAGCCGTGCAACCACAAGCGTGCTGTAGCCTCTTCCAGTACTCCAAAGCATTCCCCCTTGGAGACCTGGCTCCTAACAATGGCTTTAAAAACTAAATAGCTGTCACACAAATTTTTCTAGATTCTAATAGATGCTGTCTTAAATAAAATGTGATTAAGTGATTTTAAATCAACAACAGCAAAAACTTTCGAAAAACTTAAATTTTTTTAAGTTAAAAAATCTTTTTTTTATTAGTTTATTCAAGAAGACCATTCAAACAGTCAAAAACTCCACATAATTGCGTTTGAAATACATATTCTATTAATTGTTTTTCGCCTAACCTTGAAGATCCAAAAATAAACTAGAAAACCTACTTGAATTTCAAAATGGAGTTGATTGTCCAAAATTATAAAATTGATTACGTTTATTGAAGATAATAGACAACACTACCTTTTTATCTGCCTTTTTATGGTACTGGAATTTATTTTTCAGAACAACTTATCAAATAACCATTACTCATAAATGTTGACATAAAAGTTACTCATGATCGTATGTATACATAATTATGTCGTACAAATTTCTTAGAAAATATAAAGTGAAGGCATCAAGTAGGCAGATACCTGCCTTATCTATTAAAAAACATCGAAGTTAACGTTGACGCATTCAATAAAAACGTTAAACTTTTGTTTTTGTTCAATTTTGAATTTCCACAATCTTATCAAAATCCCTTTTATCATTTTGTAAATTACTGTCAATAAGCTATCATTTCAATTCTTCAAGTTCGAAAATTATTTAAAAGAATTCCATTCATGTTCATCAATTAAATTATAAACTTCAATAGCGAAAAGTTATAATTTTCATCGAATCGACTTGGGTACTTTCTCCGTTGATCCGTTGGTCGCCTTGGTCTGGGTTTAAGATGAAATCAAAAGTGCATCATTTGTTGTTGTTGTTTCTTTTGTAACTTCCAGCCTCAGCCTCAGCATCGTGTACTAAGATTCTCTTGGACTCTTGGTTAGATTTGTTGTTTGATGCTGTTGCTTATGTCTACCATCATAAGACAAGCGCAACATTCAACTTTCACGAAAGTCATTCAATTAAGAGAGAAGCCAGATAGTGCATTATTCCAAAGTAATAGGAGAGGAGGTGCCTACGACACACTGTATATGATAGAAGGAAGTAAACCTGTCACACCCCAGCGGTACCTAACCTAGTCAGTTGCTACCAGATCACCTATAGACACAAATATTTAATACTTTTAATCTTCCCGAGGAGGTCTTGAATAAGGTTGGTCAACCGCTTGCTTGGTTTGTGCTGTAGAAATGTGTAATGCCAATGCAAATTAGGTCGGAAAAGATCATACGATTCCTATTTAAATCGCTTAGCGCTACCGACCGGACCGCACGTGTTATGAAAATACTTCTCATATTCTCATTACGTATACTTGTTTTTGTTTTTTTTTGTTATTATTTCACTTATGACTTGTGAATGAAATAAACAACAACTGAAATCGAAAAGTTCTTACAAGTTTATAAGCTTATTTGTTTATGAAGAAAATTGTTTATTTCTTTATAAGCTGTAAGCTGTAATTGACATTTCAACTACGAGGCTTTGAGATAATGATTTGATTTGTAATTTTAGTATTATTCTTTTTTATATAATAATAATTATCGTTCGATAAACAGATACATATCTATTAATCATTAAAATAACGACTTCGACGATGATGACGATTATTTCTGAAAGGTGAAGTAAGCTTTATAGAATCACAAATTCATAAAATTAAACCGAACTGAACCGACCGACATGACACCTGGAAACGGAAAAGCACTTAAGAATATTTTACATACAGAAGTACACTGTACACAAAATACAGTTGCGGTAAAAAAAAACAGCACCAGACGAGTGATTTGTTTTTTGTTTAAAGATTAAAATGTTTGTGATGGAATAAAAGTTTTGAGGAAATGTGTAATGTGACTCATATGCTCTAAAAAACCTCAAAATTCTGAACTCAAGTCCAAATATACATATCAAATTTAAGTTTTATCAAACCATCCGTGTGTTTAATCACAAATAGTTCAGCGTTTCTTCAAGACTTAAGTAAGACAAGTGACGTCTAAAAACTTATGAAGATTCGTCAAAATAACCGGTGTTAATCTGAAAATCCTTTTTTGGAGTAAGTCGTTTTGACAGCTATCACTTGATTTAGGCTCAGTTTGATTTGTCATTGGGCAGGTTCAGAAAACATAAGGGAATTCATTTGAAGTCAACTTCCTGCTTTGTGCGTACATTTTGACCAAGGCAACTAGCTAGAATTTGAAGTGTGCTAAATTTTAAATTCAGAACTTTACTTCATAAACCTCTACCTTAACTTTAAGTTCATAGTATGAGAATTACCAAAAACACTTCTCAGGCAAGCTACAAGTCTATCACTATATGTAATTTTTGTTTTAAAGCAATATTACTTATTTTTTTGTCCAAATTGACAAGGGAAAACATCAAATAGAGTTGTGCAGAAAATACATAAATCATAAAGCAATAAAGTTCAGCTTGCAGTTGAATGAAAAAAAACATGATCAACTGTCATTTTGATAGAAATAGGCTTGACTTAATAGCTAGAGATTTTTCTCGATGAACTTTCCAGTCAACTTCCTAATAAATTTTATAATGAATAGACTTACGATGAGTTCTAAACATCGTTTGGAAAACGTGAGGAAATTTGAAAGGATCAGACCATGGTAGCTCTTTTAAGGCGAAATGTATGAGGTTCCAGTAAAAAGTTTTCATCCTATTCTTAGAAATCTCGTGATTGGGATGCATAATCAAGGTGGAGGTGGACCAAAGTGTTATATAGACAAAAGTGACATAAGGATCCTGATATTCATTAGACTAACGTTTAACAAATCTATGAACACTATGAACACGATGTAAAGAGTGCTGGGAAATTTTATAATTAATCGTACTAAGAGTAAGTTTTTTTAGAGAAAGCAATTGCCTGCCATTTAATTGGGTTTAGGTTAAGCCTATTGTTTTTGCAGCAAATAACAAAACTGTTAATATTGATTGTATCGTTTTGAATGATTAAAATGTTATTGTATCGTATCTATACATCATTTATCGGGTACATCATTTATAGCTAAGATAAAGAGTAGTGGTCCTAAATGACTACTTTGGGAATTCCTGATTTGGCAATGAAAAAAAGGTCGGAGAAAAATTAATTAAAATTGTGATGTGAAGAATTGAAGAGAAATCAAATTGAATTCAGCTTAAATGTAATGATAAAAGTTGGTCAAAATCTTTAGAATAATCAGTGTAATACAGTTGAACTCTTGACTGGGTTAAGTTTAGAGATTTGTCTGTAGTTACTTATGTCGGACTTATTTTTCTTTTGAAAGAATGCTTTAACAAATGCCTTATTTTTCTATATTGTTGGGAATTTACCTAAGAAATTTATAATCAATTAATTTTCGAGGTTCTGTAGCACGACCCCAAGATGGTGCAATTTAATTCTGCTAGCTTCTTTTTTGTAGGGTTATGTGAATTTTTTGCCTACGCAGATAAGACCGAGACGATAGACACATTGGAACGGAATATTTGTCGCGTTATGGCTGACATACGACTCCTAAGTGGCTCCATATGGCAAAATAAGTGCGGTTTTTTGGAATTCCATATATAGGACAGTAGAAATTGCCAACAAAACGATCCGCAGTAGCCAGATTTTTGTGTTTGAAAATTTTTTACAACTGAATGAAGATCTGTCAGAATAATAATAAAAAAACACAAATAGAAGAAAATTTTGTAAAAATCAAAAGTTAAAATTAACTTAGCAAAAAAAAAAATAACTAAAACTAATAAAATGGACAAAAAAAAGGTAGTTTTACTATTGTTTCAAGGAGGGGGTTTGTTCGTAGACTACTACATTAACATGTGGTGTTGAAGAGCTGTGTGGAGGAGTTGGTTGGTTGGCACTATCTGTACATCATGGACTGTTTATTTGGATGTTTGTCTACAAAAAATATAGTTTTGTTTTAATCAAATTACAAAAAAAAAATGGCCATGATCGAAACTGAGATAAACTTTTGGTGAAAACATAGCAAAACTTAATTATTATCTTTTCTATTGTTTTCTCTTGCAAAGTAAGCCCAGTTAGTCCATTTGTATTGACAAAATTAAATAATATCAACAGTAACAGATTGATTTTTTTCCCCAATTTTTTTCCAAATGCACAACTAATCAACGAACACAGCCATCGAGATACAAATGCAATATCAATCGTACCAACATTTGAGAACGAAATCACATAAGATCCATTCGAGAATCGTATGAATGTCAAAAACCCATCCATAGCAAGATTCTACTCTAACTTTTATCGGTGTTATTCATACTATGGATATAGTTTTTGTTATTCGTGTAAAATCTTACACGATCCTATTAAAAAGAGGACCTCTCTGCTGGAATTTATTCGAACCCGAAATCAATTTAAACCATAATGGTAAACCCTTAAATTAATTCTTGAAAATCAATTTCAATCTAAAAAAAACACCTTTTACTAAAGTTAGATAGGAATTCTAGATTTGGCAAACTATTAGTAATTTTATTAGAAAAAAACTACTTCATGAATTTACTTAGCCTCAAAAAGCGTAATATATTTGTTTTGCTGTTAAAAAATTATATCTCATAAATCTTAAGGCCAACAAAACTTTGTAGACCAGATTTAATATGACGTTAAAAAAATATTATAATTATAAAATCAATTCCTTCACTTTATAAAGTTGATAATGATGATGTTTTGTGGTGCTATTTTTTTAACCGCAACTGTAAGTGTGTAAATTGAAATGAGTAGGTAATGAGCGATCGTATTTGCGCACTTTAGAAGAAAAAAAGTATTTGTTTTTTTTTAATAGGCAATTACTACCAACTATATAAAGATATGTATATTGTATAGTGGAGGGCTGTGAATGACCAAAGGTTGATTGACTTCGTGATTGACATGGTCGGATGTTAAAAGATTTGTCAACATTTTTTGTTTATTTTTAGTTTAGTGCGTAATAAAAATAACTATTTTGTTCTAACTGAAGCCTATACCAGCTAAAAATAATTAAACATATTTTATTACAACCGCCACCGTAAAAATATGAACTCTTATTTCATTTATCGTTAGAATTTAGAATAAGTCCATCAAATAAATTGTTTTTTTTTGCCAACGAATTCTTGATCTCTTTTAATTTTACCGCGCTAACCTCTTCAGGATCGAAGAAGATAAGATCAAGTATATTCTCGTCAGATAAATTTCAAACTAATTCAAAGAATTTAAAAGCTTTAAATTATTATCTGAGACATCAGTTTATTTGCATTTAAAAAACGTTTTTGAGTTTTAACATCCATAGAATTTGCATTAATTGTTTATGTAGCATCCAAATATAAGTGATGACAGCAAGGAATTTACAATCGGGTTTAAATGTTTATCTTATTGAGACGGTATCACTTCGGTTGTTATGGTTTGTTCACATGTTCCGTAACGAATTTATGGGGAAGAATTATATTTAGATAAGTCTCGTCTACATTTTTCGTCAGTTGGGGGAGGATTATAGTAAAATGTCTTTAATAACTTCGAATATAAAGTTATTATAATCGGTCCGGTTTCTTGAAGTTTCAAGGTCCCTAGATCCCTAGAATCTAAAACGAAACAAATTTCATTTGGAAACAAAATTTGCTTGCAGAAGTTCCCGCGCGGATACACTTATATGAAAATGTCACAATTTTTGAAAGCTGCTTAACAATTGTTCACATTTGTTAATGTTTAGAAAAATAAAGTTTTTATTTTTTTATGTTAAGTTGTCATAATAGTCTCAAAAAGTATCCTCTGTTCGATTTGCAAATGGAAACTTACAGAACTAAATAAAATATTTTTTTCCGGAATAAAGTTCATACAATTTTGAATTGATTGTTAATCGTTTGTTTGGTCAAACTGGAAGCTTTTCATTAACGGGTAACGGGTATTTTTTTGAAAGTGTTGTTTTTTGACAGCTGTCACTTGATTTATGCGCAATTTAGGTTAGCATTTAATAATAAAAACACTGACAAAATGACCAAAATAAATACAGTAGACTCGCGATAGCAAAATCACCGTCTTACGTGAACACTTGTTTTCTTTTTTACATTGACTACTCTGTAGCGTGAACAGTTTGCGAAAGCCCCATAATGTGAACAACTTTTAAATGTGTTTGACATACAAAACATAGCTTCCTTTGATGGTTTTTCGGTTTTTCAAATCGTTTTACTAAATGGGGAATATTGTTAAGTATTTTATTATTTAATTTAGTTTGGCATTTGTCTTAGTGCGCGGTTTTGGTTTATCGTAATCAAAAGGAAGATTTTCTTAAAAAATTTCGCAAAAAGTCCCAAAATCCTTGTCTTTGAAGGATAAAGTAAGTGTTTTAGAAAAATTAAAAGGAGGATCAAGCGTAACCAGCTTTGCGAAGCAATACAATGTTGCGCTATCAACAAAAAATCGGAGAACATTTTAATATGTGTTAACAATACATTTTCTGGACCTGAAATGCGGAAGACCATGAAGCGTTCTGAACTTCCTAAAATCGAAAAAGCTCTTTACCGTGTCGGTTCATCAAACAGCGAGAATTAAAGAGATTATCCAGTCAATGGATTGATGGTTAAGGAAAAAGTTAAATTTTTCCATTCAAAAATTAATGAAACTCAGGACGATTTTAATGCGAGTGACGGATGGTTGCAAAAAATTTAAGAAGCGTTATGGTGTGTTTTTTATCAAAATAAGTGGAGAAAAGTTATCTTCTAGACCTGACCTTGTGGACCCTTTCAAAAACAAGCTGCAAGCCAAAATACAAGAGCTAGGTTTATCTCACAATCATCAGGACGATTTTAATGCGAGTGACGGATGGTTGCAAAAAAATTTAAGAAGCGTTATGGTGTGCTTTTTTATCAAAATAAGTGGAGAAAAATTATCTTCTAGACCTGACCTTGTGGACCCTTTCAAAAACAAGCTGCAAGCCAAAATAAAAGAGCTAGGTCTATCTCACAATCAAATATACAATGCGAATGAATCCGGATTATTTTGGAAGCTGTTTCCTGACAAGACATACGTATGATCTCAAGAAAAAATGCTCCTGGCAGAAACACGGAAAAACAGCGCGTCACTTTTCTTGCTTGTAAAAATCCAACAGAAGAACATAAAGTTAGACAAACAATCCTCGATCGTTGAGGAATTTTAAATCTCCTGTCGTGTAGTCAAATGACAGCTGCTCTTTTTGAAAGTTGGTTTCGTCAATCCTTCGTACCACAGGTAGGAAACAGATTGCAATTTTGAATTGATTTTAAATGTTTTCATGTGTAGGCCAAAACATTTTTAAAACACCAAGGGTTGCCCACCAAAGCGCTTCTTTTAATTGATACGGCTCCATTTCATCCACCCGAAAACGAATTAACATCTGAGGACGGGTTAATAACTGCAATGTTTATGCCGCCGAATGTCACGACCCTCATACAGCTGATGGACCGAAATGCTAAAAGACTAAAAAAAAATTTGTACTGAAATAGTCTTCTGGCATCAATTGTGGCCGAAAAAACTGATGTTATTGAAGCATTCAAAAAATTGACGACGTTAAGAGACGCTATTTGCTATTTAAATTCGGGTTGGCAACGTCTTAAAAAAAAACAATAGCAAAAATAGCTGGACGAATATTTTAAGCTCAATAAGAAATGAAAAAGACTCTGAAGAGGATATCCCACTAGCTGTTTTGAGAGGAAGAATTTGTTCACCAATCAACTCTCAAGAGGAACGTGCACTAGAACTTCTACACGCAGTTAATCCAGAAGTTTGAATATTTTCTCTTGTATGCAGAAAAATATTTGATTCGATTTGCGCTCTTCTATGTAGATAATTTTTTCGGTTGCTAATGGAATGAAGATCTTCCAAACGACACCGAAACAAACGAGGTTTTGATCAGTGACGAATGTGAAAGCAAGGATACTATTCTGGAAACAGCACATACCAGAATAGAGCCTAGGGAAGCAATCGACATTTTCAATAAGGCTTTGGAATGGGCTGAATATGAAAACGTTAATACAGCAGACATCAGCTTACCTTCGCGAAAAGGCAGTTTTCAGCTAAATAGAAAAAGAAATTTAAGGAAAGGATTAAGCTTTCTTTTCTTTAATTGCAACGCAATTACATTTTTGTATGTACATTTACATTTGAAATTAAAAAAAAAAACAAATGAATTTCAGTTAAAACAAAAATCTAATTTATTTTAAAAAATTTAAGAACTACACCTTCGTCAATATGAACAACTTCGATAACGTGAACACGCTCAGTTTTTAATAGTTCACGTTACCGCGAGTCTACTGTAAGCAAAATAACAATCAATTTATTAAAAAAAACATTTTTGGTGAGCTCATCATTATCTCGCTTCGTGGGCTTTTTTCGAGGGATTTTCCTTTCCGTAGATCAAAACCAGATATTTTTTTAAACGTTGGCGCACACAAAGGGCTTTAAGACTATTCGTAAAATGTTTAAAGGTTAAAAGCAATTCAAATGTAAGGAAAATAGTAAAGGCCAATGCAGATTTACCTAAATTTTTGAATATCGAAATGAAAAGGAAAAACAAAGTTTGTAAAGTATTCTATATTCTTAATGTGCGGCTGAAAAAACAATTTTAATATCGTTTGGCTTAATATTTTAATATATTGATATTTTAATGTATTTAAAATAGATTAAATTTGTTTTGATTTATTTCTTTTGTGGCATATATTAATGTATTTTATACATTATATGCTTCGCTCAATCATCGATAGGGTGAATGATACTGCTATCGATTGCTAAAAGGTGATGAGGGTTTCCTCAAAGCATGTACCGCTCATAGATAAAGGAATTGGAGTGATTTTGAATGATGTGTTTTTTAATTTGCTCGATTAATACAGGGGTTTCCAATAAAAGTTTAAATTTTGATATTAAAAAGTAGAGTATTTTTTTAAAGAGAAATAATATTAAATATTGTAAAAATAATAAAAAAGGATTAGGCCAAAACAGGGCATAATCCTTTTTTAATTGACCTAAAGAAGAAATGTAAATGTGTTTAATCGAATCATTCCGGTAGTCAATTGTGATCCACTTTTAAAGGAATAACATAACTATAAAACTTTTTCTGAAAAACTGGGATTGTTTAGTTGCTACATTTATTTTATTTAAACCATTTTAGAAGTCATTCCTCCTTAAACAGATACAGAAGCAGTTTTTAATACATGAATTGTCAAACTAAATTTATTTCTTTGAATAAAGATTTCACGGTTACAACGACAGAAAAAATACACCGACATAAAGTTCTTTTCTCGGGTTTCAAATTTAAAAGATTTTCTTTTGCTTCAAAATGATCTAAATTTATTTGTTGACTGGTGCAAGTCAAATGATTTGTTGTTAAATATTGACAAGTGTGATTGTATGGCCTAATAGAACTTTGTTAAATATTATTTCAATCTATTTATTTATTAATTTGTCTACAAGCTTAAAGCTAACAGATTTGATCTTAAAAATTAAAATATTACAAAATTATATTAAAAAGTAAATAATAAAAGTATATTGGCCTTAAACAAATCCCTAGAATTACTTAATTCAATAAATTGACAAACTTCATTGAATTGCCTTATCGATCTACAAATCGGCTCATTAATACCGTAGCTTGTTCTGTGAAAAGATTCAAACAGAAATTTTCTACCACGCAAAGCTCTTGACGGAACATAAATTGGTACAATTAAAAGCAAAGATGGACAACGTACGTGGTAACATAAAATATCCCTCACAAGCGTTATACCATGAATTTTTCTTCTTGATTCAAGAGACTTGATGCCTAGAAAAAGGCATCTTGCTTTATAATCTGGGATAGAAGTCCACTTCATCTTATAAAATATGAATCTAGTAAACCGCCTCTGAACCTTTTATAAACGATCAGAGCAGGTCTTAAAACCCGGATTCCAAATGACATCTGCATATTCCAATATAGATCTCACAAGAGATATATATAAGCATAGTAATGCGTAAGCATCACTGAAATCAACACAATTACGTTTTATAAATCCTACAGTTGAGTTAGCTCTTCCAATTACATAATCCATGTGACTTTTAAAGGAATAATTTTTGTCCAATATAACACCTAAATCTTTTATGTTTTCTACACAAGATAATACATTATCGATCGTGTAGTCAAAGCTAATGTGGATATAGGACCTATAGAAGGAGATAGCATTGCATTTTTTTATATTTAATTCTAAACAATTTAATTTACACCATTCGGAGACATGGGTAAGGTCGTCCTGTAGCAGCTTGCAATCATGGAGACAATTGATTTTTAAGAAGAGTTTCAAATCATCAGCGTAAAGGAGGTATTGAGAATATTTTATCACTGTAGTTATATCATTTATAAAAATATTAAAGAGGAGCGGACCCAAATGACTTCCTTGAGGAATACCTGAGCTGCATTGAATAGATCTCGAAAAAGTGTTATTTATTATGACTTTTTGAGATCTTCCCATTAGATAAGACGACAGCCAATCAAGAAGGGTAGAATGTAAACCATAAAGTTTTAATTTGTGTATTAAAGTGGAATGATCCACCGAATCAAAAGCTTTACTGAAATCGGTATATATCGCATCTACTTGATTCCTACTTTCAAACGAATTTAACACATAATTTGAGAAAAGAGCTAAATTAGTTATTGTAGAACGACCGGAAACAAAGCCATG